>NW_004443946.1:3239927-3281184 GCF_000243295.1 Trichechus manatus latirostris
GATCTTTGTTGTGGAGGGACGGCGTGGTGTTTCTGCCTAGAGCGCCATCTTGCCGGAAGTCCTTGCCATACATTTTTAAGAAGAAAGTACTTGGCAAAATAGCTATGAGTTCATCATGTCTTTTCCAGAATTAACAATTGTGGGATATAGTTAATCCAATGGAGGTTACAATCCTTACACAATCCTTTACAATTCTTGACTTTGAATGTAAAAATTTCTGAGCCAACTCTGTCTGCAGGAAACTCTCCATTGATTTGAGTATTAAAAGAAAGGTAGGCACAATTAAAGAATTGACTGCCTACTATCTTTGCCCCTAGATGGAAGTGACATGGCCAGCCCAAAAGTGGCAAACACCACAAGCAACTCTTGGCAGTGTCCTGGCCATTGATGTCATGTCTGTGCTGCCAAGAGTAGGCTAAAAAGCCAGAACATGTGTGTGCTTGGCAGGTGTGCAAGCTGTCCAAGAATGTGTCTGAGAGTGGGCCTTACATTTGCTTTGAACTGGCCAGCACCACTTGAAAGTGAGGAAGAAGTATAGAAACAACGATCCCTATGGCTCCCTAGGTCCACCGGGCCTGATGTGATGCGGGATCTATGTCTGGTGTGAATTGACTACCTGACCAAAGGAAAACACTGTATTCCCTCTCTTACCTGGAAATGTGGATAAAATACCCAGAAGGTGCATTTCACTGAAGAAGCCCTGTTTCCATACTCTCTACCCTCACAAACTCCATACATTCAATTGCACACCATACATATGTGCCTCTCAGACACTTATTTACAGGTCTCATTATTTCCTCATGTTGTTTGGTAATCCAAAAATGAAATAACTCATTAAAAGCAAAACAAACAACAAAGAGACCACATCATTGAATTAGAAAGCAGACTTTGGAATGCAATAAATAAATAAAAATAAAATGCTTTGGTTACTAAAAATAGTGTCTTAATTTAGGCAAGCAATACTTGAGTCATAATAAACATTAATTAACATTGTTTACAACGGGTTGTAACTAGTTAGAACTCTGATATTATTGTCATCTTCTATTCAGTAGAATTTGTTGTTAAATCACGAAATTTCTTCTGCAAATTTGTTTAAGCTGCTAATAAAAAGTGATAGTGAAGAAACAGGGAACCTGGGGTGGACAAGGGAGAGTGTCGACATATCGTGGAGTTGGCAAACAATGTCACAAAACAATTTGTGTATTTACTGTTTAATGAGAAACTGATTTGCTCTGTAAACTTCCACCTAAATCACAATGAAATTAATTAATTAATTTTTTAAACAGTGATACTGAAAATACAAGTTGTATATCATTGGGATAAAGGAGCCCTGGTGGCACAATGGTTAAGTGCTCAGCTGCTAACTAAAAAGTTAGCAGTTCGAACTCACCCAGCAGCTCTGTGGAAGCAAGACCTGGCAATCTGTTCCCGTAAAGATTATAGCCTAGGAAAGTCTATGAGGCAGTTCTACTCTGTCACATGGGGCCACTATGAGTCGAAAATCGACTCTACAGCACCCAACATCAACAATGGTGAACAATGGTGTTTACTCTGACAGAGTTAATATTAATTATAATGATTGATAAATGTATATTATGTTTCCTTTCTTGATTGCTCCTTATTTTTTTTTCTCAACAGCCTTCATAGCCATCTTTTTTTCTCATGAAGCTTCTTCTGGTTGGAAACTACCAAATTTCATCAGGTAAAAAGTCTTTTCTTTTCTCCACTGTCTTGTCCTCATTCCTTCAGGTTGGTAAATTCCTCATTTAGCAAGCTAAAGTTTGCTATGTAAAATCATCCAAGATGCTTCAATATAAACATACTTATCTTTATGACAACTCAAATGCTATCTAATGTTGGACTCCATCAAAACTAGGTATTCAGTAGAAGTTGTCAACTAATTAACTAATTCAAACCACTTTTTAACTTTGAAAAGAAAAATAGTCACAGAAGACACACCTATAAAAGGTGGCCCAACTTCTGAGATGGTTGGTGTTGCCTTTTACATTTAATATCTGGAGGATATTCTTTTAAACAAGTGGAATTAATATGTTTCCGCGGGCTGAAGTGTTGACTTATCACCTCTGAAGTCATTTGCAAAGGGTAGTGTTGTCCAAAATGTGATCTTGTCCTCTTGTGGTTTACAGTATGTTTAAAGACACTACTTTAAAATATCCAGTATCTTCAATGGTGGAAGCCAGCCTAGATACATGCCCAGCAGCCATTTTACCTGTAACCTTACTATGATTTGGTGTAACCTTGAGAATATCTATGAATTCTCTACGAAGCCTAAAAACAATATATATGAGGATGCTGACATTCTGAAATAATTGCTAAGTGCTTCCGCTCTCAAAAAGTGTCTTTGCTTAAGATGTCCCCTCATTTGCAAGGATTTTACACACATTTGTAAAATGAGGAAAATAATAGAAACTACTTCTTAGGATTTTTGTAAGGAATAACAAAGATAATCCAGGAGCACTGAGTGTAGCCATGAGTATTAGCCATGAGTAAACATACACTAATAGAATTGTCAATTCAAAAATGTCCCATCAAACCTTGTCCAATTAAAAACAAGCAGATAGGGAAGGGATCAAGAGTCTCTCCCTTGCACAATTCACCACCTGAAAGTGTCCCATCACCACCAGAACCTGCACTACCACCACCACTATGTTCTATTTTCCACGAGGGTTTGTTCTTGTTGGTATCACCTCCCTGTTCTCTGCTTTCCTAGTTCCTTGGTCACTGTTAGAACTCCAGCATGGAATCAGGTAGACTTAGGGACGTGATAATGTGTGAAAACCATCATCCATAGCCCATCCATAGCACTAGGAGAGCTGAGAATGGCATCTGCTATTAGCTCCTCTAATACCCATAAGTCCTTAGAGCAAAATCCAAAAGACCAGCTGGGTGACCCAAGTGCACGCATCAGAAGATCAAAGGACTCGGAGGATCTTGAAAGTAATTTATCTCCCTACCTTCTGTTTAGCATATAAAACAAAGCATGTATCCAATTTTTAAAGATTTCAGGAGAAGGAAATCTTCTTAATCTTTCATATAAATGCTAATATAAATGGATAAGAGTTATGTATGATTCTGAAACTCATTTTGGTATAAGTTTAAATATTTCTTAGAGAGAATATGCTGAGAAGTGTACTTCCTTCCATGACAAATAACCTTGTAGGGCTTTGGTGAGAGGAGGGATACACAGATAGGAAAGGGGATTCTTAGAGGAGAGGTGTGTAAGACATTGGGATTAAATAAATGTCCAATAAACAGAGACTTTTGAGTTTGAATTAGTGACATGGAAAAATAAGCAACATCTGGAATCAGTCTTTATTTTGCTGGTCAGGAACGCAGTTCTGAGGTCCTTTGTTGAATCATTTACTTTGTAAAGACTTATTAAAAACAAATGCCTAAGGTGGTTGAAAGGAGAATGCAGGTGAATACAGTACACCAAGGCCTTTAAGGGAACCATTTCAAAGAGCTTTTACTTTCCATCAACTAAGTTTAATGCTGTCTCCCCAAACTAGTCTTTTTATTCCATTTCAGTACACACTTGAAGAGTCAAAGGCTTATAGACCAATTTGAAACGTAATAGTAAATTTTCAGAGAGAAAGAAAGAAGGTTGATTTTCTTCAAATTCTTAAGTTATATTGTATGGTGTTTTCTATAATTAACCCTCTCTCTACCAAAAAAAAAAAAAAAATCATCTAACAGAAGTGGACCTACTTGTTGGCCCTTATTTTTATTAGGGACATAGATGGGGTATATGAATGAGGTTGTTTCTCTTTTTCATTTCTGGGGAAAATTAAGCTGTCGTTAGCAGTTGTATAGATAGGCTTTTAGTCAAGATAAACTAGGGGGAGGAGATAGGGGTTATGAGTCGCTTAAGCCCCACTTTGTTCTTGGTCAATGCTTTCAAATGTCCTTGCTGGGGCCCGTAACTTCCGTAACTGGAAGGAAATCTCTAAAAAAAACCCTTCCTATCGAGTCAATTCTGACTCACAGTGACCCTATAGGACAGAGTAGAACTGCCCTATAGGCTTTCCAAGGAGCAGCTGGTAGATTCGAACTGCCAACCTTTTGATTAGCAGCCAATCTCTTAACCACTGTGACACCAGGGCTCCTACTGGAAGGAAAGCAGGTATTAAAGGTTAGTGAGGTGACCCAGTGTAGGAATTCTGAGGGTATTCCTGAATTATTTCATGCCAGTGCTCTGCTGTGCCTGGTGCAAACAGTTAAGAGCTCAGATACTAACTGAAAGTTTACAGGTTTGAACCCACCCAGGGGCACCTCAGGAGAAAAGCCTGGCAATCTGCCTCCCAAAGGTCAAGCTGTAAAAACCTTATGGAGCACAGTGCTACTCTGCAACACATGGGATTGCTAGGAGTAGGAATCAATTCCAGGGCAAAGGATTTCTGACTTATACATGCAAAAGGCAAAGAAAGAGCCCTGGTGGCACAGTGGTTAAGAGCTACAGCTGCTTACCAAAAGGTTAGCAGTTAGAATCCACCAACCACTCCTTGGAAACCCTATGGGTCAGTTCTCCTCTGTCCTATAAGGTCGCTATGAGTTGGAATAGACTCTACAGTAACGGCAATGGGTAAGGCAAAGAAGAAGGAGGGAAGGAAAGATGGAAGAAAGGGAAGGTAAAAAGGGACGAGGAAATGTCTTGAGGTAGAATAGATATTCCAGAAATAATCTCTTCCAGAATTAATGATTATGGGATATAGTTAATCCAATGGAGGTTATAATTCTTATACAATCCTTTACAATTCTTGACTTTGAATGAAAAAATTTCTGAGCCAACTCTTGTCTGCAGGAAACTCTCCACTGATGTGAGCATTGAAAGAATGGTAGGCACAATTAAAGAAGGTCAAGCTCATGTCTTGCACTCATAAGTCAGATCTCTCTGGGCCTTCTTAGAGTGACTTGGAGGAACAGGGACAGGAGCTGTAATCAGTAAACACTGTAATTAGTAAACACTGTAAACAGTCCTAAAGTTGCTACTCTTCTCTAGTAGTTTTCAAGAAAGCAAATATTGTGAGAAGTCAAATCTCAGGAAAGCCATAAAAAGGAATCATATGTTAGGCATAGCTGTATTTATCAAATTCTGCTGGCACACTGAATTCCATGGTGGTGGTGCTGATCTGAGCCCTGCTGGTGCAGTGGTTAAGAGCTATGGCTGCTAACCAAAAGGTCAGCAGGTTGAATCCACCAGCTGCTCCTTGGAAACCCTATGGGGCAGTTCTACTCTGTCCTATAGGGTCCCCTACGAGTCAGAATTGACTCAACCGCAACGGGTTTGGTTTTTTTTTGTTGTTTTAGTGTTGAGCCAGCCTCATGGTGGTGTTTTTATTCAAGCTATGGTAATGAAGAAAGTTCTCATTTCTTGTATTTCTTATGTCCAAGTTATTAAACTCAGGAGACTGGACACCCTAATGTAAAAAGAGCCAAGGCAGATGGCAGATGACTACTTACCAAGACCATCATTCTCATAAAAGAACCAAAGAATCACCATAACGGATCAGATTACGGGCCTGGTTGTCTCTCTTACCAAGTAACCTGGCCCTAAAATAACAACTAGAAATAGTTTGTTGGGCGGGGGTGGGGAATAGGGGAGAAGACAAGTTTGCTCTTGGTGAAGCCAGGCATTCCCTAAATCCTACAATAACTAGTTATTTTTAAATTCGTCATCTTCTTCAACCTTGTTTTATTTTAATTTTCTAATTGGAACATCTCTTTGGGCAACAGTTTCCACAGAATGACTAGCTACTGCATGACTCAATGTTTTCATTTATGCAGAAGCTACCTTTGTGAATCTTCAAAGGACATCTTTGGTATGCTTGTCCCTGCTCATCCTGCCCTATCTTTTATGGTTTTGTAAACATCAGCCTTCTCATTCTCAGCCTTCATCTTTTCAGATTGAAAGGGGCAAATAGATGTCCCATCTCCTCACCACTCAGCCTTTCTAGTTCCTGCTCCTGGATGCACCCTAGAGTTTATTGGCCCCAGTATTCCAAGCATAGACCAGGGGGTGTGCAAAAATTAGAATGCAAATGTTCACAGAGCCTTTAAAACTACCCTAGGAAAAAAAGGTCTTTTTTCAAGATCTATGTGCATTTTGCATTATTAAAAATAAAATATAACATGCTGTTTTTATGTAAGACCAGTTTGGGCTTCGTCATCACAGCATTTGTTATTGTTAGTTACCATCCAGTCGGCTTTGACTGATGGCAGCCTTATATCTTGCAGAACAAAAAGCTGCCTGGTCCTGTGTTATCCTCCTGATGGTTGTAAGTTTGAGCCCATTGTTACAACGATTGTGTCAATGCATCTCATTGAAGGTTTCCCCCTTGTTTTTCGCTGGCCCTCTACTTTACCAAACATGTTTATTGCTATCACATCATGGAGCCTGTAAAAATATATCTTTTGTGCCAAGAAAGATGTTACTTCATCGTTCAAACTGGCTACCAAGAAAATTTTTATTAATTCTATATTATTTCTGAGAAAATGGCTTACATTTTAATTTTAAGATCCAAAGTTTAAAGGAAAAGTTTGAGGGAAAGGAATTAAGACAGATTCGCAATTCTACCTTATCTATCGACATGAAGTGGTTTTTTAAAGACAGGAAGTGAATATGAAGCCAACTTGGTCTATGTTCCTTGAGCATCAGGCTTTTTGTCTTACATCAGCTGAAAGGGCCACCTGGCTCTGACTTCCTCCCTCAGATATTCCCCGGCTGCAGAGAACGAAATTTCCCTTCTGGGGCCTCCCAAAGTAAGAGTTATAAGAAAGTATCATGGTGACATGCAAGTCTCCTTCAGGGACTAGCTGGGTGCCTATCAAACTGTTTCCGTTTTTATGAGATTTTATAGAACTGTAAATCTGCTGGTCACAAAACATTTTCCTTGTGAAATCCTCAGAGACTTATTTTCTTCTTCATCACAATGGCAGGAATACAGAGCTTTCTCATGATTTCTTAATGGAATTCAGCTGCCCAAACTGCAGTGCTTTCAGCTGTACTTTGGAATTCACACTGCCTCTGCCTTGTTTTTCATTTGCAGATGCCTGAAACACATACACACGCACTCTCTCTCTCTATCCCTCTCTCTCTTTCTCCCTCAGTCTCAACCAGCAAGAACTCATGAACATGAGCTGCATCTTTATGAACGCGAACCTATTCAGTCAATATTCCCAAATGTGGCAAATGTTATCTTATTCCAGACAGTTCCTGGGATGGTCACACATTCTTTCAGAAAGTAGATGTGCTTGGAGACCCCTGTTTACACCAGGCTACTGGCAGCAATTGGTTGTGGACATGGGCCAGAATGGAGCAAGCCCAGCTTGAGCTGTGCGGTCAGCAGTGGGGAGAGGAGCAGCCAGCAGACCTGAGACAAAGGGGAGTGAGAACAAGCCACCAATCAGAGCAGGCGTGGTGCTCAAGACCCAGGGGAATGGTCTACAGAAAGAGGATCAGAGACCAGGGCCCATAGAGCCTGCAGGAACCAGAGGGACACAACACAAGGGAGCACAAAGCAAGCTTATACACTAACATCAAAAAAGGCATTCTAATCATTTCCTGTTTCTGGATTTCTCTACATTCCTAAAGTGCAGAAAGTAAACCCAGTTCCGATGGGAACAGGGAACTGAGATGGGGAACACAGGGACAAGAGATCTGAAGTCTCTTTTAGTGAGATCATACAACATGGAGAAAGAAGAGTTCTTTAAAAGCACACGTTTGACCATTAAATGTACTTTGCTGAGGCCATTCACACTGACTGAAAACTCTCGTCTTCTTATCTCAAGCATGCATTCTCTAATCATGAAAGCCTGCCTACTTCATCTCCGCTTTTGAAGCAGAATGCTTTTAAAATTTTTTATCCTATAAAATTCAACACGTGACATTCTTCTGTGACAGAGCTTTCCTTTTGGTCTGCATGAGTGATTATCACCTACACTTCGCTCTACCCCTAAACTCTTGTTCATCTTTTCTTTGACCCTCAGTGTGTTTTCCCTGGGCCCAGTCCCCCAATGTTCCCATTTTCCCTCATCTGCGATATCTTTCCTGTCTTCATATCCCATAATAGTACAGATCTGTGCACTCTGGGAGACAGGAACCTCTCAATATCACATTGGCTACTTGAACCACCCTGTCTGGCATGATGTGTAAATGCTGTAAGGAAGACAAGTCCTTGTCCTGATTCCAGCTTTTGCTCCCCACGTGACATTAGGCAAGTCTCTTCTCTCCCTAAACCTCTCCTGCCTACTTCAGTGAGCTGTTGTAAGAATCAAATGAAATAGTGGAAGGGAGAGGATTATAAATTTTAAAGCACTATACAAATGGAAGTCATTGTTATAATAAAATATGGATTCTTTGCTCACGTAGGGGTGTGGCTGAGCATCCTTCAATCATTCTTTCAGCTCGTTTATGGAACCTCTGGTGAAATATTAATGATTATGCTAAATGGCAAAGGTTTCAGCACATGCTTTATTTCTTCTCTCACTTACACAGGGCAGTCATGTCTACTATGAACTGATCCTTCTCAGAAGGGATGGGGATGGGAAGACATGTGGGACTTGGGGGCTCTGGTTAAATGAGCCATCTTCAAGAGGAGTCAATTAGCTACTCCAACCCAGAAAAGAACAGCAACTAAATATTAGCAAAACCATGGCACAAACAGGCAATAGCTTAGTACTATTGTTCTTATCATTTGAAATGTCTGTTCAACCATCTTCTATTTTGCAGCCATCATCATCAAATTTAGCTGAGTTTCTACTTCTTCTATTAAACCTCAATGCATATTTTTGCCTATCAAGTATGTTCCAAGCCCTTTGCTGCATATCCAGTGATGACTAATTCACGGATTCTTACTTATGAAACTTGCAAACAAACACATATGTAGAAAATAATAATCATGTTCAGTGTGATGACTGCTGTAGGGGAGGTATATTCAAAATGCTGTTGCAGTAGAGGGGATGGAACTACTAACTCTGGAATGTTGAGGAGGAAATAACATGTGAGCTGGGCCTTCAAGGATGAATAGAAAATTGTTGGTTACAGCACAGTGGTTCAGTACATGGGCTGTGGGTTCAGCCCACCAGGTTCAAATCCCGGCCCTGCCATTTCCTAACTGCATAACTTGGGTGAGTTACTTGATCTCTTGGTGCTTTGATTTCCTCATCTCTACAATAAGTGTGTTACTAATAAGGCCTACCTCAAGAGCTGTCATGAGCAGAAATGAGTTAAGGCATGTAAAGCACTCAGAATAGTTCCCGTCCTGTGGTTAACCACTCCATAAGTAGTAGCCATTATTATGGTTATTATTGTTCTTCACTAAGTCAACAAGCAGGGAAGAGATTCCTACAACTGACAATCTACTCTTAGAGACTTGGCCTCTGAACTTAAAAGACTTATAATATCATCAAGGAGCCCTGGTGGTGCAGTGGTTAAGAGCTATGGCTGCTAACCAAAAGGTCAGCTGTTCAAATCCACCGGCCGCTCCTTGGAAACCCTACGGGGCAGTTCTACTCTGTCTTATAAGTTTGCTATGAGTTGGAATCGACTCTACAGCAACAGGTTTAGGGTTTTTTTTTTTAATAATATCATCATCATTATTAATAACAATATGAAAATCTACCATTTATGTACTAGGCACTAGGCTCTACATATGCGATCTGTTTTGTTCTCACCACAACTCTGAGAACCAAAAAACTTCACACTGAAATATCAATAACATGACAAAGAGCACAAAGTGAGTGAAGAATTCGTAAGCAGCACAGAGGGTAGATAAAAGCGAATCACAGAAGAAGAGATACTTACAGCCTAAAAAGAGGGAAAAGTCAAAAGGTTTGCAACATGGTGGGCTTAAGCCAAACGAGGTTCCAAGTATGTTTCTGTTAATTTATCTGTTTTTGTTTCTTTTCATGCCCATTTCTTCTAAGCAAGGCATTCCTTTCCCAGTTTGCTCCGGTTCCCACCACTCCTTATTGTCTCACGCCAAGCCCTGGAAACATATGAGTGCTGCAGTTTGTGACATGTGAACAAGGATCTAGAACTTGAGTTCAGTGACTGCTCATGTTTGTTGAATGATGTTTGCATGCTGAGCACTGTGCTAGGTACTTTCATACACATGATCCATATAACATCCTGAATATGGTATTATTATCCCCCATTTACAGATGAAGAAACTGAGTGTTAGAGAGGGTAAGCCTTGAAAGAAGGGCAAGATTAGAGGCACCAAAGCAGGAAAGTATGTCTCCCAAGCTTATTTGACTGAAAGGGAGGATCCATTCAGGGGAGTAGTATGAGCTCAGGTGAAAAGGCTGGATGAATTTAAAGGCCAGGCTTAGGAATTTGAACTTGGCAATGGAAAGCTAATAAATGATAGGTTTCCTTTTCTTCTTTACAGTTCAGTGAAAACCCACCCACAGCAAACATGTAGGCTACCACATGGTTCACACTAATGAGGAAGAGCTGATAGGTGGAGCTGAAGACGTTTGGAGAATGTCTGACTATAGGCAGGGTCAATCCTGCATCAGTCATGAAAGCATACGGAAGGATAGACCTTCCAATAAATATTTTCAGTTGGGTTTTCCTCATGTATCAATTTCAAGAAAATGGCCACCCATTTTCCCTCCCTGGATTCCATTCCTTGAGATATGACTACATTTAAGTCTTGCCCTACAGAGTGTCCTTAAAATAAAGAACAAGTTCCTTAATCTTTGATGGTAAGAAGTTCCTCATGACTTTGTCCATGTTTACCTCTCCACCCTGATCTCCTTCCACTCCCACAATGCACCCCAGCCATACTGATCCAATTGTTGTTCCCTGAAAGCATCTATTTTCTCCAGAATACTTGATCGGACCACACGCCTGCCCCCAACCTCCATAATGCCTTGCACTTACTTCTAGGGTATAACTTCTCACAGAAAAGTGTTGGTTTGTCTACATTAGACCATGAGCTCCATGGAGACAGGGATTCTGTCTTGTTCTCTGTTAATTCTCCTGCATGTAGCACATCCCAGCACTCAGTCAGCGCCCAGTAACAATCTGTCAAATGAATGAGAAGATGATCAAGTGAGAGAATAAATGTTCTGATTTCTTGGTCCTTACTCCCTGTAGGACCCTGGTCCTCAACATGTCAGAGAGCTGTCCCTCTGTAATTGCACCCCTCCCCCAACTTCATTGATTTTTGGGGTTCTTCCCTAACATATTCCCCACCCTGTTCACAATCCAGCATATGCACACACTCACCACCACCAAAAACAACAACTGTTAGGTGCTCATCTCTTACCAAAAGCCATTATTACCTACCACAGTTTTATTGTTGGTTATAGATTAAGTGCCCCTGGGACTCCCAGTATCCTATTTCCCTCTCAAATTCACCAGTTATATTTGAATGGACTAAACTAGAAAAGGAGATAGGGAGGGGAGACCTAACAACTTCTAGCCTTGACAGCATTGTTGTTGGCCATTCCTGGAGTACGGGGGAGGGAGGGAGAGAGAGAGAAAGAGAGAGATATCAGCCCACAGCTGGGGATGATCTGGCCGACTCTCATGGAATGAGAAGCCTGAGAGGAACATGGATATCTGCCTGCTCATTGGAAAGTAGTAGGCTCTGGAATGGGCAGGGGCTCAGGAGTTCTGCCCAGCAAGTTAAACCTGGAAGTTCAGTACTAGCAATAATAATTCTTATTTTAATAGCATAACAGCCAACACCTATGAGCACTCCCTGTGTTTCAATCACTGTGTTAAACTCTTTACATAGATTATCTCAATTATCCCTTACAGCAGCCCTTCAAAGTCAGTACTCTTATCATTCCTATTTTATGGATAAGGAAACTGAGGCACAGAGAAGTAACTTGCCCAAGATCACAAAGCAAGTGGTGGAGCCAGGTTTGAGCCCAAGAACTCTGACATCAGAACTCCACTCTAATACTGAATAGTTCAAAGCAAGTACCCTTTGATCATTGAGAGAATATGGAAGCAACAAAAAGACACAACGCAATTTGTTTTCATAGTAAGGCAGTCCCCAGTTTTTGGAGGAGATCCTAAGTGTGTCTTTAAGTCGAATTTGTAGACAAGTCAGAACAGGTGCATACAGTTCTTATTTAGCATCACTTTAGTGCAAGAAAAGGCTGGAAGCCTTTTCAATGATTTAAAAGCTGCACGTGCAGCAAGGGAAGGTGATTGTGATGAAGAATTTGTTGTGAGTAGGGGGTGGTTCAGTTGTTTCAAAGTGAGGGCAAATTTACATAACATTAAAAGGCAAGTAGGCATTGTCCATAAGTCAGACGTTTGTAACCAGGAAACTTACCATATAACCCTCACAGAGTGAGGACAACAGAAGGATCATCAAGTCCTAAGGAATATGTAATGGGTAAAGAGAAAAGAGGAGTCCCTGGGTGGTACAAACAGTTACCATGCTCAGCTGCTAACCTAAAGGTTGGGGGTTCAAGTCCACCCAGAGGCACTTTGGAGGAAAGTCCTGGCAGCCTACTCCTGAAAGATCACAGCCACTGAAAACTCTATGGAGCGCAGTTCTACTCTGACACACATTGGGTCACCATGAGTCGGAATTGACTTGATGGCAACTGGTAACTGGTAAAGGGAAAATACAGTTTAAAAGTGTATTTCCCAACATGTTATACTTTCTAGCACATTTATAAAACTTGCAAGTGTACTCTATAACATGTATAGAGAGATCAAGGGAGCACAGGGCTGCCACACATTGTACTGCATGTGGAAGGTGCTCCTTGGAATTGTGCGGTGTACATCCTGCTCGATCTTACATGGTGGCCCCAAGAGGGAGGTTTCTTTATACTTATAAATTAATATAGGGACAAAGTGCAGTTCAATTAATGGGGTTTGAGCTAGAGTGGCCTTCAAAAACTAATAAAAAGAAAAAGTGGAATTGATCAACTGGATGCCATGGTACCATGGAAAGCAGATGTCTTTCCCAATGTGGCCCCAGAGTCTCTCTGCAGCCTCCTCTGCCACCATACATCTCATTCACCTGTACCAGTGCCATTAAACTTGCCACCACTCCCCACACATGCATCCTCACACACTTCCCAGACTGTACAAATGCTTCTCCCTCCTCCTCAACCTCCACCATCCTTCTCTACTCAAGACCTACTTCTTCAAGACCTAGACATTCATCCATCATTCATGCATACATGCATTCATTCATTTGTTCATTCAACAAACATATATGGAATGCCTTCTGTATCCCAGACCCTGAAGTAGATGCAGAAGTGGCACAGATGAGTAAGATATGCCCCCACTCTTAAGATGCTCACAGTTTATAGGGGAAATTAAACAAATAAGTGATTCATTTAAACCTTAAGCAAAAAATATCCCCTGAAGTCATCTTTAAACCTAACAATAGTTTAGCTAAACTAGCAAGAAAGGTCTGCCTTGAGCATTATGCTCTCTTAAGAAACTATCTATATGGAATCAAATTGACAACAGCAACTCGGAAGATTAGATGAGAACCTTACGGGGCATCAGTTGGTATTAATGAGGGAGGAATAGCTCAGAAAAGGAGGGTGAGAATGGTTATTCAACTCAGAGAATGTGATCGATGTCACTACATTGTACATGTAGAAACTGTTGAACTGGTGTAAGTTTACAACAACAAAATTGTTTAAAAAGTAAAAAATAAATAAATAGAGTGAGTCAACCCTAGGGAGTTTTATTATTGTTTTCCCCAGCATTTACAGCATATATCCTTATGGGTTATGTAACAATTTGAAACACTTAAAGTAAAACAAATACATTGTAGAGAAATAAAATATTTTGGAGGCTATTAATCAGTAAGTTTATACGTCTGTAACTCTTCTGGGTTCATTTTGTGAGCAGGCAATAAAATGTTAAGTTAAAGCTCTGTTGATTTTCTCCAGATACTTGCCAAATTTTTGGCATCACATTCTGCCGTGTTTCCAGGATTCAGAGGGCCTAAGCAATGCTCATGAAAAAGTTTAGTTGAGCAAAAGAAACTTTTATTTCACTCTAGCCTACAAATGCTTTTTTTTTTCTTTTCTTTAAATGTGCTAGGCTAGAACCAGACAGCTATACACAACGTGAAAATAATTTCATCCCCAAAGACGTAAAGTAGCAAATTTTATTAAGGCAACAACAGCAGGTGAAAGACTTCTTTAAAATCTTCTACTGTGAATATCAAGTCCCGACTGGTCGTGCATGTTTCCATTTTCAGATGTAGAAGCTTATCTTATTAGACTGTAAGTTCCTTTAGAGCAAGACTCATGTCGTATTTATTCTTTGGATCCAGCACCTAGCGTGTGCACACACACCCACACTCACACCCACACCCACACCCACACACACACACACAAACCCCATGGTTTCCAACTCCTGGAAACCTCAATAAATATTTGTGACTATGTTATACAAACTGATGAAAGTGGAAGTCTGTCATTCTCTGATAAATTCACATCCCCTAGTATTCTGCTGAGAAGGAGCTTGGGTGGCACAAGAGGTTTACAACTGACAGCTAACCTCAAGGTTGTTGGCTTGAACCCATCCAGAAGCTCTGAGGAAGAAAGGCCTGGCAAACTGCTTCTGTAAAGATTACAGCTGAGAAAACCCTATGGAGCAGTTCTACTCTATAATGCATGGAGTTGCCACGAGTTGGGGGGCTGGCTCAATGGTAGCTAACAACAAAAACATTCTGGTGAAAGGGGCATTAGAGTTTGTTTGTTTTTTGTTTTTTTGCTGGGGGTGAGAAATATTTTGTTTTTGAAATATGTCATAATCCAATAGAGACCAGCATAAAATCAATGACCTTGTCCATTACGATAGCTTGATACTATACTACACATTGGTCTTTCCATTTAGTGGTAAAACTATCAGATGATTTTATCTTCTCTGTGATTAGCCCTTAAGAAAACAATTATACACCCAGCTTTAATGCACTATTAATTTGAAGTTTTGGCCACAGGAATTGCAACCAAGCCAATCTACGGCTCCAGACCCTGTGTCTCTTCCACAGGCTATACAACATTGTTAGAAAGCTACAAGTCTTTCCACCACCTCATATTGTGGCTGCAGTATACCTGTGAGATAAACTTATAACAGAGACTGGCTTATGAAGCCATGCCTGTGTTTCATAAATACAATATATATGGTTATTTCACCCTCAATGGAATGTAATATTTCAGGTCATAACCCTCTTCCTATCCAACTTGGCATTGGTATTTGGTTTTATTTGGTGGTGAGAAATGTAACAAAACTATGAGATGTTTTGCTTTCAGAGCACTTATTAAGGGAGATTGTTTGCTTTACAGAAAATTTTCATTGCTTAGCATTCATGAGATGTCCCCTCCAGTACATTAGGGAAAAGGTCCAAGGCAAAACAAACACGTTTCATCGTGACCATATTTGGAACTCACAGTAAAAATGAGTAAAAAAATAGTTGATGAAATAAGGAAATTTTATCATTTTATTCCATGAATTCTTTTTTTACTTTCTCCCCTTTCCTGTAATAACCTCCCTTCTACATACAGGCAGTCATATGCATTTTTAAAGGATTTTCATTTTATGATGCATTGAGCAATGTAAAGTAGCGTCAGTAAATCCATTAGAAATTTGAATTTCCCAACTCTTACAATATGGCTATAAAGGTTCAGAAAGAAACCAAGACATAAAGGAGAAGCCGGTGGCTGCAGCTGCAGGGTCTTTATTATATTTGTTTACGTCACAAATTTCTCTGCCAAACCAAAATGGTTTAAACTTGCAGCGTACCATGTAGGTCCCTGCTTACTGCTTTTACTCATTGCTGTCGAGTCAATTCTGACTCATAGTGATCCTATAGGACAGAGTTGTACTACCCTGTGGGGTTTCCAAGATTGGAATCTTTACAAAGAAGATTACAGCCTTGGAAACCCTACAGGGCAATTCAACTCTGTCCTATACAGTTAAGAGCTCACGCGCTAACCAAAAGGTTGGCAGTTCAAATCCACCAGCCACTCCTAGGATACCCTATGGGGCAGTTCTACTCTGTTACAGAGTCGCTATGAGTTGGACCACTGAACAGTAATAGGCAATCTTTATGGAAGCAGATGGCCACATCTTTCTCCCATGGAGTGGCTGGTGAGTTCGAACCGCCAACCTTTCAGTTAGCAGCTGAGTGATTAACCACTACATCACCAGGGCTCCTTTTACTGCTTTAGGTATTTGTTTAGAAAAAGAGTTTTGGTGCCAAGGCACTGATTTTCCTTCCCCACCCCCTCCACCAAATTCTCTGTGTTCTACCCTGTCCACCACTGGGGCGGGAGGTCCCATCTATGGGAACTGTCATCAACTCTATGCCAATGTTCTTTTCATGACGTACTGACAAAAGGGCCCTATACAGATCTGAAACGGACTCCCTAGATTTTAAAATGAGGCATTTGGCTGTAAAGGGAAGCATTTTAATTTCAAAGAAGTGTGTTATTTATCTCTGTCAGTTACCCAAGAGCCATAGCTTTTTAATTCTTGCTTATCCATTGTTATTGTTATTGTTTCCCTATCTTTTGTTCCATCACAATGAACAAATGAGCTTCTCCTTCCTTGAAGAAACCAAAGAAATATGCTATCCATTCCGAGAGTCATGGTTAGACATCTCCTATGGAACTAACTCTTCCTAAAAGTTGAAAATGCCCATAGGTATAGAGTGGACATCGGATTGATTTTTGTCCACATTCTTTTCCTCAACCTGGTGCAAAACAAGTTCCATACAATATCCACTCTTTGAAGCTGAGTAAAGTGGGAAAAGTCAGGTATATTTTTTTTTACCTCCAGGATTATAAAACTGATCTCTATGCTTGCTTCTACCTCCTGTTGAGACTGGGGGGTTAGTCATTCTTTTGTTCGTTCATTTACTTCATTCATACATTCATTCAAAGCATTTATTAAGCAACGTTTGTATGCCAGGACATGAAAAGAGTAGAAAATAGTGAAGATCTTTGCTATTGAGTTGGGAAAACAATTTAATTTAATTATAAGATTTATTTAAAATACGTGACAATGAATAAGGAAGGCAGAAGAATTGATGACTTTGAATTATGGTGTTGGCAAAGAATATTGAATATGCCATGGACTGCCAGAAGAATGAACAAATCTATCTTGGAAGAAGTACAACCAGAATGCTCCTTAGAATTGAGGATGGTGAGACTTCATCTCATGTACTTTGGACATGTTTTCAGGAGGGAGCAGTCCCTGGAGAAGCACATCATGCTTGGTAAAGTAGAGGGTCAGCAAAAGAGAGGAAGACACTCAATGAGATGGACTGCCACAGTGGCTGCAAGGATGGGCTCAAGCATAGCAACAATTGTGAGGATGGCACAGGACCAGGCAGTGTTTTGTTCTGTTCTACACAGGGTCGCTATGAGTTGGAATCAACTTGACAGCACCTAACAACAACATGTGACATTTAGTTGTAATAATAATAGATGATACTTATATAACATTTACATATATTAGCATACATATTAATTCTCACAACACTCTTATCAAGTAGCCACTATTATGGTCCCATTTTACACATAGTGAAACTGAAGCACAGCGAGGTTAAGTAATTAGCAGCTAGTAAACAGTAGAGCCAGGAGGCATTGATGGTTCAATGGTAGAATTCTTGCTTTCTCTGCTGGAGACCAGGGTTCAGTTCCTGGCTAGTGCCCCTCATGCACAGCCACCACCCATCTGTGAGTGGAGGTTTGCCTGTTGCTATGATACTGAACACTATGAGTCAGAATTGACTCAGTGGCAATGGGTTTGGGGTTTTGTTTTGTTTTTTTTTTAGTTTAGTTTATGATACTGAACAGGTTTCATGGAGCTTCTGGACTAAGACAGATTAGAAGAAAGGCCTGTTTGAAAACATGAAGATTAAAACAAAGTTTGAGATTTTGTTAGTGCCTTTAGTAACTTAACTAAGTTGTTTCTGGTGATTATAGGCAATGTTCAACCTAAGGAGGCTTTCGAGAAAAGTGGCAGCCAAACCATAATCTCCCTGTTTTGATTTCATCCTGAATCTTGGCTCCTCAGGCTGAAGATGCCAATGGTGGTGCCACCAACCAAGTATTTCAGTCGTCTCTTTAAGGTCAGAGGTTCTCAATGCCGTGAAGGCACAAAGCTACTGAAGGAGGAGCTCTCTGAGGAGACTCAGCCACTACTATAAGGTCCCAAGTTGATATGGTGATGCCACTGTCTGCCTTATTTTTCCCTATTCTTTATAAAGATATTATAGAACATGTAGCAGTTTTAGGCTTTTTGCTAACACTCTGAGGTACAAGAATAAGCTAGATGTGAAAATTTACAGCTCTTGGTCTTATCTGCAATTAAATTTAAAAAGTAGATTGAGGTGCCTCCTTTAGAAATACTAATAGGTGGCAGTGATACCTCCATATCCCTAGGGGGCACTGCACAAAAGACACCAGATTCATGCCTGTCCCTGTTCATAAAGGTAGCTTTGAGAGTCCTTCCAACAGATTTTAGTTGCAATGACATTCTTATTCCTCCTCTAGACATTCAACAAAACAAGGCAAGGCTTTAGACTGCAAAAAGATTATGGGCAACAATGGTAATTAACTGCCCTGGTCCCTGACAGTCAATGTCCGTTTGGGTTGGGATTCTAGGAGACTATTTTTCACCCATATTTTTTCCTTTTATAATATTCTCTGTCCTTACTATTTTCTATATTACTCTTCTATTTCATATGTTCTCTTCTAATTTTGTTTTAGACATTTTAAAAGATGATTTCTCATTACAGCCTAACAAAACTAAGCACAGGAAGAAGTTCAAAATTAAAAAAAAAAAAAAAGGTATTCTGCATGTCTGTACTTGATTGTGTAATGAAAATTATCGATTATAAATACAAGGGGCAGAAAAGTTACCTCCTGATGAAACGAGTCTCTAGGATCTGCAGGACTAGGACCCAAACAAGGATTCTAGTTCTTCCATTCCCTTTAAGTCATATTTTACTGATCAGCTTGAAGCCTCTGTAAGGAGAGTCTAGGACCTCCTAAAGCTACTACTACCCTTGCCTGTGCTCCAGCTCCACACTCTTCTATGCTGGTCACCGCTGTCAGTTGAAAGAGTTTTAATTTAAGCTGTAAGGGATTACAAATAGAGAAACTCACAGACTGTATGGGAAGGCTGGGGAACCAGACTCAGAACACAGACAGGGAGCAAAGGAAGCTTACAGCCAAAGTCTCATGCCACATAAACAGCTTGGTTCAAGTGCTGCCATCTCTGGGGACCACATGCCATGACTGGCACTATTGCCACTGAACAGTGTGGATGCAACCACCACCAAGATGAGCACTAAACTTGTCAGACTCCTCTGTGTCATTCACTCCAACATTAACGCCTCTAGTGGGAGCATCCCAGTCGGCCTCTCACCTTTTGCCTTCCACCAGGCTCACAC
The DNA here is from genome assembly GCF_000243295.1 of Trichechus manatus latirostris. Taxonomy (NCBI): domain Eukaryota; kingdom Metazoa; phylum Chordata; class Mammalia; order Sirenia; family Trichechidae; genus Trichechus; species Trichechus manatus. The sequence continues at coordinate 3,259,358 of NW_004443946.1, forward strand.
AGTGGCGGCATCCCCAATACAGAAAGGGGATTCAGATGACGGGCAGCCAAAACATGACAAATATTCTTTTTCCCTTCCATCCTCCTTTACCTGCTCCCATTCTACCTTGAATTAGTATAAAACTCTTTTTTCCCCAAACAATCTTTTGTTTGTTACCTCTTTTAATTCATTACAATGTCATTATTCCCATTTTATAGATGGGAAAACCAAGGTTCAGAGAGGCTGTGACTTATAACAGGTCATAGAGGGTTACTTATCACTTCTAGATTTTGCTCCATCTACAGGTTTTAAAACATCACCATTATCTTTTTTAGTCAGTGGAACCTTTTTTATTTTTCTAATGAAACTTCAAAAGAAACCTCAACATCTGAAGCAGATAAAAGCAGAGCTGCTTGGGTTGAAGCAGAGTAGAGGAAACCAGGGCCCCATCTGTCCAGCCTCACACTCTTCATCTCAAATCCTCAAAGAGCTAACCACACACAGGAGGTCTGAAAACTACTGCCGCTGTGCCCCAGCAAGAGAGAGCAACCATTCCGGGTCCATTTCCTGTCACTACTCCTCTAGCCCGGGGCTCAAGGACAGGAAATCACTCTGAGTCTAAACAGAGAGTTAACTGTTCATACCCAAATTTACCCATGGCCATGATCCAGCATTTCTCAAAATATGTTCCATAGGACACTAGTTCATCAGGATATTAACAAATGATTAATTAAAAAAAAAAGGTTCTGTTAATGTTGAATTTCTTACCTTGGCTAAATATATGGAAAACAGTTAGTTTGTAAAAATTAAAAACATTTCTCTCAAGAGTATGTGACACTCCAAGAAAGAGGTAGACTATCTAGAAGTTTTCAAACATTTCACCAGAGACCTTGTGTTCAAGTTGCATTTCTCAGGGACAGTCTTTTGGATTTTTTGGTTTGGTTTTGTTTTTAAGTGCCTGCTAACCATTTGGCTCTTCTTGGGGGCTCTTAGTTCGTACCCCTCCATTTATCTTACAAGGATCCTTGTAAAGCTTGTAAGTCCCAGAAGAAATGCTAAATTGACTCAGGAAAGGAAAACTGCCTACAGACACCTAGCGTCTGCAGGCTCTGGTTTATGCAGAAGTGCTTCTCCGTATGGTAAGGGCTGCAACTCAAACCAACACGGCGTGGCTCCCAAGCACTTAGGAAAAACCAGGGCCAGGATGCTCTCAAGAGAGTAACAATATTAATTACAAGTTGTATCATGACTCTCTAATTATAAAGGTCTATAAACTTCGATTACAAAAGGTGATGAGGAGAAGCAAAACTCTTTTTTAAAAAAAATCCTGATGATGTGAAAAACTGAGGTGTTTCTAAACATCTGACTCGAATTAATCCAAGTTGTAGAGAAGAAATGATGTAGCCAGGTTGAAGGGATCAAGCTGCCCAGGGCAATTTATTCCAGGTGGACAGCTGTGACTTATCATTTCACTCTAAGTCAAATGTGTAGCCTGATTGAGAAATGTCTCACAGTCCCTTGTTGACTTTTGTATAGAACGAAATCTGCTCAGCCTGGGATCTAATACCTTCCTCAACCTTCATCTTTATCTCACCAACTCATTCCTCATCCTAGGTAAACCACTTACCCAATCTGAGTCTCTGGGTATTTAGTATAAAACTGGAGTAATAATAACTTGCTCGGTCAAGTTCTGAGGGTTATGGTGAGAATCAGTCGTGTTGATCAGGGCCAAGGCTAGCCCGTACTGCACCTTTGTGCCAATTAGAAAAAGGTGCCTGTCTAAAAGTGTGCGGACTGCTAGCTCAGACTTGGCTGGCAGTATAGGCTAGATTTCAGCTGCACTCATGCTGGCAGCCCAGTACTGCCCAGCTGCACACCTGGTATTAATATGTGTAAAAGGACTTTGCAAACTGGGAAGTAATTTTGTCAGGCAGGGTTGTGGACCAGTCAAGGGCGGGACCATAGAGACCTGGGTTTCATTGCTGGCTGTACCACAACAGCTGTGTGCTCCGGGTAAGCTCATTAACCACTTTGAGCCCTAGTGTCCTTGATTGTAAAATGGGGATGACAGCAAATAAGGTCAGCGTGAAGATTAAGTGAGGTGATTCCTGAAAAGTACCTGGAATATAGGAAGTGCTCAATAAATATTGCAGTCCCTGGGTGGTGCAAATGGCTTATTGCTTGGCTGCTAACTGATAGGTTAGCAGTTAGAGTTCACCCAGGCGTACCTCAGAAGAAAGGCCTGTCAATCTACTTCCAAAAAATGAGCCACTGAAAACCCTGTGGAGCACAAGTTCTGTTTTGACATGTATGGGGTCGCCATGAGTCTCAGTCAACTCAATGACAACTGCTTTGTTGTTGTTGCTAATATATAGATAGGTCTATAAAAGCATCTGGGTTGATTCTGTGATTTTTTAAATTATCTTAACTAGACTGAAATTTCTTAAGTATAAGGGCAGTGTATTTAATGTGTTACCCCCATCCCCAGAGCCCTGCATAATGTTCTGTATATATGGTCGGTGCTCAATAAATACTTCTAACCCATCTTTCAAAAACCTGCCACCAATTGCCAGACGAAATTATCCAAAGAGCAGCAAGGATGTCTTAGAAGACATTTAAACACATTTTAAGAAACTACTTATAAAATCATTTAAATATTCCACTCACTTCATTAAAAAAACACAACAATTGAGAACAGAGGTGCCCTTAAATCACAATGGTTACATTTTTGGTTACCATAGTAACTATTATTCAGCCTCTCAGTCTTGACACATTTCTTTGGATTATAGCAAATGAGGTTAGATTTTTTATCTATGTACATAGATTAAAGAGCAAAGTTATGATTATTCGGGAAACCACAGTTCCCATTTTTTAAACGGTGTTCACTGAAAATTGACAAGCCATCTCTCAAATGACTTTTTAGAAAATGTATTCCCTTTGTTAAAAACACGAAGTGCAAGTGAAGACAAGCGCCCTGCATCACTTGTTGCCGCCTCTCCTCACTTCTTTTTAAGGACTTACTGTTCGAGTCAGCTCAGGCTCAGAACCGGGTTACTGACGGGGGCAGGCAGAGCCCGCAGGTGTGTAATGCCATTTTTGTCACTCAGTTTCATATACAAATATGTTTAGTAGCTCTTACCTAAACCACCTTCTTATTTTTCATGGTATCCTGATAAGTCTCATTTCATTGCACTGCCCTCTGCTCGCTGTGACATACCTCCTGTCTGTGTCTGCATACCTCCACTTGCACAGGGAGGTGACTGAGCAGAGGGGACCTGCCAGCAGGTTATTGTTCTCCAGCAGCTCCAGCTTTTCCCTTCAGACAGAGAGCATATTTTTGTAGTGTGGTCTCTACCTAGCCAAAGCAAGATTCTGCCCTTCTGAGACTTATTCATCTTTTCCTGAAGAATGTGAACAAGTGGAAGAAAAGTCAAACAAATCCTCATTTAAAATTATATCTAGAAGTTTTAGCCCCCTCCGCGCCTTTTGAATAAACATCCCTTTCCTAGCAGGCTTGCTGAGTTATACCTGTCACAACTGGGGAATGAATCACTGTTTGCGGGATTGTGTCAGTCCCAGCCGACAGTTGGCTGCTGTAAATTTCATGTGACTGAATGGTCGTGCTTCAGGTCCTCCATCCTCAGCCTGTGAGACTCCAGTAAGCAGACGAACGTACTGGATAGACAGGGATGAGCTCATGCCTTCTAATGGCAAATCCAGCTGTTTAGATTCTGTCTGCCATGCCAGAGCCCATGGGCTTCATTCCCAAAGAGAGTGATCTAGCTAAACCCTGATTTCCATTTCTGGATATGAGAACACTCTTTTGCTATTTAAGTCTGATATTGAAGATGGCAATTTGAAAGGTTTAATATAGTTTTATGAAGCCCTCCTTCCCCCTCTGCTATGTTTCCATTCCTCCTTCCCAAGATAAAATTCCCATACTTTCTGAACAAAAACAAAACACACACACACACACACACACAAAACAGTTGCCATTGAGTCAATTCTGATGCATGGAAACTCCATGATTGTCAGAGTAGAACTGTGCTCCATAGGGTTTTCAGTGGCTGATTTTTTGGAAGTAGATCACCAAGCCTTTCTTCCAAGGCACTTATAGGTGGATTCAAACCTCCAAACTTTTGGTTAGCAGCTGAGCCCCACCCAGGGACTCCTCTGAACCAAAGAAAGGGCCAAATGGCCTGACAGATACAAGTATGCTTCTGGGGAGAGCTGAACAGGGTGTGTGAAATGGCAATGCCACGGTGTATTATTGATGGAAACTGGATGAACTCAGGGCGTTTCTTGTACCTCTTCCAGAGACTTACTGAGAACAAGAAATGAGTGCATGTTTTAACCCCCTTCCACAGCAGGAATCCAATTCCCCATTACACCTGGAAATGGGAATCTGTGTGGAAAGGGTCCCTACAATTTACAGGTGACAGGATTTTGGTCAGACTGTTAAGGAATAGCAAAATTGACTGCTTTGAATTTTCCTTCCTTCCCTTGGAGAAGAAATCGTCAGAGAAACTGCCAGAACTTATGTCACAGAGAAAGAAAGAGCTGGATGACACACTTTGGGTTAATCCTGGATAATCCACCCTCAGTGGAAGGGGAAGGGAGTCCTGAACTGTGCTAGAAACCGAAAGAGGGAGTTTGTGAATATTCTCACAGCCTCTGTATTTCTCACATGAACCCAAGAATCAGGGTTGACCTTGGAATAGGCAGACTAGGTGGATGCTTATAAAATGTGATTTGAGAGTTTCTGTGAGACCCATCTTGACAAAGCTACAAATACTCCATCACTCTGAATGCCTGAAATTCCACCTTTTAGAGTTCTAGTTTTTTAAGCTAAGGCATTATCACTAGAAGATCCCTTTGAACTGCAAATTTGTTCCCTACAAATATAATGTATATTATTGGTAGCTCCCATTTCCCCAGATTAGCTTATTATAAAATGATTTAACTTTCTCTTAACAGAAACTGGGGAGTAGTATACTCTGGACTAACGGAACATGGGACTGGTAAACTTTGACTAGATTAGAAAGGATAAGAACAAAATTTGCTTCCAGGGTGGACAGGAATATGAAAGTATCTTTAGCAGTGTGAAGCTTCACACTTGGAGTAACGTGTCAAAGAGAAAAAGAATATTTAGAGAGGAGAGCATAGTGTGAACCCTCACAGCATCAAATCCAGCTGTGTCTGCCAAATCAAAGAGAGCAAGAGGAAGCCCCCATTTCATGGAAAAGACAATTAATAAGTCTAAGTTGAAGATAATGTGATTGATCAATTGCATGTATTAGAATAGAATTACTTTTTCATATGATAATAGACAATGGTTTATTAAAAATATTTCATTAAACAACAGTTTGTTTTTTCTTAGAGTCTCAGGAAATAAGGGGTCTTCTCCATACTGATTTTATTTAATATTAAAATATCACCAACAATCAATTAATAGCATTCCAATGTGAATGGAACAAAAATTCCACGGCTTTGAATTTGTGATTCCTTTTTTTCTAGAGTATGGTTCTATATATTTTGGTTTGAGCTTAAAGAGTTTTATTTCTACTGGTGTTGAAATCATAGCCACCCGCTGTTTTCTGTAGCTATGAAATATTATAAGTCTTGTCACTTGCAGAAGTAATGTTCCTACTGATGTTCTTCTCTAGCCCTTTTTATTAAAAAGCAGCAACAGCAAGAGACAAGGCCTGGGACTGAGAGTTACCCGTTATTTTTGTGTCTTCTTTTGTCACAAGTAATTCTTAACTCAGACTTCACTTCAGACTTAACTATGCATCTTTTGCAAATTGTGGAAATTCCAGGGGGAGGGCCTGGAGTGTGTATGTGTGTGTGTGTGTGTGTTTTAAAGCCCCACAGAGAATCTAAACCCTCATTTTATTGACTTCGGGGAATATTTGCAAACAGTTTAAGTCTAGGGTTTAGAGGAAATTTAAACCTCCATTTTAAGCTGATACTTACTATGTAAGGTTCTGTCAGATTAACAGATCAAAATATTTTGTGTGCATTCCTTTCCCTGCCTGAATGTTTCTCCTGTTATACTTACATGAAAATTAGGAGAAGTAGACCCCTTCATAAGTAAGTTTCCCAGTCAACTGATGGTACAAAGTGTCATCAATAATGACTATTTAAATACACTAAATGCACTATCCAAGTGTGGAATTGTTTTATATTCTGAGGGCGGTGGCCGGAGCTGTGGCTAAGCCTCAAGGTTCATGGTTAAGCAATGATGCTTCTGTGGCCTGTAAACACCACTTGTCATGTGGGCACATTGATGGGTGAGACAGTCACCCTGAGCAGAGCCCCACTGCCCGGTTCAAAAGTTCATGGGCCCAGAAAGGGCGGTGGCAGAGAAAAGACCCAACAGACATGCTTTCTTTCACACAAGAGAGTGCACAGAAGCAATGCGACTTACCATGGCAGAGAGAACCCCTGCGTCTGTATGTGGAGGTTCTCAGATTTGCTGCTCTTTTGTTGAAGGTTTATGCACTACACAGATTCTTTCCTCCTGGGAAAAATTCCATAGCATTTTACTAACCTGTAAATATTCATTTCATAAACGTGCATTAAATATACCCACTGAGCCTAATTGCAAACTATAAAAGAGAGCATTCATTCATGAAGTAATGCAACCTATAGCGTGCATATTTGTTCACACATTCTTCCTGCCATGTAATAAATACTGCAACAGATTGCCTACTCTGGGCCAAGGCATGAGCTCGGTGATGGGGGAGCACCGAGATAGATCAGATGTGCATCCTACCTTAGAGAGCTTACCCTATGTTAATAAAGATAAAAGGTGCACTACATAATTAGAACGTAAGACAGAATGTGGCATATGCCATATATGCAAATTAAAGAACTTTGCTATTTCAGAATAAAGACATTGACTTTCGCTGAGGGCAATTAGGAGCGGCTCCATGGAGGACATAGCATCTGCCCTGGACCTTGAGGGATAGGTAGGCTTTAGACAATACAGAGCTTGAGGGAGAGGCTAGGTGGAGTGACTTTTCAGGCAAATGGGACAAGGATGAGCAGAGGCATGAGACGGAAGACCTAGGGCGTATATAGCAAGTTTGGCTGGAATGGGGAATGTGTAAAGAGCAATGGCAGCTCTGCCATTTTCTAGAGGGTCATCTTGGTTAAGTTAATGAACCTCTCTGTCTCTGAACCTCTCTTTACAGAGTTTCCTCATCTGTAAACTGGGGATAATAATAGTGTCTACCTCATAGCGCTGTGTAGGAACAAATGAGTTAATAAACTGACATTCTTAGAACATTCCTTGGTACACAGTAAGTACCCTATGAATGTTAGATCTTAATTATTATTAATGAAAGGGGTAAAGAGATGCCAAGACCAGATAGGCTCTCAGATCATTCAATTCTAAGGACCTAGCATTCAGGGCCACTGCAAGTTTTAGGTGGCCTCTGGGGACACTCTTCTCCAAAACTCTCACTAAGCCTGAGGACAATTTTGGAGAACAGTGTTAGAAGAGAAAGAGGCCTGGAAACAAAGATGGCTCTGAAAGCAGATGGCTGTGCCCCTAACTTTTGCTGGTAATATTAATGTGGAGTTGGAAGAAAGAGAAAGAAGCCATTTTATGTCATCCCTGCTCTCTCCCGGTGGAAAATTCCCTGCTATGAATTTTCTTCAGCACTCTTCTCTGTCTTCTTTGGCAATGAAAAGATTAAAAAGAGAGTGAGACAATAGCAGTGAAAAAAATAAAAAAATAGCAGTGAAAAAATAAAAGAAAAACAACCAAATAAAAAAATAAATAAATAAAACCACCACCACACTATCAATAACAGAACAGAAATTAACGTTATAATCTGTAGTCACAGGTACGGAAAGTGGCCCCAAAAGCCACAACTGCATCCATTCCCTTCCCACCTAGGGCGGAAGCACATAGAGTGTAACTGAGAACTAATGAGACAGATTGTCAGGGTGTCATGTGGAAATCAGTCTCACTTGCTTGTTGTCATATCTCATTGCCTGTCTCAGGCAGGCACAGGCTTTCTTAGTCACTGTCTATCTTTTTTCTTCAAGCTTGGTAGTCAGGTTCTGAATGACAAATGACCTCGCAGGTAAAATTCTCTTTGTGAAATGCTGAAATAAATGTCTCTGAGGCCCCCCTATTTCTCTGAGCATGCTCTCTTTGGAGTCAGATCCCTTCTCTGCGTGAGTCAGTGAGGGCTCTGGGGCCCTCGGGCTTGGAGAGGAAGCCGGGAGTCTGGGTCTCCATGTCAGCTCCCCATGGCCAGTTTGATCTCCAGTCATAACACAGATTCCTGACTGCTCTCACCTCAAAAGAAAGTTGTCAGAAGACTTGTGATCACAAATCTGAAACCCCTGCACTTTATAAATTCAAGGTGACATTGTTACTGCTTTAATTTTTAAAAATCACAGCACTCTCACTTTTTCTCCAGAAATGTATAAACAAGAAGACTGGTTTGTATTCCCCCCTCCCCCACCTTTCTTAGCTAAGGCTCTCCTTTGAATTGCCAAAGGGAATTAGTTACTTGAACACAGACACAAAGCGTTGTTATGGTGGATTGCAAAGTAAGATATACTGAAACTCAAGGGCTTAATTTTTTGCTTCATTCAGTAACATATTTCAGAGAACACCAGTAATTGGGACATAATTTATTTATCAACAGGGATCCAGAATACCCCCTGGTAGTTGATTTCTGAAATCCATTTGACTCTTGCAGAGTGCTATATAACCAAGGCGAGAAAGGCTAGAAAGAATCGTAGAATTACCATTATCAAAGGGAAGACAAGTTCACTGTGGATATTTAACGCTCACTGGCATTTGGCCACCAAACCCTGGGTTTTCCTTTGCCGTTCCTGACACATCTACTTGTAAAGGAGGTTAATAATAGCATCATACCTACACCCCCACAGTTACAGCTAAATAACCATCTCCATGATAAGCCTTTATTTTTTTCTGCAATTTAGAATTCAAGACAGCAATTTCATCTATACCGTCTAAGCCCAGATTTATTTTTGGCTTTCTCAAAAGGAAGCTGTACTTGTTTAAATTTGCTTGACAATATGAAGAAAAATGTTTTTAAAAGTACAGATTTTAATTTGCTAGGCGATTTGCCTTTCTCTGAACCATCAAACCCTAGCCTTGGCCAAAGGCAGGGAGCCAGATGAAGTGGAACCGTGATCAGATACAGGGAGGCAATGTCACGGGGCTTGCTGCAAGCAGTGGTTGCTGATGGTCTGGGTTAGAACACATATTATTTTAATAATCTATTAGCATTTGGCTTTGAAATGAAAATCGGGTGATTAAAAAAAAAGAATATCTGGACAGCAATTTTTAGAATATCGAGCTAAGTTATACTTTTTACCACTTGATTTCAGGAGCAGCCTGATGCCTGCACATTGACCTGTAAGCTGACTTTGAGTACTCAGTGACCTGCTAGACATGGGGCTTCTCCTGGCATTTCCGGGGCAGATACCTCCCCAGCATCCCCAGTGCTCAGAGCGTTGCTGAGCTCCGGTGTTTGGAGTCTGGCCAGGGTGTGTGGATAGCAAGCAAATATATATTGAAAAAAAAAATTATTGTTGAGTCATGTGTCAGAGTAGAATTGTGCTCCAAAGGGATTTCAGTGACTGACTTTTTGGAAGTAGATTACCAGGCCTTTCTTCTGAGGGGCCTCTGGGTGAAGGTGAACCTCCAGCCTTTTGGTTAGCAGTTGAGCATATTAACTGTTTGCACCACCAAGGGACTCAAGCCAACATTACCACCAGGGAAAATCTACTTGCTTGCAGCCCTTTGGCCTTAGCTTGTTTTGTGTTTCCCAAGGGCAGCTTTTTGCTCCACCTTTCTGCAGCACCGCTGAGGACGGTTTTACTGCCCATGACTTTAGGATACTTTCAGAAAAGAAGACTGTGACTCCACAGGGAATAACAACTTTGTCAGCCTTTTGGGTGTGGGGAGACCTTCCTGGGAAATGTTTTCATTTCAAACACATGTTGCTCTATTTCCTTTTGCTTGTCCAATGTTTACCTTAGAGTTAGTGGCAAAATTCGCAAGCTCAGTCACCTGCCTAAAGGGCTCATGAATGCGTTTTGTTTGGAGGTTTACAAATCTCTAGAAATTTAGTGAAAGGCTCAAGGATTGCCTCCAAGGCTTGGGTTTCTGTTTAATAATAAGATTCATTTTTTCAACTTTGTTTATACGTGAAATAGCACCAGTAAAATCAGAAAATAGTGACCCTAGCTGGATAAGAGCTTTAAGACAATGAGGATGTTGTTCAGTCATTATCCACAAAAGGCAAAGGTTAAGGTCCTTTCTCCACCAAATATGTAGATAAATGCCTGCAAATGCAAAGACCCAGGGGCTGCAAGCCAGTGGGTTTTCCCTTGTGGAAATGTTTGCTTGCCTCAGCTTAGCTACTTAATTTATTTTCTTTACCACTTTTCTGACAGGAGCCTCTGATTTGAACTCCGAATGTTCTTTGTCCCATAATTGCTCGGCCTCTCCAATTAGATTGTAGGCACCCAGTAGACAAGTCATCTTAGCCTTCTTGGCAAGCCTCATAATGCCAAAATCAATATCCTGAATGAAGAACTGAGTGTCCTACTACTCAAAAATGTCTTCCCCAATAGCCAAGTACCTACATATGTGTGTTCCTTTAAATGGAAATCCCTAGAGGGAGGGTTAGTCCCTGCCAATCACTCATTAATGTGAATTACCTGAGTCCGATAATCACATCCTCCCAGAAAGAGAATTTGCACTAAGAAAAATGGAAGTAATTTTGCATCTGAGGAACTCTGGGAAAGGGTAGCCAACCTACGAAGGAAAGACTTTGGAGCAACAAGATTTGTGTGTGTATGTTAGATGTGTGTGTGGTATTTGTGTGGTATATGTGTACGTGTGTGTGTGCGTGTGTGTGTGTGTGAGAGAGAGATGTATGTGTGGTGTGTGGATTATGTGTGCGTCTGTGTGTAAATTCAGGAGAAGAAAGGGTTGGAAAGAGAATTATCACTGACTCTGCACCTCAGACTGTGGCTCTGCAGTTACTACCTATACAAACTGGAGTAGACCGCTACTATCTCTGAGCCTCAGCTTGCCCAGCTCTCAAATAAGGAAAAGAACATCCTCTTAGGTCTTTTTTCAAGCATTAAATCAAATAATATGCACAAACCAGCTAACAACTCAGGTGGTGAGAGGCACATCAGCATTTTAATAACTGTCCATTTCCAGTATATTTTATGGAGAATATTTGCTATTGAGATATTCTGCCTTTCACAGCAATTTCCCTTGTGAAAGAAAGTCCCTACGGTGAAATGTAGGAGGCAATGGTGGTTCAGTGGCAAAATTCTCACCTTCCAGGTGGGAGATCCAGGTTCTATTCTTTGCCAATGCACCCATGTGGAGCCATCACCCATCTGCTAGTGGAGGCTTGCACGTTGCTATGATGCTGAGTTAGTTTCAATGGCGCTTCCAGACTAAGATGGACTAGGAAGAAAGGGCCAGCAATCTACTTCCTAAAATCAGCCAATGAAAACCGTATGGATCACAATGGTTCAGATAGCCTTTCATTCCATTGTGTATGGGGTCACCATGAGCCGCACGCCTACAAGACAGCAACTAACAACTGGTGTGAGGAGCATGGAAAGGTGAGAGAGTGAGTAGGAGGGGAGCGAGGGGATGGGAATGCCAGCTACCTTGAGGACAAAGGAAAATGAAATGACAGGGATGAGGCATCAGCTTTATCATTTACTCAAGAAATTTCCATTATTACCCACCAGGTGGGAACAGTCGTTGGAAACATAAATTGCTCGGGGGGGAGGGAGGGTGGGCATGGGCAGAAGGTATGTGTGTGATGGTGCAGGTTTCAGAGGAAAATTGCTCCAGCAGTCCACAGTTTAGTTCAACAAAGTTTTGAGTGTCTGTTATGTGAAAAGCACTGGATATCCCAAGATGAATGAGACACAAGTCCTGCTCTACAGCAAGACTACTTGTCTTTCACGGTGAGTTTAAAGAGAGTGGGTCAGAGAGAGGCATTGTGCAATGGGCCAGTTATGTGTCCAGCACACTTTCCAGCTCAAATAATTTGCATCTGGAGAAATGTTTGTATACTAAGGGTTAACAACAAGGAAAGTTTTTACAAAAATACCGTTGAAATAACCCGCTTTTGAAAAAATGATTGGGTATGATTGGGCCAAGAATAAAAAGAGCCACTAAAAATCTAATGATGAGTTAGAAGGATAGGTAGTCAGAGTTTAAAAGAATGGTCAGAGGTAAAGACAAGATTCTATGGCACACTGTATTTCTTTCATCAGACACCAAGGAGCATCCCTTGGGTAGGATAATGCCAAGTGGAAACCCTGCAGTATGTAATATTCTTCTTGTCCTCCTTATCTGTCTTGCTTTCCTGGGACTATTGCTCCGGAAGTTTATTTTCCATCTTTATGCTCTTCCATGTCCTCTTCATATCAATATACTCCTAACTTACTAAACTATTGGTTACTGTTAGTACTGGCATGTGAATATCCTTCAGTCCTTGAGATTATATTCTTGAAGTATCAATGGCTTTATGAATTGTGATCCCAAGATATACCAGAGGTAAAACAAAACAAAAACAAAAACCAATCAAAAACACGACCTTCTCATTGTAAAGTTCACTGTATCTCCACCCCTACCCTGCCTTGCTACCCATCTAATTCATTGCATAGTCTTCACTTTTTCTATGCCGTTCACTTCTCTGCGGGTTTCTTTTGCATTTATTTGTATTATGTTATTTATTCTAATTTTAGAATGGGTTTGCGTAAGCTTTTGCTGCATCAAGCAAGGAAAATAAATCATTCCTTCTCAATGTGTTTATGCCTGAAATATTTAGAGTTGTACAATTATACTACTTATGTCTTACCCTAAAAGATGTATGTTCTATCTAAGTGTCACTTTTGAGGATGCAGAGACAGAGCATGTTTTATAAAAGGAACTCCATTGAAGCATCATACTCCTTCTACAGAATAGGCACCCAGTAACCAACACTACACAGTATTAACTTTCTATAGGATCTGGGATATGGCTCTTTCTATAGCTGCGCCCCTCTGTAATTGGAAGTGTTGTGTGACCCTGCAACAATCAATAATATGACATGAGTTGTTCATTTGGAGACCTATTGAAAGGGAAGGCACCAAGAATCACAAAATATTATTTTATTCATCTGGAAAGAGAATTAAATCAGGCAGGTCAGGAAGAGCTAGTTCTAGACCTTGTGTACATCCCACCCCTGAAGCCAAGTACTCTGAGCCACTCTTGGAAGACTGTTAATCACCCAGCCTCCATGCTGTTGTCTCCAGGGGGGTCAGAGAAACTGATGTCTTAACTGAAAAATGTTGATGTACTCAGAAGTAAGATTGGTGAGTTTCCAGACGCCGGAGAAAACCATTCCCTTCCATGTCCCTGCATCACAGTGAGGAGCCTGGAGGGCCTATGATGGGGAGAGTTGAGAATATGGCAACTGATCTTCAAATACCTGGCAGCACCTCCTTGGGCTCCTGGCATGGGGAAGGAAAGATCTTCTCATTCCGCATACATGCACACACATACACATGCTCTCACACCCACATACAGACTCACACTCACACAGTAACACATAAGTAAGCATGTGAAAAGGTCACACATGCACACACACTCATGCACCTAAAAACGCTCACACATACATACAATCACACGTGCACAAACATGTAAATACACGTGCACACAGTCACACATATACATACCCCACACAGATTCACATGCATACACATACACACTCTTACAAACACTCACACACCACACAGTAAGACATACACACATGCACACAGTCATACATGCACATACTCCTACACAGACTCACACACCTACACACTCACACATGCACATACTTGCTGGGCACCTTGCAGAGCCTTTCTGCAGAACCATTTCCGGTACCTATCCCTCTCCCACCACCCCTGCCCTTATGATGCTCTGACCTTGGGCTAATAGCTAGGTGAACTTGGCTCTCCTGGGCTCAGTCCATGGATTAAGACTATCCCAATAGCTCTGGGAGAGGACCTCTGAGACAAATCTGAGAAGTGGGAAGGCTGTAATTGGGGGAAGCAGGGAAGGCAGAAGGAAGGGGAAGAAATTCCTTTATTAATCTGTAAAAATGTTGGACCAGATGATCTCTTCAATCTCTTCTGGCTCAAAAACACTCTGAAACTATAAATGTTTGGTATTTTGTGGTAGAAAGTATATTATACAGCCGGTCAGAAACTGAGGGGGACCAACAGGGCGTGGTCAAGAAGAACAAAGAAGGAATTTGTACCAAAGTGCTAATTCCAATCTTGACTGACAAAGAAACCACAGGGTTCATCTTTCATTTAATTTTTTTTTTCATTTTTAAACTTATTTTTTTACTATTTTTCATTACCCAATAATACGTGATTATTATATAGTTGTAAATATTTCAAACAATAAGGTAAAGCCAAGGTCTCACTCCCCCTTCCACCTCTTGCATACTACCCTATCCTCAGAGATAACCACTGTTTGCGGGTGGCGTATGGTCTTCCAGAATGTAGACTGTTTGGTGGGGTTTTTTTCTAACATAAATGGTACACTGCTACATGAGTTGTTTTACAACTTGCTTTTTTTTTATTTAATCATATGTCTTAAAGGGCTTTCTATTAAGTGATTTTTAAAATGAAAGGCTGGGCCTCTTTCCCCACAGCTGCCCTGGTGCCACGCTGCGCTAGTGGTTCTGTCAGAAATCCCTGCTTCTGGGTCCCTGCCTTTTCTTGTTTTACAGTTACAGCATTCACATTGCAGTATCTCTGGGCTCCCGCCTGTCTGCTGCGGCCACGTGAAGGAAGCAGAGTCATCTTACTATAATTATTTGAGGTCTGGACAGTTTTCTGTGCATCAAATCCAGTAACACAAAACAGAAGAAAACCATTATGCCCCAAGCCCAGCTATTTACTCTCTCCCACACGGCATTTTCTGGGAAAGAGAGGCTGCAGTAATCTGGGAAAGGGAGCTGCCATGATCCTCAGATAGATCCAAGAGCACACACCTGCAGAGCACTCCGGCCTCCCAGGCAGGGCCAACCCAGCAAACATGGGAAGAATAGAAGGCTTGGCTAAGCACCTTTGCCAAGCAGTGTAGTCCAACGATTAAAAACAAGATAGAGTCAGACTAACTTTTTCTCAAATCCTAGTTCCACCGTTGACTAGCTCTAGATAATGTTGTTGGCTGCCATCCAGTTGGCCCTTAACTTGTGGCAAACCCGTGTGCAATGGAACTAAACACTGTGGGGTCCTGCAACATTCCCAGGATGGGTTGGGGACCTGACCAGTATGATCCATAGGGTTTTCACTGGCTGCTTTTCAGAAGTAGATCACCAGGCCTTTTTTCCTAGTCTGTCTTAGTCTGGAAGCTCCACCGAAACCTGTTCAGCACCATAGCAACCCACAAACCCCCACTGATAGACTGGTGGTGGCTGCACATGAGGTGCTTTGGCTAGGAATTGAACCTGGGTCTCTGCAATGGAAGGCAAGAATTCTACTACTGAACTACCAATGCCTTCTACTACCTCCAGAACACTGGGTCAAATACTTATTATCTCTACACCTCATCATTCTCATCTAGAAAATGGGTATAATAATAATTGTACTTCCTTTATGGGGTTTTGTAAAGCTTAAGTGAGAAAATGAATAAAAAGTCTTTAACACAGTTCCTGGCATGTAGGAATTTCTAAAAAAAAAAAAAAAAAAATCGTTAACTGCTAAGTGAGCTGCCGTTCCCCTTCCTCCTCTTAGAATTCCTCTTGATGCTTTCTTCCCCATGTATCTGCTCAGATATTCATCTTCCCCCTGCCAGGCCCACCTGCAGTATCTGAGAGCCTGCCAGCTGCCCCCACCCTCTGCCCAGCCTTTCCCTGGAGTGGGTGCTCCCTTCGGTTTGCCCTCACTCATCTTTCCCACAAACCTCGGAGCTCGTTACTACAGAGCTTCCTGTCAACCCCAGTCCACCTGAAGCTTACCTTCCCTCATTTGTCATTCATTCATTCATTCAATACATATATATTTTAGTGCCTACTATGTGTCAAGCACTGTGATGGAGGTGGAAAGAGACACAGTCCCTGCTGCGAAGGAGGCCCAGTCTATTGGAGGCCAGGGACAGGTCAAC
The DNA here is from genome assembly GCF_000243295.1 of Trichechus manatus latirostris. Lineage (NCBI taxonomy): Eukaryota > Metazoa > Chordata > Mammalia > Sirenia > Trichechidae > Trichechus > Trichechus manatus. The sequence continues at coordinate 3,275,523 of NW_004443946.1, forward strand.
TGACTGTCAACAATGCATGGGGACAAATAACGTACTCTGGTGAGAAGGCACGTTCAGGATGCCTCCAGGAGAGATCTGCACACCAACCTGGGAGTGGTTTCTCTACTTTCTCGGAGATGTCTCCAACTCCAACTTTCTAGGAGATTTCTTCCAAACTTCCTATTAACTTTTGATGCCATCAGTTACATTTTTAATTTCCAAGTATCCTTTCTGGCTCTCTGATTATTCTTTTTTCATAGTGGTTCTTACAGGTATGTAGAAATCGGCCAGAAATGTACATTAGGACCCAGACACCTTCTAATCGTCTGGGCAGGAAACTGATAATAATATCACAGCCTCTCAGGGCCTAATTCTCTGCAAGATCCAAGGAGACAATTGATTAACCTGATCAATGCAGTCATTCATCCTCACACTTGTTGCATATTATTGTTGTCTGCTCTGTTTTAGGTCTCACTGAGTTATAGGTTGGAGTGGTGAAGGGCATGGTCCGTACTTCCGAGTTCACAGACCAGTGGATGATAAACACAATACAAGGGTTAAACATCACATATGTCTCTGTATGGATTGCTCAGAAAACAGTTGAGGAAGACACTGGGAAGAAGGGAGAAGAGAGAGGCATGGCAGAAGAGGTTATATTATTGCAGAGTCTTAAAAGATAAGAATTCACCAGACCGAAGAGGGGCAGAAGAAATGGCAGAGGGGGAGTAACATTCCTGGCAGAGAGAACGGCATGTATTAAAGCAAAGAGGTATTAACGAGCTTATAGCATGTTTGAGATGGTGAGAAGTTCTGGGACTGGAATTTCATGTTCACTGAGCAAGGAAGCATGGGAAGAGGGGACTGGCAGGAGATGAGCTCAGGAGAGGTTGGTTAGTCTGTATTGTGCAGGGCTTCACCTGCCATGTTACGGATTAGGGCTTTGTGTTTGTCCTTCTTAAACACTTAACATCAAACACCCTTTTGAAAATATAATGAAAATTTTGGACCTTCTTGCCTGAAAAACGCAATAACACAAAGTTTCAGGGCTTAAAGGCTCTGAAGCACATTCCTGTCCCTTTGCTTAGGCAGCGGGGGAGCCCCTGAAAGTCTTATTTAAGCAGGAGTGTCATGTTGAGGCTGTAGGATTCAGTTCTGGCTCTTCACTTCTAGCTGTGTTGCCGTCAAGTCACCACGGGTGCCAGCTTCACATTCCCGCAGCCCACCTCTGATTTCAGCTGCAGCCACACATGTTGCATGATTTCTGTGCAAACTCTGACTTGTCTTCACTGCAGCATTCCCACCTTCCTGGACTTCCACACGGACGGGCTCAGTCCCAGGACAACCCTTGGCCTATAGGAGAGGCTAGCGTGTAGACAAATGGCCCGGGCTCCCTCTTCCAGGCCACTGTTCCTCCAACCACTTTCTGTCTTCCAGAAATACTTCATAAGCTGATAGCCTCCATCCCATTCACCTTTCACATCTTTTTTTTTTTTATCCTTAATGTTTGGTGGCTGTCAAGAGGAAAAAGAGATAAATGCTTATCTCAGTTGGCCATTATTAGCTAAGCGTCTGTTTATTTATTTTTTATACTGGAGTAAAAAGTTTAAAATGTAAACTTTTAAAATCAATTTTAAAACAAATAATAAATTGAGGTTAAAAACTGAAGCAAATTAGAACCAGAACCCCAAATATCCCTAAAGCTGGGCATTTTAAATAACTTAAAGAATAGCTTTTAATCAGCCATGTTTAATGTCACGTGCCTAGTGTTCCAATATAACACTCTCTAAAATAAAATTAAAAAAAAACCCATTGCCAGAAGTCAATTCCGACTCATAGTGACCCTATACAAGAGTCAGAATATTCAGAGTATGTTGTTTGGTCCTGTTGTTGTGTTGTTAGGTGCTGTCTAGTCAATTCCAACTAATAGTGACCCTATAGGACAGAGTAGAACTACCCTATACTGTTTCCAAGTAGCAGCTAGTGGATTTGAACTGCTGACCTTTTGGTTGGCAGCTGAGCTCTTAATCACTATGCCACTAGGGGCCCTGTTTGGTTCTCAAAAAAATCAAAACCAGACTTGTTGCCATCGAGTCAGTTCCAACTCATAGCGACCCTATAGGACAGAGTAGAACTGCCCCATAGGGTTTCCAAGGAGCAGCTGGTGGATTCGAACCGCTGACGTTTTGGTTAACAGCCATATCACTTTGTTTGGTCCAAGTTTATTTAAAAAAAAAGGGGTGGGGTAGGAGATGCTGAGTTCCTGTTTTCAGAAAGTGTATATTTCCCCTGTTCCCAGGGTTAAAAACTGTTCAACACTGCAGAACTAGGAGACCGAAGGCTTCCAAGTTAACTCAGGTGTTTCATTGTTAAGTGGTCAATTCACTGAAAAGAAAATTAGGAAAGCGAGTAAACAGCTATGACCTGAGATTTTCTTCCAACCTATGCAGGCAGAGGCAGAGTTTCAAATTCCACTGGCCTTTTGAAATACAGGCAGACAGGGGAACTTGGATTTGGGACTGGGAAGTAAGAAAATGTGCTGAAACAAATAAAATTATTGAGAAAAAAATCGAGTAAACCTTCTATTGCTTCTTGGCACTGTGATGCAGGAAAACCATTTTTTGAGGTTTCTGAGAATGATCTCCAGAGGATATCAAGGTCAGGAATCTCTTCGGAGAGAGGAAGAAGAGAGAAGGCTAGGGAAGAGTAGAGAAAGAGGCAGAAAGGAAACACACATGGGAAGTTTTAGTAAATTTTTTAGGTTTAAATTTTCTTAAAAGTATTGTGGTGTCTGAGTTTATTTTGTTTTTGTTGTTGTTGTTTTATCTGTCTTATTTTACCAGAATTTCCTGTAGAAATATCACAGAATGCCCTAGTAGAACCAACTTTAGCAGCAGAGAGAAGGGGCTGTGTAAACATTGTCTAATCAGTTCGTGGAAGGGAGCTTAGTTTTTCTTCTATGGCTCTCAAGTACATTGGAATACTGATGCCTGGGCTCCACCCCTAGAAATTATGATATAGTCTGGAGTGTGACATGGACATTGGGATTTTGAAGATCTTCCAAAGTGATTCTAAAGTGCAGCCAAGGTAGAGAAACACTGTTTTTAGTCAGTAATTTTTATATGTTAGTGTGTACATGAATCACCTGGGGATACAGTTAAAAACCAAATTCAAATTCAGTAGGTCTGGGGTGGGGCACAAGATTCTGCGTTTCTAACAAGTTTCCAGGGGATACAGATGCTTCTGGTCTGAGGACCACATGCTGAGAACCAAAGGATGGAGATGTCTGAGGTCCTTTGTATCCATTAATGCTATGATTCTACCAATTTGCTGATTCCATGCCTTTAAGTATTACTCTGTTAGAATTTAATTCAGGGCTTTATGCAGCCATGAAAAGTTATGCTTATGAAGTAATAACTGGAAAATGTTTATATCATAATGTAAAATGAAAAGTGGCACATAAAATTTTATATGATTTCATATATATCAAATGAACAAACAAATATGCACAGAAAAAAACTGGGAAGAATTATATCAAATGTTAATAGTGATCTTGAGGGTGTTTTTTTCCTTCAGTTTATTTTTTAGTTTCCAAGTATTCCATAATGAACACAAATCATTTTTTTTTCCCTAATATCTGGGGCTTTTTTTATCATTTTTTTTTATTGTACTTTAGACGAAGGTTTACAGAACAAACTAGCTTCTCATTAAACAGTTAGTTTACATATTGTGTTATGACATTGGTTAGCAACTCCACATCACATCAACACTCTCCCTTCTTGACCTTGGGTTCCCTATTACCAGCTTTCCTGTCCCCTCCTGCCTTCTAGTCCTTGCCCGTGGGCTGGTGTGCCCTTTTAGTCTCGTTTTGTTTTATGCGCCTGTCTAATCTTTGGCTGAAGGGTGAACCTCGGGAGTGACTTCATTACTGAGCTAAAAGGGTGTCCGGGGGCCATACTCTCGGGGTTTCTCCAGTCTCTGTCAGGCAAAGTCCGGTCTTTTTTTGTGAGTTAGAATTTTGCTCTACATTTTTCTCCAGCTCTGTCCGGGACCCTCTATTGTGATCTCTGTCAGAGCAGTCAGTGGTGTAGCCAGGTACCTTCTAATTATACTGGACTCAGGCTGGTGGAGGCTGTGGTAGTTGTGGTCCATTAGTCTTTTGGACTAATATTTCTCTTGTATCTTTTGTTTTCTTCATTCTCCCTTGCTCCCAAAGGGGTGAGACCAGTGGAGTATCTCAGATGGCCACTCACAGGCTTTTAAAACCCCAGATGCTACTCACCAAAGTAGAATGTAAAACATTTTCATTATAAACTATGTTATGCCAATTGAGCTAGATGTTCCCCGAGACCGTGGTCCCCACAGCCCTCAGCCCAGCAGTTAGGTCCCTTGGGGAGTTTGGATGTGTCTATGGAGCTTCCATGACCTTGCCTTGTACAAGTTGTGCTGGCTTCCCCAGTATTGTGTACTGTCTTACCGTTCACCAAAGTTACCACTTATCTATTGTCTATTTAGTGTTTTTCCATCCCCTCCCCTCCCGCATCACCATCAAAGATTGTTTCTTTTTGTGTGTAAACTTTTTCATGAATTTTTGCGGTAGTGGTCTCATATTTATCCTTTTGTGACTGACTTATTTCGCTCAGCATAATACCCCCCACATTCATCCATGTTATGAGATGCTTCACAGATTCATCACTGTTCTTTATCAATGTGTAATACTCTATTGTATGTATGTACCATAGTTTGTTTATCCATTCATCTGTTGATGGACATCTAGTTGTTTCCATTTTTTGCTATTGTGAACAATGCTGCAGTGAACATGGGGGTGCTTATGTCTATTTGTGCGACGGCTCTTATTTCTCTAGGATATATTCCTAGGAGTGGGATTGCTGGATCATATGGTATTTCTATTTCTAGCTTTCTAAGGAAGTGCCATGTCGTTTTGCAAAATGGATGTATCATTTTGCATTCCCACCAGCAGTGCATAAGAGTTCCCATCTCCCTGCAGCCTCTCCAGTATTTGTTATTTCTTTTTTTTTTTGATTCGTGCCAGTAATGCCGGGGTGAGATGGTATCTCACTGTGGTTTTGATTTGCATTTCTCTAATGGCTAGTGATCGTGAGCATTTCCTCAGGTGTCTGTTAGCTGCTTTAATATCTTTGGTGAAGGGTCTGTTCATTTCCTTTGTCCATTTTTTGATTGGATTATTTGTCTTTTTGTTGTATAGGTGTTGGATTTGCCTGTAGATTTCAAAGATTAGAACTTTGTCTGATTTGTAATAGCCAAAAAATCTTTTTACTCTTTTGGTGAAGTCTTTTGATGTGTGTGTTTAAGTTTTAGAAGATCCCAGTTATCTAGCTTATCTTCTGGAGTTCGTGTGTTGTTGCTTATAGTTTGTATCCTGTTAATGCCATGTAGTAGGGCCTCTAGCACTGATCCTATGTTTTCTTCTATGAATGTTATGGTTTTTGGCTTTATATTTAGGTCTTTGATCCATTCTGAATTAGTGTTTGTGTATGGTGTGAGGTATGGGTCCTGTTTCCTTTTTTTGCAAATGGACATCCAGTTTTGCCAGCACCATTTGTTAAAAAGTCTGTCTGTTCCCCATTTGATGGACTTTGGGCCCTTGTCAAAGATTAGGTGACCGTAGGTGGATGGATTTACATCTGGGTTCTCAATTCTGTTC
>NW_004443946.1:3283028-3284320 GCF_000243295.1 Trichechus manatus latirostris
TTAATTTCTACTTTGATGGTGTTGTGGTCAGAGAAGATACTTTGTATTATCTCTATGTTTTGGATTTTATTGAGGTTTCTCTGTGGCCTAAGATGTGGTCTATTCTGGAGAACTTTCCATGTGCATTGGAAAAGAATGTCTACTTTGCCTCTTTGGGTTGAGTGTTCTATTTATGTCTATGAGGTCAAGTTGGCTGACTGTACCCTTTAGCTCTTCCGTATCTTTGCTGAGTTTCTATCTAGATGTTCTGTCCTTTACTGAGAGTGGTGAGTTGAAGTCTCCCACTAATATTGTGGAACTGTCAATTTCTCTTTTCAGTGCTGTTAGACTATGTTTTATGTATTTTGGAGCTCTGTCATTGGGTGTGTAGATGTTTATTATGGTTATGTCTTCATAATACATCATCCCTATAATCATTATATATTGCCCTTCTTTGTCTTTTATGGTAGATTTTATTTTAAAGTCTACTTTATCTGAGAGTAGTATTGCCAGTCCTGCTCTTTTTTGGTAGCTGTTTGCTCAGTATATTTTTTTCCATCCTTTGCTTTCCAATAAATTTACATCTTTGTTTCTAAGATGGGTCTCTTAACACAAATAACTTTCATAATGAAAAAAAATATTTTCAAAAGAAACACCTAGACATCTACAAGTTAAAATAATATATTGCATTAAATGCTTTTATAAAACTAATTTTCTGTTTAACTGCCCTTATTTTACAGTAACAATAAGTACAGATAGTATAATTTTCTTCATTCAGCCAATAAGAAAACCGTAGAAGAGACAGGTTTTTTAAATCATATAGCTAACTATTCAAAGCTGAAGCTAAAACTTGCCTCATTGCCATAATGTGATTCTTTACACTGAAACATTCTATCTCTCTGTACAAGTATATCATCTTTGCTTCTGTTGAATAACTCGGAGAATGCCTGTTATGGATTGATTCGTGCCCCCTCAAGATAGGTGCTGTCAATCATAATCCCTATACATGTGGAAGTAATTACATCTGGGAATAGAGCTATCTTTGTTACGTTAATGAGATTATATCAGTGTAGGGCCTGTCTTAAACCAATCACTTTTGAGATATAAAAAGAGCCATTTAGGCACAGAAGCAAGCAGGAATGGGGGAATGATAGGCGTCATACTGAGATCTCCAAGAAATAACAACAAGAAGCTGATTCCTACAAGAGACACACCTTAGACTTAAAGACACAAACAGGCTAAAACTCAAAGGATGGAAAAAAATATATCAAGCAAACAACACTCAAAAAAGAGCAGCAGTGGCAATATTAATC
>NW_004443946.1:3288074-3299379 GCF_000243295.1 Trichechus manatus latirostris
ATAACAAAGCTTATTAAGAAAATCTTCTGCATCCTACTTTGGTGAGTGGCATCTGGGGTCTTAAAAGCTTGCAAGTGGCCATTTAAGACGCATCATTTGGTCCCAACCACTTGGAGTAAAGGAGAATGAAGAACACCAAAGACACAAGGAAAGTATCAGCCCAAGAGACAGAATGGGCCACATAAACCAGAGACTTCATCGGCCTGAGACCAGAAGAACTAGAGGGTGCCTGGCTACCACCAATGAACGTCTGACAGGGAACACAACAGAGGGTCCCTGATGGAGCAGTAGAAGATGGGGTGCAGAACTCAAATTCTAGTAAGAAGACAAGACTTAATGGTCTGACTGAGACTGGAGACGCCCTGGAAAGCATGGCCCCTGGACTCTATCAGCCCAGAACTAAAACAATTTCTGAGGCCAACTCTTCAGACAGGGATTGGACTGGACTGTGGGAAATAAAGTGATACTCGTGAAGAGTGTGCCTCTTAGTCAAGTAGATACAAGAGACCAAAGGGGCAGCTTCTCTCCAGAGGTGAGATAGGAAGGCAGAGAGAGTTAGGAGCTGGTTGAATGGTCATGGGGAATCAGGCGTGGAAATGAGGAGTGTGCTGTTGCAGAATGGGGCGAGCAATTAGGGTCTTACAACAATGTAAGCAAAAAAAAAAATTTGTATGGGAGATTAACTTGTAATGTAAACTGCATTTAATTACAACAATAAAAGAAAAAAAGTAAAAAAAAAAAAAAAAGAAGCAGCAGCAGCTGAGACAAGGATTTCTCCCCAGAGAGGACAGAGAGAGACTTTCCCTAGAGCTGGTCCCCTGACTTTGAACTTCTAGCCTCCTCAACTGTGAAAAAATAAATTTCTATCATTAAAGCCACCTACTTGTGGTATTTATTTTATAGCAGCACTAAGAATCTAAAGGAGTGTCCAGATTGTAAGTAGCCATGTGAAACAGGGGAAAGATGGCTAGACCAAGTAAAAGAAGACCTGAATTCTAGTCTTATCTCCCCAGGTAATGAGTTGCATGACCCTTGAGCACATTTCTTAAATTTACTGAGCCCTCATTTTTCTTTTCTATAGAATGAGTATTAACAGAAATGCCTACTTCTTAGGTTGTTATGAAGATTAAGCAAGACAGCAGTGAGGGCTCACTTAACCTCTGTAGGTCTTGATTTTCTCTTAGGAAATGAGAGGGTTGACTAGAAGATCTCAAAGGTCCCTACAAACTCTAAATTGTGAGTTTGGAGAACTGTACTTTTGGAAGCTCTGTAGAAAGACTATTTAGAATTTCTCTGGATATCAGATTAGTTCCTACCAGTTCTTAGCACTGTGTGAGGCAGCAAGGATACAGAGTGAAAAACTCAGAGGAGCTCACAGTCAAATAAATTCTCCATAAAATGGATACAGATAGATACAGAGTGCCATGAGACCCCAGCAATGGATGTAGCAGAGATGATGATGGGGTGGGTCTTAGAAGAGAGGGGAGGAGAAGGGAGGAAAAGGCATTTAGGCAGACGGAAGCACAGGCTTGAGAGAAGACTACATCTTGAGTGGCAGGAACATGTACAGAGGAGTGTGGTGTAGGCCAAACCAGGATTGAGACAGCTTATGGAGGACCTTTTGGGCCACTATAAGGAGTTTATGATTTAGTCTTTGAACCAGGGAGCAATATAATCAGATTTGTGATCTTAAAACTAACTCTAGCAATAGTGAGAAAGATGATCTGTAGGAAGGGAGATAGGTTGGGTGGCTATGACAATCATCTAGGCAGTGGTGACAAAGAAACACAGAAGGGTGTATTAGAGAGACTGGTAGGCCTTAATAACTGTTTACATGTGCTGGTGTGGGCAGGGGATGAGGAGAGGGAGAATTCAAAGATACCTGTGACCCAGAGAGAAAATACAGGAGGAGGAGCAGGACTGGAGTCAGAAGTGCTAACACGTGCCATTTTTAGATGGAATATCCAGGAAGACAGGCAGAGCAGACCTGTTGATATGTATACCTTTAAGTCTGGCGGAAGAGGTGAGAGCTGAAGAGAGATTACAAAATCTGTGTGTGAGTAGTGAAGGGATGGGTGGGGCAGCCTGTGTCTCTGAAAACATCAGCAATGGTAGAGGCCTCCAAGACAGTGTATCTCCAACTGAGGTCCAAGGCAAGGTCCAGTGCTTTGCTTGTGTCAGAGTCTCCTGGTGATGTGCTCTATCTAAGGCCTACTGAAACAGAATTTGCAGGATATGGGATAAATGTTTACATCTTCACAAGTCCTTCTTTGTTCTGAAGAAAGGAGCCTTTCGAAAAATCGACAGAAGCTGTAGACCCAGTTCCATCCAATGGAAATATAATTCGAGCCACATATGTAATTTTAATTGTTTCTAGTAACTATATTTTAAAAAGTAAAAAGGAACAGGTATAATTAATGTTAATCATATATTTTATTTATCTCAATACATATCATTATAATTTCAACATTAATCAATATAAAAATAATTAATGAAATATTTTACATTCTTTTTATCATTTGAACTGTTTAAAATCCAGTGTAAATTTTATATTTACAGCACACTTCAACTTAGGCTACTACATTTTAAGTGCTCAATAGCCATATTCAGTTAGTGGCTACTGTATAGGACGGTTTCAGCTATAGACATCTCCCACCTCTTGCCCTGAAGAACACACATACGCACAAAACTTGCCCTAGAATTTCCAGAATTCTCATAGCTCCCAAAGCATACATGCTTGGTAAAGGACTCCCATTTTAGGGTCTCTGAAGTCTTTTTGAGTCTGATTCTAGAAATAGATGGCATTCTTCAATATTGTGAGGCTTTGCTTGAAATATTCTAGTTGTACAGGATCTAAAGTAATGTACACTGTAGAGTGATCAGAATTTATTCTTGCAAAGAAAAGAAAGGATTAAAGAAATCTTTGCAATTCTGCAGCAGACTCTCTGCTCTAGAAGATGCATTATTACATTTTCCCAGGACACACTGGTGGTTGCAGACTCGGTTTATTAACTCTGGATTTTGTTCCCAGGATAGACAAAAACAAAGAGCTATATGCAACATTTTTGGGTGGACAATTTTAAATAGGATTTTTAATTCAGTGAATTCTCTTATTTGGTTTTGGTGGTTTCCTTTCCCCTTGCAGTGGCTATATACATATTTCAGAAAAATAGCCTGAGGCACTCTTGACTTCCCAAACTCCTGTGTTGTTCTTTAAGGCAGCACCCTCATAAAGGATACTTCTTTCTGTGTCTCGGATAGGATTATTTTTAGAGGCAGCATCATGTTGTATTTGAAAGAATGACCTTTCTTGTAATTGGACTGTTGGAGTGATTTGGTTGTGGTCCACATAATTATAGACCCATGACAATGGTCTAAGGGCCTTCAACATATTTTCAAGACCTCTCAGTCAAGGGCATTTAGGTAATTGCTCACAGGAGTTTTCTTGTGTTTATGAATTCCTGCAGTCTATGAGTTTTATAAAACTTGGCTGAAAAGAGGGCCTTAGGAGTTCCTTAGATTTACTCAGCTAATTAAGCACGGTAGGGATTTCACTATTCTTTTGAGAGCGCTAAGCATTTGAAGTATGACTGAGGAGTAACCTGTACTTTTGAGGGAGAGTTTAAGAGGAAAAGGAAAGAAAATAAAACACAGAAAACTAGTAAGCTGCTGTCGCTGCAGACTCACAAGTCCAGGCTTTTGAGGCCCCTTCTAGCCGCTCTGAGGAGCTAGCTCAAATCTGCCTGCCTACAAAGCAACAGAGTCAGCCCCCAACTCATGGCAACCCCATACACAATGGAACTAAATGCTGTCCAGTCCTGCACCATCCCCTTGATTGGTTGTAAATCAGTCCATTGTGATCCACATGGTTTTCATTAGCTGATTTTCCAAAGTGGAGATCACCTCTCCCTTCTTCCTAGTCCATCTTAGTTTAGTCTGGAAGGTCTGCTGTATCATAGCAACATGCAAGCCTTCACTGACAGACACGTGGTAGCTGTTCTACTGACAAAAAGAATGGTGGCTGTGCATGAGGTGCATTGGCCAGAATTGAACCTGGGTCTCTTGTGTGGAAGGTGAGAATTCTAGCGCTGAACCATCAATGCCCCCACTGCAAAGAAATGGTACTGGGTTCTAAAATACAGCAGACCGTGTTGGGGTATAAATTCTAATTTTTAAAACTGTACATAAAATATAAGCCACCCTGTTGATTCTTATTCCTTGTGACAATTAATTACCATTATTGTCAGGGCAATGGCCTTGGAAGGTGTAGAAATGTTGATGAGAGAATCCTATATTGCACTTGTTTAGAATTTCATCCTAAATAAGTCAATACAGCATTATTCTGTGGCGTAATATAAAAAACCCAATGTAAAGTGTCCCAATAATTCCCCCAGATATTTCTACGGCTGTTATCCATAAGAATAAAAGCATGGGGATCTGGTTAAATGAAATTTGCTTACAGCCAGTTAGGCCACATTATTTTGCTAAGAAACTAAGTGGAAAATTGTTTTGCAATTCAGTTCAACAAACATAGATTGAATGCAAACAATGAGCCAGGTACCAATGTTACTAAGATGAAAATGACGTGGTTCCTGCCCCCAAAGAGCTTAAATCCAGGGCTTCGAACCAGTTTGCTCCAGTTCAAACCCCTGCTGAGAATTTGCATTTCTAACACGTTCCCAGGCAATGCTAATGATGCTGGTTAGGGACCAATTCTGAGAACCACTAGTAGACCAGTGGTTCTCAAAATTTATTATACATAAGAATCACCTGGGGATCTTGTTAAACTGTAGATTCTGATTCAGTCTATCTGGGGGGAAAGTGCAAATTCTCAGCAGGGGTTTGAACTGGAAAAAACTGATTCAAAGCCCTGCTTAAGTCAGGGAGGAGAGACAGGAAAACCAACTAGAAAACGTCATTTGAATGTGATGACTGTTATGAATAAAATACACAGATCAGAAAACAGAACAGAAAATTGAAACAGAATGTGCTACATGCTAAATTCTGGGAATGTTTCATGGAGAGTACAGCAACTGAGCTGAGCCATGAAAGATCACAAGAGTTGGCCAAGCTAAGACAGACTGGTATTCCAGGGAGAATATTAAAAAATAGTACCAGTTGCCATTGAGTTGATTCCAACTTACGGCAACTTCATTGTGTCAGAGTAGAACTGTGCTCCATAGGGTTTTTAATGGCTGATTTTTCAGAAGTAGATCATCACACCTTTCTTCCTAGGCATCTATGAGTGGACTTGAGCCTCCTATCTTTCAGTTAGCAATTGATTGTTTTGACTGTTTGCACCACTCAGGGACTCCAGGGAGAATATTACCAGAATATAAAGGATTAAGTGGAGAATGGATGGATATGAGGATGGAGATATAGGTAGAGATGTCAAGATCCAGGGAGAACTCTAAGGATGGGAGAGTCTTAAATTTGCTTATAATCTGAAGGGAAGGATCTAATAGAGAGGAAGAGATTAGAAGTACCAGCAGATCTTGGAAGATCTTGGAAAATACACATATAAACGACATTGTTTCAAGTGTTGTCCTTAAGTAGAAAGTGGGGTACCTCAACCTCTAAGACTGGAGGGAAGGAGGACTAAAAGATGAGGGTAGATGTTGAAAAGTTTGTGAAAGGGCAGGAAGTTGAGGTTTGTGCCATACAGCCTCACATTTTCTGATAAAGTAGGAGGTGAAGTTATCTGCTTAAAACAGTGATTCTAATCCTGAGCTGCACATTGTAATCATCTAGGGAGCTTTAAAAAAGACTGATGCTTGGATCCACTGCCAGAAAATCCAGCTTAATTGGTTTGGGATGCATCCTAGGCATTGGGATTTTTTAAAAGTTCCTGGGGAGATTTCAATATGTTTCTTATGTTGAGAATACTGGCTTAGACTAGAGTAAGGTAGTTGAGGAGAGTAGTGAAGGTTTGGAACAGCTACTGAGGGGAATGAAAGAGGGAACTGAGGATAAGCAAAATAATTGTGAGCCAACCTTAAAGACCAGGTGAATCTTAAGATCATAAATTTATGAGCGCTCCAATCTGCAAGATCATTTGATTTTTTTTTTCCAGCAGCAGTGTTATGCAAGAGAAGGGGGCTGATTGTGGCACTGGTCCTAAGGTAGGGTTAACTGGGCTGGTGAAAACAGGGACCATACAAAACTGGACAGACTTGGAAGAAAACAAGGTAGGGGGCAGCTAAAGTAACAACTTTAACCTTCCCACTCCAATTCCACTGTAATCTTATATTTCTGCTAGTGGAAGTTCTAATGACTAAGAATATGAACCAAAAACAAAAAAGCAAACCAACCACTGGAAGAAGCAAAGGGACCAGATAGTCCACCAACTGTATACATAATTGCTGGATGTTCTAAAGGTGACTGTACTTGCTTATCACTATAAATATGTATGACATTACATGCCAAGAATTACATTTCATGACCATCCTTTTTTTTAAAAATCACCTCTCATGCCTAGAAAGTGAAAGGCCAGGACATGGTTTATGATGGGTACATCTTTCCCATTTGTCATAGGAAGCTTCTCTCAAATCACTAGGAGTGCTGCATGGCAGCCTCCAATTTTCCACAGGGACAGGCAGTGTTGCTCTTGCTAAGGCAGTGACCTATTATTGAACCATTTTGCATGTACACAGTGAGTCATTGTTCTGGCAGAATTCCCTGCTCTCCGTACACATTTTCACCTACCATTGGAATGTGGAACACTGACCTTGCGTATGATAGCCTGGCAGGAAAAGTGGCTCTGTGGAGGTTTTACTACTGAATAGCTGGGCGGCGGGGGAGGGAGAAGAGATGAGAAGGGAAGAGGAAGGTAGGGAGAGGAGGGATGGAGAGAGAAGGAAGAGAACCATGACCAAGAGGGACCAGAGATCATTCTTCTATCTGCAGCATTGCTCAATATGGAAACCTGATAGCAAATACTATTGCTAGAACTATCTGAGTGAGACAATTAATATGAAAATGTATGTAATATGTAAAATACATTTAATATAATATATTACTGCATGTATATGTGTGAGACCTTGGGCAAGTTACCTAACCTGTTTGTACCACTACTTTCTATTTATAAAAAAAGGAAGGTTATAATATTACCCACCTCATAAGTTTGTTAATAGAGATTAAATGCATTAATACGTGTAAGGCAATTAGACCACTCCTGGCACATCATAAGAGAGCAACAGATGTTTATTATGATTATTTTTCTATGTATTAGGCAGCTCTGAACTTGAGGAGGTTAAGCTACCTTCCTTAGTTATTTTTCTCTTTAAGCTTGCTTTACTATTTGTAAAAGGGGGGTAGAATGATCTGGTCAGTATGTACAGAATTTAAGAATGTTAGAACACTCATTCACCTTGCTATTGTTGTTAGTTGCCTTCCAATCAGCTCCAAATCACGATGGCCTTGTGTATAACAAAACATAAGGTCTTGTTCCATCTTCATGATCATTGATATGTTTGAGTTCATTGTTGTGACTATTGTATCAATCCATCTCATTGAGGATTTCCCTCATTTTTGCTAACCCTCTGCTTCACCAAACACGATGTTCTTTCCTACTGATTGGTCTTTCCTGATGACATGTCTAGGGTAAGTGAGCCAAAGTCTCACCATCTTCGCTTTTAAGGAGAATTCTGGCTGTATTTCTTCTAAGACTGATTTGTTTGTTCTTCTAGTAGTCCACAGTATATTCAGTATTCTTTGTCAACACTACATTAAACTAAAGAAAGTAATGATTAATCTATTCACAGGCATGTTCTGAACACTTATTATATGTCCATACTGAACTGGCACATAGTGTCTTCCCTCAAGGAGCTTACATTCTAGGGAAGAAGATTGATACTAGACCAAGAAATAAATTAACAACTGTGATTAAAGAAAAGAACAGGCACTATGTTTGAGAACAACAATGGGACCTACCTTAGTCTGTACACTCAGGGCAAGTGCTTCCTGAGGATTTACATATAGTTAAGACCTGAAGTTTGTCACACTATGGTGGCTTGCATGTTGCTGTGATGCTGGAAGCTATGCCCCCAGTATTTCAATACCAGCAGGGTTATCTATGGTGGACAGGTTTCAACAGAGCTTCTACACTAAGACAGACTAGGAAGAAGGACCTGGCAGTCTACCTGTGAAAAAATTGGCAAGTGAAAACTTTATAAATAGCAGTGGAACATTGTCTGATATAGTGCCAGAAGATGAGCCCCTTAGGTTGGAAGGCAGTCAAAATATGACTGGGGAAGAGCTGCCTCCTCAAAGTAGAATCGACCTTAATGATGTGGATAGAGTAAAGCTTTCAGGACCTTCACTTGCTAATGTGAAACGACTCAAAATGAGAAGACACAGCTACAAATATGCATTAATAATCAGAATATGGAATATATGAAGTATGAATCTAGGAAAATTGAAAGTCATTAAAAATGAAGTAGACCACATAAAGATCAATATCCTAGGCATTCGTGAGCTGAAATGAACTGGTATTGGCCGTTTTGAATCAGACAATCATATGATCTACTATACCGGGAATGACAAATTGAAGAGGAATGGTGTCCATTCATCATCAAAAAGAACATTTCAAGATCCATCCTGAAGTACAACGCTGTTAGTGATAGGATAATATCCATATGCTGACAAGGAAGACTAGTTAATGTGACTATTATTCAGATTTGCACACCAACCATTAATGCCAAAGATGAGGAAATTGAAGATTTTTACCAACTTCTACAGTGTGACATTGATCAAACATGCAATCAAGGTGCATTGATAATTACTGGTGATTAGAATGTGAAAGCTGGAAACAAAGAAGAAGGATTGGTAGTTGGAAAACATGGCCTTGGTAATAGAAATGAGACCAGAGATCGCATGATAGAATTTTGCAAGACCAGCGACTTCTTCGTTGTAAATACCTTTCTTCAACAACATAAACAGTGACTATACATGTGGACCTCACCAGATGGAAAACACAGGAATCAAATTGACTACGTCTGTGGAAAGAGATGTTGGAAAAGCTCAATATCATCAGTCAGAATAAGGCCAGGGCCAACTGCAGAACACACCATCAATTGCTCATATGTAAGTTCAAGTTGAAGCTGAAGAAAATTAAAACAAGTGCATGAGAGCCAAAATATGGCCTTGAGTATATCACAACTGCATTTGGAGAACATCTCAAGAATAGATTTGACACACTGAACACTAATTACCGAAGACCAGATGAGTTGTAGGAAGACATCAAGGACATCATACATGAAGAAAGCAAAAGATCATTAAAAAGACAGAAAAGAAAGAAAAGACCAAAATGGATGTCAAAAGAGACTCTGACATCTGCTCTTGAATGTAGAGTAGCCAAAGCAAATGGAAGAATTGATGAAGTAAAAGAGCTGAACAGAAGACTTCAAAGGGCAGCTTGAGAAGACAAAGTAAAGTATTATAACAAAATATGCAAAGAAGTGGAGTTAGAAAACCAAGAGGGAAGAATATGCTTAGCATTTCTCAAGTGGAAAAAACTGAAGAAAAAATTCAAGCCTCGAGTTGCAATATCAAAGGATTCTATAGGCAAAATATCGACCAACATAGGAAGCATCAAAAGAAGATGGAAGTCTTTGTAACAAAAAGAACTAGTTGATGTTAAACCATTTCAGGAGGTAGTATACGGTCACGAATGGATGATATTGAAGGAAGAAGTCCAAGCTGCACTGAAGGCATTAGGGAAAAACTAGGCTCCAAGAACTGACAGAATACCAGTTGAGATGTTTCGACAAACAGATGCAAAGCTGGGAGCACTCACTCATCTATGCCAAGAAATTTGGAAGACAGCTACCTGGCCAACCGACTGGAAAAGATCTATATTTGTGTTCATTCCAAAGAAAGGTAATTTGAAGGAATGCAGAAATTATCAAACAATATCATTAATATCACATACAAGTAAAATTTTGCGGAAGATCATTCAAAAAATGGTTGCAGCAGCACATCAGCAGGAAACTACCAGAAATTCAAGCCAGATTCAGAAGAGGACATGGAATGAGGGATATCATTGCTGATGGCAAATGAATCTTGGTGGACCAGAAAGATGAAGAGAGTGAAAATTTTTACTAACTTCTCCAGGCTGAAATTGATCAAACATGCAGTCAAGATGCATTGATAATTACTGGTGATTGGAATGCAAAAGTTGGAAACAATGGATCTGTAGTTGGAAAATATGGCCCTGGTGATAGAAACAACACTGGAGATTGCATGATAGAATTTTGCAAGACCAATGACTTCTTCATTGCAAATACCTTTTTTCAACAACATAAACAGTGACTATACACGTGAACCTCACAGGATAGAAAACACAGGAATCAAATTAACTACATCTATGGAAAGAGATGATGGAAAAGCAGAATATCATCAGTCAGAACAAGGCCAGGGGCCGACTGTGGAACACACCATCAATTACTCATATGCAAGTTCAAGTTGAAGTTGAAGAAAATTAGAACAAGTCCACAGGAGTGAAAATACAACCTTGAATAAATCCCACCTGAATTTGGAGACCGTCTCAAGAATAGATTTGATGCATTGAACACTAATGACCGAAGACCAGATGAGTTGTAGAAAGATTCAAGGACATCATACATGAAGAAAGCAAAACGTCATTAAAAAGACAGGAGAGAAAGAAAAGACCAAAATGAATGTCAGAAGAGACTCTGAAATTTGCTCTTGAACATAGAGTAGCTAAAGCAAATGGAAGAAATGATGAAATAAAAGTGCTGAACAGAAGATTTCAAAGGGCAGCTCCAGAAAATAAAGTAAAATATTATAATGGAATGTGTAAAGATATGGAGTTGGAAAACCAAAAGCAAAGAACACACTCAGCATTTCTCAAGCTGAAAGAACTGAAGAAAAAATTCAAGCCTTGAGTTGCAATACTGAAGGATTCTATGGGCAAAATATTAAATGACACAGGAAGCATCAAAAGCAGATAGAAAAAATACCAGAGTCACGGTACCAAAAATAATTGGTCGACATTCAACCATTTCAGGAGGTGGCATAGGATCAAGAACCGATGGTATTAAAGGAAGAAGTCCAAACTGCACTGAAGGCAATGGCAAAAAAACAAGGCTCCAGGAATTGATGGAATACCGATTGAGATGTTTCAACAAATGAATGCAATGGTCAAAGTCCGCAAACACCTATGCCAAGAAATTTGGAAGACAGCTACTTGGCCAACCAACTAGAAGAGATCCATATTTGTGCCCATTCCAAAGAAAGATGAACCAACAGAATGTGGAAATTATTGAACAATATCATTAATATC
>NW_004443946.1:3300087-3342116 GCF_000243295.1 Trichechus manatus latirostris
CATGTGAAAGCTGGACAATGAATGCGGAAGACCGAAAAAGAATCGATGCATTTGAATCACGGTGTTGGTGAAGAATGGACTGCCAGAAGAATGAACAAGTCTGTCCTGGAAGAAGTACAGTGCTTCTTGGAAGCGAGTATGGTGAGATTTTGTCTTATGAACTTTGGACATGTTATCAGGAGGGACAAGTGCCTGGAGAAGGACATCATGCTTGTTAAAGTAGAGGTTCAGCGAAAATGAGAAAGACCCTGGATGAGACAAATTAACATAGTGGCTGCAACAATGGGCTCAAATGTAGCAACAATTGTGAGGATGGTGCAGGACTGAGTAGTTTTTTGTTCTATTGTACATAGGGTCACTATGAGTCAGAGCCCACTGCACAGCACCTAACAAAAACAACAACATCAAGACCTAAAGGATGAAAAGAAACGAGTCAGGGTCTTTGCGTGTATGTATGGAGAGGGATGAAGGTGGGTGGAGGGGAGAAGGAGCAAATGTTCTAGATCATTTCAGATATCAAAAGAAGGCCAAGGCAGCTGTAGTTTACTGATCCAAGGGAAAAATGGCAGAAGATCTAGACCTATGTTAAGGTATTGGGAAACAAGAACACCTCACTGATATTTGCTTCTTTAAAAGTCCACTTGGTTGCTGTGGGCAGAATATATTGGTGAGAGGCAAGTGTGGAAGGAGAGACACCAGTTGGTAGACTATTGATGAGTGGTCCAGCAAAGAAATGATGGTGGCATGGAAAGACTGGAGAAAATGGAGATAGGGAACAAAATAGGCCAATTGAAATGTAGTTCGGAAGTGGAATTGACAGGACTTGGTGATGGATTGAATGTGAAGGGTGAGGGCTGAGAAGTTACAAGGGTGACTCCCAGTTTTCTAGCCTGAGATGGTGTGGCCACTGGCTGAGATGAGGAAGTCTGTAGGAGGAACAGGTTTGCTGAGGAAGATAATTACTTGTGATTTGTTTTCAGATTTAATTGAAATGGAAGTTATTTTAATCTCTTGCATCCAGTAAATAATTATTATACATACAATGATAAATGCATCATTCATGAAGAATTGACAGTTTCATATGATGCAGACATATATATATTTGTTAAGTTGTTGTTACTTAACAACAATAACAACCTAACAATAATATGTATGTCTGCATCAGACATACATATTGTTGTTGCATCAAAATTTTATGGTCTTGATTCAGTAAAACGAAAAGACTTTTTGTATTTATAATAACACATGAATATACATCATTTTTGTTAGGTGCTGTCAAGTCAGTTCCAACTCATAACAACCCTATGTACATCAGAATGAAACACTGCCTGGTCCTGTGCCATCCTCCTCATCATTGTTACACTTGAGCCCATTGTTGCAGCGACTATGTCAATTTGTCTCATCCAGGGTCTTTCTCATTTTCGCTGAACCTCTACTTTAACAAGCATGATGTCCTTCTCCAGGCACTGGTCCCTCCTGATAACACGTCCAAAGTTCATAAGACAAAATCTCACCATACTCGCTTCCAAGGAGCACTCTGGCTGTACTTCTTCCAAGACAGACTTGTTCATTCTTCTGGCAGTCCATTGTTCACCAACACTGTGATTCAAATGCATCGATTCTTCCGCATTCATTGTCCAGCTTTCACATGCATATGAGGCGATTGAAAATATCATGGCTTGGATCATGTACATCTTAGACCTTAAAGTGGCATCTTTGCTTTTTAATACTTTAAAAAGTTCTTTTGCAGCAGATTTGCCCAATGCAATGTGTCATCTGATTTCTTGATTGCTGCTTCCATGGGTGTTGATTTTGGATCCAAGTAAAATGAAGTCTTTGAGAACTGCAATCTTTTCTCCATTTATCATGATGTTGTTTATCGGTCCAGTTGTGAAGATTTTTGTTTTCTTTATGTTGAGGTGTAATCCATACTGAAGGCTGTAGTCTTTGATCTTCATCAGTAAGTGCTTCAAGTCCTCTTTGCTTTCAGCAAGCAAGGTTGTGTCATCTGCATATCACAGGTTGTTAATGAATCTTCCTCCAATCCTGATGCCCCGTTCTTCTTCATATAGCCCAGCTTCGCAGATTATTTGCTCAGCATACAGATTGAATAAGTATAGTGAAAGGTTACAACCCCGATGCACACCCTTCCTGACTTTAAAACACTCAGTATCCCCTTGTTCTGTTTCAATGACTTATGCACATGTTCCCATGTTCCTCATGAGCACAATTAAGTGTTCTGGAATTCCCATTCTTTGCAATGTTATCCATAATTTGTTATGATCCACACAGTTGAATGCCTTTGCATAGTCAATAAAACACAGGCAAATATCTTTCTGGTATTCTCTATTTTCCACCAAGATCCATCTGACATTAGCAATGATATGTCCTCTTCTGAATCTGACTTGAATTTCTGGCAGTTCCCCGTCGATGTCCTGCTGAAATTGCTGCGACCGCTTTTGAATGATCTTCAGAATTTTACTTGTCTATGATATTAATATCATTAATATAATTAATATCACACACAAGTAAAATTAATGAATATACATATTCAGTATCTATACAAAGGCTGTGCAATATGTAGGAGCACTTATTTTTAATAAATGCATGTGAGGTCAGGTCTCAACAAGAACTCAAGTGACCAACTGATACAGTATTCCTTACACAAGCATTTTACTGTAGGTGGTTATTTATTAAATAACAAAGTTAGGCTTTGAAGTATGAAGAGAGAGCAGGAGGAGAAGGAGAAGGGACAGAGGGAGAAGGAAGGAAGAAAGGAGAGAAGAGGAGAAGACTGTCTTTCTCCTCTAATACATGTGAGGCTAATTCATAACACATAATTTTTAAACATTGTCATAAATGTGACAAGAAATATTTCTTCCTGAATATCCCATAAAACAAACTTCTCTCACAGAACCATTCCTAACTGTTCTTAAAATACCAGAGACAAATGAAGAATCAGAATATTCCAGACTCAGAGCATAAAGTAGGACACGGATGAGTCCAGATGTTTGGGGAGCTTCATGTTTTCTAGAAGCTGGTCCACAGTACCTATCAAAGTTACTTCAGCTACTTTGTACACTTTTTGGAGTATCTGAAATGTCTCAACATCTGGATTCCATGTGTTTCCCTTAGGGATATAATATTACTTTGTGAAACAAAAAGGCAGAAGGTGAAAAGAAAGATGAACTTGAAAATAATAGACAAAGTCTTTGTTTATGACAACTGCATTTGAATCGTCCCAGAAGACACCCACGTACTCCCCCTGTAGTCTGTAGGGTCATCGGCACTCTTTTCACTTTCAGAAGTACCACTAAATAGCTGTGTGATAGGGCAAGTTAATTTAACTTTATGAGCCCCAGGTCCCTCATCTGTAAAATGAAGTGGCTGAACTAAATGGTATATGAGGTTCCTTCCAGGTCTATCATTCTATGACTCTGACTTGCCTTGCTGGGAACTCTGTGTTGAAGCACCATGGGAATCTGTTTGACTTACTCTGTGGAGGTCATCCAAACTTGCTTTCCACTCAGCTTGTTCTGTGAATTCCACTTTTAAATTGGCCTGGGAACTCCTGCTCTAAAATTTACAACTGGATGAAATAAATCCATCAAGGGCAGCTAATTAGCACGAATATAGCTGCCAGCAGTAACTTATAAAGGAAATTCTGTAAGGATAAAGGGAAATGATTCTCCCAGACCGCAAGAAAAGTTCCACTGATTTGGCACGCAGTTGGGGATCGGGTGCCAAAATGAAGGGCAGAGGGGTGATTACTGGGTCCTTTTCCCTCATAATGATATGATTCCAAAGTGGGAATGGAAAAAAGAGCCACTGTATCCTGTCTGGAGTCCCTGCATGGTGCAAAACAGTTAACGAATGTACTTAGCTGCTAATCAAAAGGTTAGAGGTTGAAGTCCACTCAGAGGTGCCTGGTGATCTACTTCTGAAAAATTAGCCATTGAAAACCTTATGAAGCACTGTTCTACTCTGAAACACATGGGGTGACTATGAGTCAGAGTCTTCACTCCTAGAGATGCCACGTTTCCCAGGGAGTCTTGCCCACTCCACCATTCTTTCTCTGTATGGACTTCTCTGGCTTGCTGAGCAGTGTAGTCCAGCCCCAGCAGGATCTGGCAAGATAAGGTAAGGCATAGACCCAGCCACTGCCACCCTATGGGCCTCAGCTGTTTCCCAAGGGCTCGCACTGGACATAAGTCACTAGAGTTACTATGGGCCAAAGTCCCCAAGGCATGTTCCAGACATATTAGTTGTTTCCAAGTAGTGCACTCACACTTGCCCTCAAGTTCTTACTTTCCCAGAGACAGTTCCCAAGTAGGAAGTAGTAAATTCAGGCAAAAGAAACATCCAGGCCAGCTGATTTGCCACAGAGTTTGCTGATAGGATCAACTTTGTCTGCTGCAATGGGACTTTCACATCACCACATTCCAGGGCTAAAGTGTAATTACATTAAACACAGAGTGTCATTTAACCACGCCGCTGTTTATGTGCCCAAATCAGCACTCCAAGGAAGCTGTCTTTTAAGCCTTAACTTCTTGATGTTACCTCGACATTACACATGACATTCGCAGGGAAAATAGGCCTGGTTGTTTGCGCTTGACCTTATGACTCAAAGGCTCTGAAGTGGTGGAGTTGGATCCGGTGGCCTATCCACAACAGAGCTGTCTTGACATCCTCACGGGTCCAGCCATGCAAACCAGTTTCACATGGGGACGGAGCTTTCCTGTGTTGCTTTCCTGTCTGTCTTTCTCTAATAGTGAAAAACTGACGCCATGTGACCCACCAAGCTATTACCCAAATAACCTTTCCATAATGCCTTCAGCATATTCAGATGTAATGTTTCAACCCCCAGACAGGCACCCAGGTGATCTTTTTAACTAGGCCTGAATGTCCTGCTGCTCCACCCTGTATGTAGGTTGTTCAGGAAGGTGGGTGGATCTTCATGAAAGCATGACAGAGTGCCTAAATCCACAGGATCAGAGGGTATTCCTTACTGATTCTTGGATCTCTAAATGAAAGAAGCCTTATACACCAATGACTAATTTTTTAAAAAGTCTCAATTTATACAATACGAAAACAATGTGTTTTAGGAAGAGGGAAAAACACACAACAGGAACCTTCCTTACAACCCACTGTAAGTAAGTCAATGTGATTATCCCCATTTTAAAACTGGGAAACAGATTCTATCAGGTCCAGACTGGAACAGGAAGGCAGTGAAGGTGCTAAAGTTAGAACTGAAAGCTTCCCTTCTGGGTCAAGGTCACATGGCCACAGAGGTGTCCAACATAAATAGGGTGACCATATAATTTATTATGCAAATTAGGGCTGTTTTCATAGTGAAAAGGAAAATTAAACAAAATTTATACAAGAACAATGGACATGAACCTGCATTTCTCTGGGCAAACCAGGACTTATAGCCAAGTCATTCTTGGTAGCAATCAGCAGTGGTGCCAGAGCTGGGAGGATCGTGAGGCCAGTGAAGCGTCAGCTTCAGGCCCGTCACTTGCGCTAGTGCCTGTGAGTGCCAAAGGTGGCGGAGACCTGCAGAGTGTTCCAGGTGTGGAGCTAAAGCCAGATTGCAATCAGGAAGCATTTCCATGTAAGCATTTCTGATAATTCACCTAAAGATATTTTAGGAAATGTCCTGAATCTCCAAGGCTTCAGTAAGCTGTTGTGATTTCTGTCCTCATTTTAATAATTGTTCGTTTTTATACTTAATTTTGCATACATATTTTAAAATTCTTTTTGTTAAATAGCCTTCCTCCTCCATCTCCTCATTCAAATTGTATAAGCTTCAGGCTTGTGATAAGGCCCCCAGCTTAGTTGGGGCTGTCTGGAAAGAGGTAAGAATCAGCATCATCCCAGTAGGGTGATGAAATTAGTATAAAATGATTATGAAGGGCAGCTCAAGAGAAGAAAAACGCTGTAGCTGTGGGTCATCAATGAAAGGAAAAGGGCAAAAGTAACCCTGACCACTAGTCTTTGTTAT
Source organism: Trichechus manatus latirostris (assembly GCF_000243295.1). Classification (NCBI taxonomy): domain Eukaryota; kingdom Metazoa; phylum Chordata; class Mammalia; order Sirenia; family Trichechidae; genus Trichechus; species Trichechus manatus. The sequence goes on from NW_004443946.1 coordinate 3,306,092, forward strand.
AGGAGTAAATATAGTAGGAGAAACTTGTTCATTGTATGGTTGTGAGCTTCAGGTCCTTTTATAGTATCTACTGGTAGAGTTTTGGAAGAAAGTCTGGGTGATCTACTTCCGAAAAATCAGCCATTGAAACCCCTATGGAGCATAGTTCTACTCTGACACACATGACTCAACAGCCACTGGTTGAGTACTGAAAGAGTTCTTACCCTAGAACTCACCTGTTAGTTAATCCTTGACCCTGCTGCTGCTACCCAACCCACGACTCACACACATAGCACATACTTAGCCAGGTTCCAGGATATTTGCTTTTATTCACAGTAGCCTACAGATTCATCCAAAACCAAGCCTGGGGAATTATTCAATCTAATTCTTTCTCAACACTGACTCATTTCGTGGCTTTGCCATTTGTCATAAGATCTTCAGTTTTCTTGGACATGCAGTGAAAAATAATACTTGCTTCTCAAGAAAATAGGAGATTAAACTGTCTTTTAAAATCAACTGACATCTACGCTCATGCTATTGATAATTTCCTGGTGACTACAAAGCAATATCTTAGATGTATGGAATATGCAAAAGGAATAATTGATTGTTAAAACAAAACAAAACAAAAATGATCTTGATGGAACTAAATACTTCAAGAAACAAAATGAGATTCTCTTGTTTTATCATCAGCTGGCGACATTGCAGTATCTCCCCCTCAACGAGTTATGCATTGTGACCAGTCTGCCATCATGTTCCCTGACTCCAATCAAGTAAATGGCCTTTTAAATGGGCTGCTAAATTCCATAGGTCCAAACACTCAAATGCGATAGATTGTGAAAAGTAGACTCCTGGTTGGTGACTCTGAAAGCTGTAATTCTACAAATCACTCAACCTCTTCCAGCTCTGTCACCTTTCATATTTTTGTAAATGTCATATACATTTTCTCATGCTTCTCTGCCTCTGGGCATGCTATTTCTCCAAGTAAAATACTCCTTTACATCTTCTAGACCTGGATTACTCATCATCATTCAAGATTTTCCCAGCTATCACCATTTTCAGGAAGACTTTATTGCTGCCCCCTTCCTATCATCATTAGCACCTTGTTCAAGCCCCCATCACTGTACTCTACACTGTCTTATAAAGTTTTATTTATTTACCTGTCTCTGCCATTAGACTATACAGGACCTGAGCATAAGGATTGTGTTTACCACATATATAATACGTATTCAATAAATGTTAAATGAACGAATGAATGAAAGCAGGAAAACATCATATAGCATTTATAGGCTAAGAACTGTGATTTAGTGGCTCTGAAAATAGATTAAAAGAATTTCCTATGAATTTTATGCTGGTGTTTCCTAACTTAGAAATTATACTTCTTATTGATAATACCAAATAGGCAATATTATTTGCAAATTGGAATAAAGAAAAGTTTCAAGGAGCTGGGAGACCACAGTTAAATCACTCCACCCTGAGCAATATATAAAAGAGTAAATTGGACTCTCTGAAACTTCCCCCTCCTCCTCTTTCATTCCTGGACTGCTGTCTTCCTAAAAGTGAGATGAATCTGCAAGGCAAGGGTATACGGGTGTGTTATCCCTTTGTGGAGTATATATGTCTATCCCCTTCCCCTGACTTTTATAAAATGGTTTCTGCACAGCTCTGCTTAGCCAGTGAACTTGAACATCATCTGGAGCTGCTTCAGTCCAGTCTCAGGAGCCAGAAAGATGTTTTTCACTTGCCCTTCTAAACTGCAGTACAGAGATAGCTAAACATCAGCACCAAATCTTTTATGCTCAGCAAATTAGTAAAATGAATTTTTTAAGTCCAAATTAAAGCTGAGGGAGCTTGGGAGAATTTGTCCAGAAGACTAACTTGCCTTCTTAAAACTCACGAAAATAATTGGTTACTCCCATACCTGTACAGATTAAAAACTGTGTAATTAACACATTGGAGATTTTTCAAGTTGTGCAGGTAGCAGGAAAATTGTAATGACAGTAAAATATCCCATTGTTTCTAAAGACCATGAAAACTATTAAGACAGTTAACACTGTCTCATACTGAAAGTTGCCAACCATTGTCATAATTATCAAATAATTATCACTGACTGCCTGCTCTGTCTGCAGCATAGTAAGAGCCAGAAGGGGGTGAAACAGGGTACTTTGGGGACACTTGCATCAACAAAACCAATCTTTTGAATTCTTAGTACCTTACTTCCAGCAATCTGCATATTTAGAATGGCATGAATTAGTAGCATGTGTATGTATGTTGGTGGTGGTGGTCGGGGTGGGAGGATTATATATTTATCTTGATTAGCAGAAACTAATTCAGAATAGGTTCAATAATTTCTACTATTGCATTTTCAGAGAGTAAATAACTGAAACTGAAAACAGAATCCAGAACTCCTGATTTGTAAGCCTGTACTAGTCCCATAGCCCTTCTGAGATTTCCCCTTATCTTTTTTTTTTTAATTATGGAGAAAAAATAGACCTATCCCTACTCATAATAGGAATCAGTATCTGGATAACTCTTCCCTGGACCCCTGAATCAAAAGGAATTTCTTTAAATTATCACAATGAGCTGCTATAGGATAAATTGCTATAGCATTCAAATCTTTTTGCTCCCCATCACAAATCCCAACCCTCCAACCAGGTGAGTGTCCTCATTGTTCTTCTATACAACATGCTCATTCCTAGTTTCAGGTCTTCGTAGAATAATCTTCCCTCTGTTCTTATTCCCTCTCTGCTTGTTCAAATATTGCCTTCTGTCAGGCCCCACCTAGGTCTCACATCATTTGGGGAGGCTTCTCCCATTTGCTTATGTTAACTATACATTTCTCTAGATTCTCTTACCACTCTCTGTCTGAATCATTCTTTTAGAACTTAATTCTATTCTCCTTTCTGTTTACTGAATTATGGGCTCCTGAAAAACAAGAAGGAGCCCTGGTGGCACAGTGATTAAGCACTCAGCTGCTAACCGAAAGGTCTGTTGTTCAAACACACCAGCCGCTCCTCAAGAGAAAGATGTGGCCGTCTGCTTCCATTAGATTACTGTACAGCCTAGGAAACCCTATGGGACAGTTCTACTCTGTCCTATAAGGTTACTATGAGTCAGAATCAACTCGACAACAACAAGTTTGGTTTTTTGGAAGAACAAGGTCCATATCTTTTTTATTTATTTTAGGAGGGAGGGTGTCATTTCCTAGGTTCATATAAGGTGTCAAATAGGCAGCAGGAGAATATTTGTTCAAGAAGTCAAAAAATCATCTACTCCTTGATTATACTCCAAGATCTGATGAAGAGCAAGATAGCATTATGGAAAGCACATGGATTTGGAGTCAATTTTCTAATCTCCTTTGGTCTCTTTTTCTTTCTGTAAATAGGAATAACAATATCTACCTTGCCGAGTTATCGGCATTAGCAATAATAAATATGAAATGCCAAGCACAGTGCCTTCTATGTAGTTCGCTCTCAATAAATGGCAAGTTTTTTTGGGGTTTTTGTTTATTTGTTTGTTTTTAAGTACCAAGACCTGGAAAATATCCTATTTTGTATTAGCTTGCCAAACAGATTGAAAAGTCTTGGGATTTCTCTTATTTAGGGAACATAAACATTATTGAGTAACATTATTTGAACTTTGGATAAGAGAACTCTAGAGTGGAAATGGAAAAATGTTGCAGTATGTTACAGGCTTGCCCGTGGGACTTCTTTACTTCTCATCATTAGGTCAGGACTGGGGCTTTCTGTGCAGTGAATATTGCAGCAGCCACATCTTCATAATGGATGGCTTTAAAACATATTCACCTGCAAATCACTCATTTCATTCTCAGGATTTGTCATTCTCTTCTGCTACTCTTGACTGATGTCAGATGTAAGAAGACTAAATAAACAATTCTGGAAACATACCAAAGAGAGATTTGGAAGGAATTAAGTACATAATGATTTAAATTGAGTCAAATGACTAGTTTTAGTTCCTTAAAATACGTGTATCTAGCAACCATGTGTTCTTCATCCATAATCGCCTCTGTCTTTTCCTCAGTGGAACTGATGTCAAAATCTTTGCATTGATTGTTAAACCAAACAAATTAATTAAGCCAAACAAAGTTGCTACTTGATTAGTTCTCATGACTGGGTGACCTAAACATGAAGGATCCTTTTGTTTTCAGCTACTCCAGTGACTTCCAGCAAATGAAGAGTCTGAAATGCTCTGGCTGTCTGGAGAACCCCTAGCTATAATTCAGGTTAGTACCCTAAAAAACAACAGATATTCACCAGAAACACAATATGCACAAGAGTCATATATCCCACAAGTAATTTTTAAAAAAAAGAACTCAAGAGGGGGCCCATGTGGCTCAGGGACGGAAATCTACAAAGCGCAGACTTGTTGCCTATTCTTGAATAAGGTATGTGCCCTTGTTCCCTCCTTGTGTCTGCATTTGTAAAAATGAAGGTGGCAATTTTTGCAAGCTATTTACTATCACAAGGTCCATTTAGATGTAGAGTGGTTTTGGAGTCAGGAAGACCTGGGCTTGAATTCTGGCTGTGCTACTTATCAACTGTGTCACTTTTAGCAAATAATCTCTTTATGTCTTTTCTCATCTGTGAATACAGGATCATTATTGCACTTACTTCATAGGGTCATTATGAAGATTAAGTAAGATGCTGGGAATGTAATTAGTACTCAATAATTATTTGCTACTATTTTTAATATTATGATCACAATTATTTGTCAAGTCCTTGAAGCTTCTTTTAGGGAAACAACAAATCCATAAACTTCAAAATCTAAATTATTCAGCTGGCAGATAGGCCTGTGATGGCAGTTTTATTTTTAAATAAGCTCTGAGTAGGCTTTCAAAGGCATCGTATGCCAAATGATCTGCTATTTAGTTGGTTCACACACTTTCTGATTGCTTTTTACGTGTCAGTAGAATTGCAACCGTCAGTATTATGAGTTATCATATTTACCTGCATGATGCAGCACTGTCCTCTCTTGATATTTTTACTCTGAAATACTGGGACTGGCTAAAGCGAAAGGAGGCATTTATTAAATAATCATGCCTGAACTCGGCAAACTTCATTACTCTTTGAGATTCATACTCACATTTATTTTCTTCAATAATGTAAATTACAAATTAATAATCTTAGCTTCTTAAGTATATGTTTGTGAATGAGACCTAGAAAGAAAGTTTATAAATGAAGAGACCAAAAAATAATGATTGAAAGATAGAGTTTTCCTTGGTTTGAAATGTTGCATACAGGGCTGTCATGGACTGAATTGTGTCCCCCTAAAATGTGTGTCAACTTGGCTAGGCCATGATTCCCAGTATTGTGTGGTTGTCCACCATTTTGCGATCTGATGTGATTATCTGCCAGGTCCTTCTTTCTAGTCTGTCTTAGTCTGGAAGCTCAGCTGAAACCTGTCCACCAAGGGTGACCCTGTTGGTATTTGAAATACTGTTGGCAAAGCTTCCAGCATCACAGCAACACACAAGCCACCACCGTATGACAAACTGACAGACACATGGTGGAAACAACTTTATTAAGCTTATAATTGACATTCCAGAAAATTCATCCATTTTAAGTATACAACTTAAAACCTTTTTCATAAATTTTTCGAGTTGTGTAATCATCACCATAATCCAGTTTAAGAACATTTCCAACATCCCCAAAGGATTTTCAGTCACTCCTCAGCCCTACCCCAGCCCTAAGAAACCACAAATATTTCTTTTTCCATAGGGTTGCCTTTTCTGGACATTCCATATAAGTGAAATGATACAATATGTCTTTTGTATCTGACTTCTTTTAATCAGCATAATTTTTTGATGTTCAGCATGTTGTAGCATGTATTAGCAGTAGTTTGTTCCTTTTTTGGAGCCCTGATGGCATAGTGGTTAAGAGCGTGGCTGCTAGCCAAAAGGTTGGTGGTTTGAATCCACAAGCCTCTCCTTCGAAACCCTATGGGGCAGTTCTACTCTGTCCTACATGGCTGCTATGAGTCAGAATCAACTCGACGGCAACAGGTTTTGTTCCTTTTGATTGCTGAATAGTATTCCATCATACATTTATCAGTTGATGAACATTTAAATTGTTTCCAATTTTTAGCTATTATGAATAATGATGCTATGAACATTCCTATACATGTCTGTATGTGGATATATATTTTCATTTCTCTAGAAATTTTGCTCTAAGGAATGGATGGATTCTTAAGAGCAAAATTGCTGGGTAATATATTAGGTTTAACTTTTATAGAAACTGTCAAAATTGTTTTCCAAAATAAAAAACATTTTACATTCTCACCAGCAATGCATGAGGGTTCCAGTTTCTCCACATCCTTGCCAACACTTGTTATTATCTACCTTTTTAATTATACTCATTCAGTGGGGTCAATAAGTATTTTGCAGTGACCAGAAACCACTTATCAACTTGAAAAAGACCCTTTGATGTCTGTACAAGCAAAGAAGAGATGTTTAGTTGCTATTTCTTGTTTCAGACAAATAATTAGAAGAAGTAAGAAAGAAACCTAACCCTTTCTGAGTACAGGCTCAGTGCTGACCAGCAGTCTTCTCCATCCAGCCAGCTGGTCAGCTGCTTCTCCAGTGCAACTCCTCCTCTATGCTAGCATATTGAAGTAGATACCTTTAGGATAAGCCTCTAGAGGTTCACGGTATTACTTCAAAGAAAACAAGCAAAGATAATAAGGGAAGTCGTTCAGTCTTGATTTTCTTCTCAAAATGATGGAATCGGATGATAAGTAATGTAGGCAAAAAGAGAAGAAAGCAAAGAACCCAACATTTATTAACTGCCCATAGACTGGATATGAAACAAGCATTTTCATATTTACTATATTATGAAATTCTCAAAACTATTGTTGAGATAATTTTATAATCAGCATCTCACAGGTGAAGAACCAAAGGCTCGGAGAAGCTAGGTATAGTACATGAGGTCACCCGGGTAGTTTAAGTGAAGCTGGGGCTCAAGCCCAGGTCATCTGGTTTCAAGCCTGGTTGTATTTCACTATGCCAAACTGAGAAGAAATAAATGAAGGAGGAAAATGATAATGAGTGGTTGGGGTGGGGGGGCGGTGTGTGTGTGAATGTAGATGTTAACAAATGAGAAAATATAACAGTGGCCAATTATATTTAAATTATGCTGCCAACAATAACCTTGTGGTGCAGGGTTTCTACTCATTGCCACACTTTAGTGGCATATACGAAGATGAAACCCTGGGGACTAAAAGCCAAACTGGCAGCTTTAGTGGGAATGGGGAGGAGTGGTATCCCTACTCATTGAAAAGGCATTTGATTTCCTCAAGCTGAGGAAAAGATTGTTCATTCTGAGTACTTGCCCAGATAGTACAGAGAAAATCCACAGAGACGTTTTTACCACCCAGGGTGAGAAACTGAGAAGTTCCAGAATTAAACTGGTACATTTTTTGAGTAATAGTTCTGCTTTCCTCGGGTAAGAGACATCTTTACTGATGTCATTGCCACCCACCACCACCTGGCATCCCTGCGTAGTGGTGGGCACAGCAGTGCGTAGAGCAAATGGAGCACATATAAAAGGTTATAGGGTACTTGGAAGAACTCTCTCAAAGAAACACATGTACAAACTCCATAGGGATGCCTGTCTTTTGGAATATTTGATGTATGTTTCTCTCCATTTTTTTCCCATAAATATTTATATGGTCATCATGAGAGAAAAAGTGATATTTTATCTTTAGGATGTCTAGTTCCAAGGGAAATAGTACTATTTTCCTTTAGGTTTCCTATAGCATCAAGTTAGAAGGTGTTCATGCTTGGGTTGAGAATGGGGTAAGAGGTGCAGGGGCTGGGAGATGAGAAAATATGAATAGTATACTGTGAAATCACCTTTTGTCTTAACAACAGTCTACACCAACTCTGGTAACTGGGGATTATTTGGATTTTTACCAATTAAGTCTTCAAATTGTAGGGCTTTAAATTAAATCGTAACTCTGGCAGCAGTTTGTTACTCAGCTCATATCATGTACTTAATAGCATTTAAATCTTCAAATGGGAATAAAAATGCCAGTTTACACCACAAGGTTTAACAGAGCAAGGAAAAACAAGCAAAAATACTGACAATGTGCTTTGTCAGAACAAATTCTTACAGGTGTATCGAATAAAACCAGTAATAATAGTAACCTAGGTGAATGCACTTCCCAAACTATGTTCCATGAGCTGTTAATAGATGACCTATTGAAAAAACAACTCTATGATCAAATAAATTTGGGAAATGCTGAGGAAAATTTCCTTGACTATGGAACACCATGTACTCTTTAATATATTAAATGTGCATTACGAACTTTCAAGAGGGGGATGCCGTACACTGTATTCCTCGAGCTGGTTGAAAGAAAGACTTAAATCTCAGGAGTATTTTGTAAAACATTTTGGGGAAAGGTGGCACAGAAAATTTTATAGCTGGTTCAGGAGTGTCTTATCTATCAAAAATTCACATATCCAGGGCAGCCCTTTCCCGCTTACCCACAGGCTGTCTTTCTAATACTGTATCTCCACCAGGAACAGTCGGTAAACCCAGAGAGCATAGGAATATATTAAAAGGGAAATGATACCTATGACCCTTTCTACATCTGAATTGTCACCCAAAAGCCTAAAGGGCCAGCATGATTGAGACACTGGGTAATGGTGGTTTCAGGTGAAAGATGAATTCTTAATTAAAAACAAAACTAACTTGTATAATAACTAAAAGCAATATGTGGAACTTGTATAGATCTGGATTCCAACAAGCCAACTGTAAGAACACATTCTGGGGATAAGTGGAAAGTTTGAATACTAAAGAATTAGTATTAACTTCGTTAGGTGTGATAATGGTATCTGATTATATTTTTTAAAGAGATGCATGCTCAAGCATTTAGTGGTAAAATACCATGATGTCTAGGATTTGCTTTAAAATACCTCAAAAAATAGATGAAACAAACATGGCAAAATGTTAACAACTGTTTAAGTGATAAAGATACTCCGAAATTTTTTACAATTATTTTAACTTTTCTGTAAATTTAAATTTCTTCATGAAGAAATGGTGTTTTTTTGGTTTGTTTGTTTGTTTTTTTTTTAATGCAGATTTACCAGCCCAAAATTCACTAAATCAAACTCTCTGGAGTTTGAACCTGCAAGTCTGCTGTGGTTTATTTTCCTTTTCTCTCTTTTTAAAGCTTCCTATCAGGATTTTTGTGTTGGAAAATCTGAGATACTGGCTCCCTCTGGCCTGCTGTGGCCTTCACATCTTACACAGGCATTCACAGTCTGGTACTTGACTTTTTCAGAGCCCACAAAGCAGTAATGCAGGTGGGTGAGCTAGTCTTAATATTGCAAAATGCCTACTGCTCAGATCTGCAGGTTGAAGCTACAGATGCTAAATAAAAGATAAACTCTCTCATTAAACATGCAAGTTTAACATGGCTTGTTATTACTCATTACTTTTGATGTTTATTGTTTTAAATACAAACATCTCTGAATTAAAAATGAGAACATGAATCATTATTTGCCATAATTAGAAGATAAGCAATGAAATTATGATAAAAGCAATGTTATATAAATTTAAAAAATTTAAGCAAACAATAAAATGGCTCTAATCAATTTCTAGCATGTGTACCTAAAAGTAAGTTCCTTAGAGAGAATGGAGCTATTTATGATTAATATAATTTAGTTAAAGGAATCCTGGCAGTGCAGTGGTTAAATACTTAGCTGCTAACCAAAAGGTGGGCAGTTCAAACCTACCAGCCGCTCCACAGGAGAAAGATGTGGCAGTCTGCTTCCATTAAGATTTACAGCCTTGGAAACCGTATGGGTCAGGACCGACTGAACGGCAATTGGTTTTATAATACAGTTATGTATTAACTTCACATACTAAATAATCGTCAACCTTCAAAAGTGATATTTTGATGTATCTTTAAAAAGAACACAGTGGTAAGCACATAAACTTGGCACATGTGGAATCCACGCTATTAATCCATTTCATCTGTACTTTCAAAAATCCATGTTATGCTTCTGAAAATTTACGCAGAAGGTTTAGTTACAGGGCATGCCTGAGCATCATGACTGTAGTTCATATGGTCTATATACAGTGGATCATCAGTATGACTGGCCATGTCCTAAAACATAGCAGCCACAAACATGAGTTTGTGAGCTGTTTTGGATTTTCTAAAATACACTGAAATGAATACATAGCTATTTTTTAAAAAATGCTTGTCTGTTACCACCTAAAGTCATTTGGCATACCATGAATAGTATTCTTAATATATCTTGGGAGACATTGGCCTAATTTAAGAGTAGCAAGAATAGATCAGATTCTTTGCTAATAAGGGAAGAAGGAGAATAATTGTTCCTCAAGTCAAATAATAGATTGGCTAATACAATAAATAATATCACCTGTGAACAATGTGGTCCCTTGAACAATTAACTATATATGAGCTCAATTGGCCAACAGTTACCAAAACGCAAAGATGAGAAGGCAAGAAGGGGAAGGGAAGCTAGATCAATGGAAACAGAACAAATAAAATGGAATTAACAAGAATGCTGACATATTGTAAAAATTTTAACCAATGGAATGGAACAATTTATATAAAAATTGTTAAAGGGGAACCTAATTTGCTATGTAAAATTTCACCTAAAACACAATGAAATATTATTTTTAAAAAATTATTCCTCAAGGGAAAGAACTATGTCTTAATTATATTTGTATGACCTACAGCTAGCATAGTGCCTAAAATATAATAGGTATGCAATACATGTTTGTTTGAATAAATGAACGAATGCTTATCATATCTCTGAATTATCTCTATCCTCTATTCCCAAAACCAGTTATTTGTCAAGGTAAATGCCTTGATCAGAGCTCTTAGCCCGTAAAAATTAAATTGCTGAGCCTGGCCCCTTTGTAGGAAACATAAAGCTCATGAAATTCAAGTACTCTTGGGAAATTGAAACACACGTTCATTTACCAATGTTTATAATAAAGGCAAAAACAAAACAAAACAATATACATTTAGTTAAATACATGGATATTAGCTTTTGACATTTTTTTAAACCCTGGAAAAGGAAATGGAAAGTTCTATCTCACAAATTTGGAAGCAGCTTTTTGTAACTGATAGAATGGAGATAGAAAGCCTGGCCTTGAATCTTGGCTCGACCACTAGTTACCTATATGGAACCTAGTAAAGTCACTTAAACTCTCTGAGCTTCAGTTTTCTCATTTATAAAATGAAAATATTAGATTATTTATAAGGTTCCTTTCAGCTCAAGAATTCTGAGTCTATTTATTTTCTGATTTTCCTTCTACAAGAGGCTAGAAGTTACGCTTCAGCTTCTTTACCACTATTAAGCACACAGGGTCTGGCACAACCCTATTGGCAGGCCCAATGCCATTCTGAATTACATGAGTCCAGAAACTGTCAAACAAAATCTTTGGCATATGAGTAAAAGTTCTTGGTTGTTTCAATTTTTAAACAAGTATATTTATTCAGAAAAAAGTTTAAAAGCTCTCATTTCCTTTAATATCTTAAGTAAATTTGATGATGAAAAGCAGCATATTTAGCCATTGAGAAGATAATTCTCTGGAGTCAAACTGAATTTGAATCTGGGCTTTAGAACTTAGGTAACTCTGTTATTATTATTATTTTAAGTGATTACAAAGAGAGAAAATAATAATGCTACCTACCTCACAGGTTTGTTGAGAAGCATAAGAATTGAATTTAAAAAAAAAAAACTTTCTAAGCACTTAGGAGAGTACTTGACATACAGTAATCACTCAACAAAGCAGCTATTTACCTTTTCCAAAAATGCTTTATCTAGAAAAAGATTCTTTTTTTTTTTTCCTGCTGAAGAGCTCAGTCAGAATAGTTCATTTGGTGTGCCCCTAGCTCTTCACTTCACATTTGCAGAATCAGTAAGGGAGACAGGTGAGGACCATTACCTGACTGCTCCTCCCCACCTCTACCTAGAGTTTTTTCTATTCCTCTCTGCCACTCACCAAATCACTTTGGCCAGCTGGTCAAATCTGCCTAAAGTTGACTGTTTTTCTGTGTGGTATGTGAGTATTGGCCCATTCTGGGCAGCTGTAGGGAAGTAGCCATATGAAATGCTGACTTATGTTAAGGATGGTCAGCAAGTCCCTGCACTGACCAGCATCCCACTGCTTTTGTAAAGCAGATGAGATAATAATGCGGTAAAATGCTGTTCAAATTCTATTTATTACAGGTAAGATCCAATTTGAAGATAAAATCTAGAAGGAAAAGGCCAAAATGTGGGTTGTGGTCCTCTGGGAGGTCTCTCATTAGTATAAGGTAAAGTGCTCACTTCTCCCAGGTCATGGAGTGGTGGTTTGTGTCCTGTCTGTGTAGTAGGAGAGGAAATGATGTGCGGAAAGAGAATAGAGAGCCCCTTCCTCAAGAGGGCCAGAAAGAAAAGACTGAGGCAATTGTAGGGAAGAAAATGCCAGATTCCTTCTGAACCATCCTGCACATTCACAAGTATTTTACATAAATAATAATTGTTTCACATAAAAAAAAAGAATTTTAGGTTTTCTATATTAAAAAATTGGCAGGAAATTGTATTTGTATGAATATGCCTCCTATTTAAGGAAAATGTAAACAGTTTAAATAAACACCATTGAATCAAATTTCTTTAAAAATTGATTTTACTTTGTAATTAATTGATGTATTCCCGTTTAGTATATAAATGAATGATACCAAATATATGCATCATTCCTTTATTTTAGGAACAAGCTTTTGCAAAAAAAAAAAAATTTTTTTTTTTTTTTTTTTTGAAGATTAACACATAAGAATGATGCCACTGGCTAGAAATAATTGCTGGGGGTAAAAATCTGACATAAGGCAAATGGCATGTTATCAGCACAGACCAGTACAATTAGCAAAAATGTTTTACCTTACCACATACACTTACAATGTAGTGTATCAAAAAACAAACTTTTAAGGGAATGGAAAACATTTTTTTCCTGTTAATTAGCATAACAAATCGCAGGGCTAAAGGGATTTCATTTGGTGGGAGCAATCTCTCAAAGTGACGATTAAGACTAAATTCACAAGACAAACTTATATCTTTATGAGTATAATCCATAAATCCAACTAAAACCGTTTTTTAAGTCCATTTCAATTTAACTCATCTCTCCTCAAATACTCTGAATTTAGCACTGGCTTTTCTTGAAACTCAAGGTCATTTATTAGAGAGTTCTCCAAGATGTGAAGAGTAATGGGGCAATATTCAATTTAAGACATATAAAGTTTTCCAAGTTCTTCCCATGGGTATTGAGCAGAATGAGACAGGATAGCACAGTGCCCAATCTTAAATGTCAGTGGGAACAGTAACCTGTTCCTAAGCACCTTGAACAGACTGAGAACCTCCAGTGGTGGATGGCTCTGCATTGTTTGCATTTCCTCTGGAGACTCTCATGGCTGGGAGACCAGGGTTTCCTCACATGCTAGATTTTATAACCCAACTCCAGCAATGATAAACAAAACCATAGAGACTAAAGGCAAAGGCGATTCCAGGAACTATCAGTTCCCCATATGTAACCTTAACAAACTCTCCTTTATGTTATGTTTATGGCTCAAATGAAGTAAATGAAAACTTAAAGGGGAAATGCTGAGTTGCAGGTAGAATGCAGAAGGGTGTAGGAACTTCCCCCAAGGGCTCTGGTCATTTTTCCCTTAGTTTGATCAACTTAAAGCCAGCTTAAGCTACAGGGTTGCTATGAGTTGGAATCGACTCATCAGCAATGGGTTTGTTTGTTTTTTTTAAGCTGTAGTGGTGGAGCAGGTGTTATCAAGCACTGCCCTGTTGATAACCTTCTTGTCAAATGATCTTATGTGATTCTTTACAATTATTTTTGCGCAGATTTATCCACTGGAAACATGCAGAAGTTTCTTCCCAGCCCTCTCTGTTCCATACACATATCTGGGTTTGAATCAGTTTGTGTAGATACATATCTTGGGTACTCTTCTCAGTTTTCTGATACCATAGCTTGCTATCTGAAAATCAGACACTCTCTACTAAGAAAGTGGACACTCTGGTGTCAAATTTTTATTTATTTTTTTATTAAATCTAGGTGTTTCCATTTTATATATGACTTTTTTTATTTTGTATTTTTAAAAATTATTTAGAAACCCTATTACTAATAAGCTATTTAAATTTGGGTAAGTTTTCTGTGCCCTGGTTTCCTTATTTGTGAAATGGAAATTATGATGGTACTTAGCTCATAGATTGTAATGATTAAATGAGACAATAAACTTAAAACACTTGGCACAATACCTAAAATACAGTAAATGATCAATAAATAATAAGCTGTCATTATTATTTTAAATATATTGCATTCCTGGAAGCCAGCCTTTTAAAGTCACTTGTCATTCATTGAACAACATATTATCTATTCAGGTAATCTTGCATTTATCTATGAAATATCACCTTCAGAAGACCTGAATGGGTTACTGCAGTGAGGATGAAATATATAGATGTTTATAAACCAAAAAACCAAACCTGTTGCTGTTTAGTCGATTCCACCTCATAGCAACCCTATAGGAAAGAGTAGAACTGTGCCATAGGGTTTCCAAGGAGCGGCTGGTGGATTCGAACTGCTGACCTTTTGGTTAGCAGCTGAACACTTAACCACTGCACCACTAGGGCTCCATAGATGTTTATTAGGCAGCATTAAAAGAGCAAAGTTATGAAATGGGAAGAAGTATAAACTGGTATGCTTGTACATCCTGTTCAGTCTGTATTTCATTTTCTCAGAACAGTCCTTCAGCATCTTTATGGAAATGTTCATTAAGACTATGATTCATTTATACACTATTAGATTGATGTGGAGGTTTCTGGGGACTAGATGCAATTATGTTACTCACTAAGACTGGTATGTTCCATTGCTTTATCTTTAGCTGAATGCTTTCTTATTGACGAAATTAATAATCAGTTTTAGTTAGTCCATTCACATCACAGGAAGTTAAAAATAGGCAAAATTTTCCCACTTTGAATCGGATGCTGACATCAATGTCTTTATTATTGTGAAAAGATTACTAACCACATCTTAACATCCCCAATGCACTATTTTATACATTGGAAAAGGGTGACAGATATACAGAACCTAAAGCATTGCTGGGCTTCAAACTACATAAATATTTCACTAGTATCTCAAGTCTGGCCTCCTCATTTAAAACTTACTTTAGCCTAAGCATCCACAGAGCAACTACCCAGATGGTCACGAATGGGGGTCAGAATCATTTGTAGTGTTTGTTGTTTTTATTTGAGACTCCTACCCCCGTCCCCAGTTCTTAAATGTTTCTGATACATTGCTAGCTTTGGAAACCACTGTCTAAAAGAAATCAGCTAATAAGTTTAAGTGAAAATCAGGCAATCTTTGAAAAAGATGTTTAATGATCTACTTTTTGTAGCTATTTTTCTTGAATTTTGCTTTCATGAGAATTTGAATATATTCAAATAAATGATCCCTCACATCCAGCAACTCTTTTCTACAGGCCCTTGGCTAGCTTAGCCAGCATCATCAGATGGGTGCTCCACCCCCCACCCACCACTTCCACCACCAACTCACAGGGCACCTAAATGCTCCAGTCAGACTTACCCAAGGACAACAATTATTTGTTGTGAGGAGATGTCCCATGCATTGTAGGATGTTTAGCAGCATCCCTGGCCTCTACTCACTAGATGCCAGTAGCACTGTTCCTCCCCTCTCCCAGTTGTGACAATCAAAAATGTCTCCAGACATTTTTAAATGTTCTCTTGGGGGGAAAATCACTCTCCAGTTGAGAACCACTGGATTAGAACTAGTAAAATATGGATTTGAAGATTCTCATCTCACAAATACCTCCCCCCTTACAGATGCTGACATTCCTTTAATAAGGCCTTTTTTTTTTTTCTTTCATAATCATAGATTAAAAGGCTTAAACTATAGGTCCCAGGCTGAGGTAACTTTGGTGGGAAGACATTTTAGTTAAAGTGCAACCAGCCAGTCAATGATGGCAAAGGGATGGTTTTCAGAACCTTCCCAGGTCTGCTCAGAAATGAAGGTAGTAAGAGCTAGAGGGTCTTGGACACCTAAAGCAGACCACCTTTTAGAAAGAGGAAGAAAGAGACTAAGGACAAACTTCCAAACCTTGATTACTCTGCCTGACGTCGTTCCTCCATCTGTTAAATATGTACCTAGTGCCTTGTCAGACACAGTGCTGGATGTAGGAGACACAAGTATAAAATAATAAACAGTGACTTCTGTCTCTCTGTAGGTTGAAAGAAGGGTCTAGGAGGTGGAGTGATGTTGAATATTTAAGAGAAAGGGGATAATTAGAATTTAAGCTCCAGGAGGGCAGATTTAGTTTTGTTTACCTCTGTATACCTAAGACCTGGTACATAATAGGTACTCAATAAATATTTGCTAAATGAATTAATAATGAAGAAGGCCCTGGAAAAGCCAAGGGGGAGGGCTTGGGATACAGAACTTTAGTCAGAGGAGACTGCCTGGGGAAAGTCAGAGGAGAACAACTTAAGAGGAAGCTACAGAGAAGTTTGGAGGTGGAGGAGACTAAAGCTACAGTGAGAAAATGAAAGACAGTTTAGAAACAGACAGCATTGGCTCGGATTCATATCCTGGGTTCAAATCCAGACACCACCACTTAATTTTCTTCAACACCTGGGGCATCTGTAAACCAGGAGTAATACTAGCACCTCCCTCAAAGGGCTGGTGTGAGAAGTCAATACAGTAATACTTACCAATCTCTTAGATCAGTGACAAGCAAGGAATAAGGCTAAGCTGACCCTCAAGAGTGGCAGTTTCAGAGTGGGGGGAGAGACTTAAAGTGACCCATAAAAAATTGAACAGTCATTGTGGTGAAAGTGAAAAGGATCTGTTCAGTGCTGAATAAAAAAATTGACCAAGCATCTGTGACTGCTCCACTGATGAAACCGTTGTCTTAGAGATGTAACTAATGAACTCATTTAATCAATTTTCTTTAGGCTTCCTCAATGACTTTAAAGGAAAATGGGAGAAGATGGATGGTTGAGTTGATCTGAATTTTAGGATAGTTAAGATGGCTGGATTAGAAGGTCAAGTGGATAGGGGACATGAGACTCCTGGGGAGAATATACTTAAAATGTTGACCCTGGAGATTAAACTGAAAAGGAAAGAAGTAAAGCCAAACATTGGACATCCTATTTGCACTTTGATTCATCATTCTTTTTTAAGCAACCAAAAACCAATCTGGGGCACTTTTATTATGCTTACAATCTACACAAGGTAACTAAATTAAAACAGAATGGATGGATTTCATAAACTCTCTTCAGAAATGGAACTTCTGTTGGTATTTTAAGACAACCAGTACTGGCCATGTGTAAGCCTGTGCTCTGAAAGATGAATCTTCATATCTCCCTCTGTTCTAGTTCAGTATGTCTCAGGCACAAATTGATAAGATTTCATAAAACACTGAAGAGAATTTCAGTGGCCAATGGCATCCATAATGTTATCTTTTGTATTTGAAAGTGACTCCTCATAGCATATTATCTCAGATAATTAAAAGCAGGCTGCGCCTGAGGCATACCTCAGAGTAACCAGTCTATCACCAAGTCATTCCTACTTCCTTTCCTCTCTTATCCATCTCCTCTAACAGGGAGTGAAGGAGCTATCTCCCATCTCTGGGGGTAGAAAAGTTTTCTTTAAGCTTTTCAGAGAGTAATCAAAGAATCGGAACTGAAAAAACTGCTCTGGGACCTTTAAAACCCATTGCATAGTCATACAAATGCATACGAAGTTAGTTTTATACTGTAGGGAGTCTAACCCTTATGTCACCTTTCTACTAGACACCTTTTGGTACTAGTGTACTGCTCCTCAATCATCTTCTCTGTAAGACAACCCTCCAGGTATAAGGCCACAGTCCTATTTTCACACTTAATTCCTCAACTATATTTAATCAGCAGCATTATCCCTTAATCTTGCACACTGCCTCTGCCACTATGACTTTTAACTTCAAGACCTCAGTGCAATTCTCTGTGCTGGTTTATCCTATCTTGTGCAGCTAACATCTTTGTTGTACCATTTAGAATTGTCTCTCCTACTCAGAGGGGAGGGCCTGGTCTGGTGGTCTAGATCCTCCCAGCCTTATTAAAATTTTCTTCTTCTTCTATCTATTCAAGTATCCAAGCCTTTAAGGAGCTGGAATGTGATGTTTGTGGTGAAACTAAAACCCGTAATAGAAGGGAAACACAGTAGCTCTTTAGATATGAATACGTCTCCGGTAAATTTTACATGCTGTACTAAAACCAAACTTTATCCCAAGATAATCAAATAATCCTACTTTAAACATTTTCTGAAAATGTGATGGCCAAGACCACAGAATTTAATTTCTCAACTTTGTATCTCTAAATCCTGTACATCTTCCTGTCTTCCTGAGTTAGACTGCTACATAATATCAATCCCTATGCTCTGCAAAACAATTATTTATATTTCTGGTATATAATAATTTGTTGTTAGTTGTCTTCAAGGAGATTCTGACTCATGGTGATCCCCTGTGGGTGGAGTAGAACTGCTCTGTAGGGTTTCCAAGGCTGTGAACTTTCAGAAGCAGGTTGCTAGGCCTGTCTTCCCAGGTGCGTGGGGGTGGGTTCCAACCACCAACCTGTTGGTTTGTAGTCAAGACCTTAACCATTTGAGATGCCGAAACTCCATGATAATTAGATAGCTGGATTAAATGACTGATAATCAATTCTCCTGATTTTCCTGAGTATTAAATTCTCTTTTAGTATTTTTATTTTACAGAACATAATATACTAGCTGAGCATAATAAAAAGGGCATTTATAAGTTTTGACAGTGAAAACCAGGACCATATCACTGAAATATTTAAGTTTTCACATATGATTATTTTGTTTTTCAAAGTAATATACAACAGCTACATAGGCATTTAAAACCTTGTTGTTGTTGTTAGGTGCCGTTGAGTCAGTTCCTACTCATAGTGACCCTATGTACAACAGAATGAAACACTGCCCGGTCATGTGCCATCCTCACATTGCTATGCTCGTGCCCCTTGTTGCAGCCACTGTGTCAACACATCTCACTAAAGGTCTTTCTCTTTTTTGCTGACCCTCTACTTTTACCAAGAATGATGTCCTTCTCCAGGGACTGTTCCCTCCTAACTACATGTCCAAAGTATGAGATGAATTCTCACCATCCTTGCTTCTAAAGAGCATTCTGGTTGTACTTCTTCCAAGACAGACTTGTTCGTTCTTCTGGTAGTCCATGCTATATTCAATATCTTTTGCCAACACCATAATTCAAAGGCATCAATTCTTCTGTCTTCCTTATTCATTGTCCAGCTTTCACATGCATACGAGGCAACTGAAAATACCATGGCTTGGGTCAGGTGCATCGTAGTCCTCAAAGTGACATCTTTGCCTTTTAACACTTTAAAGAGGTCTTTTGCAGCCAAAGATGTTTGCAGCTGTGCCATATCGGCAAATGAAGGTCCCGAAAGCTTTACTCCATCCACGTCATTAAGGTCGACTCTACTTTGAGGAGACAGCTCTTCCCCAGTTGTATTTTGAGTGCCTTCCAACCTGAGGGGCTCATCTTCAGGCATTGTATCAGACAATGTTTTGCTGCTATTCATAAGGTTTTCACTGGCTGATTTTTTTTAGAAGTAGATTGCCACGTCCTTCTTCCTAGCCTGTCTCAGCCTAGAAGCTCCACTGAAACCTGTCCACCTGCTGGTATTTGAAATACTGGTGGCATGGCTTCCAGCATCACAGCAACACGCAAGCCACCAAAGTACAACAAACTGACAGAGTAAGATTTATTTAAGTTTACTTTGTTTGCTTTAAAATGCATTGTGTTTTGCTTTTAAAATGAACCCCAGTAATTATCAAAAAGAAAGATGAACCCAATTTCTTTGTTATGACCTTAAGCAGAATGATGAACAGTATTTAATTTTGGAAAAGTATTCTTTAAAAGCCAGTATGTCAAATTACTGGCTTCTCTTTTTGAGTGGAACTTGTATTTCAGCATGAAAACATACTCTGACTCCCAAATAACCTTTTCTTTTACATACTCATCTTAATTGTTGACATACTATCCCCATGTTTGGAAAATATTTGTAAAGGAATCTGAATTATAAAAGTTCACATTTCTTCATTTTCTATATAATTGTGTTCCTTACAACAAAATGTGTATATCACCCACCAAGATTTAAGCCTTTCAGTTACCAAATGAGACTATGGCATCATGCTTTAAAACCACATTTCGATGTACTTACTTATTCCATGCTCTCTACCCGGGGTACCTTGACCATTGGTTCCCAAACATGTCTGCACTTAGAATAACCTGGGGATCTTTAAAAACTCTCAGAGCCCAGGCTGTATCTTAGATCAATTAAATCATATGCCTGGGACACAATCATCAATAGTTTTTGAAGGTGGCCAAGTGATTCCAGTGTCCAATAAGTATGATAACCACTGTCTCAACCAATTTTTCCTAAATGTCTGTTCATCCTTCCCATCTCAGTTCACAGTGAACATCTGATGCCTTCCACTATTCCTCCTGCATATTTCCGCTGTAGCAAGCATTAAAGTACACTGTAATCACTTATTTACATGCCTGTTCCCCTATCACATTCAGGAATATTTTTTATCTTTGAATCCCAGAGTCTAACCCTGTGCCTGGAGCATGGGAGTACTCAATAATTCATGGAATTTATAACTTTTTCCTGAAAAAAACAGTAAAATGTGTTTATGATGATGTTTCACTGACGGGTAATATTCCGTACTTGGGAAAACATGTCATTGTACCAGTGAAAATAAAACTATTTCCCAACCTCAAAGAAATCATAAAACATAACTTCAAATACCTAAAAAAAATTGTATTCCTTATTGTAAAATGTACAAAAAAGTTCCTGAAATAAGAAATATGTAAAACAATCCACCCTTTCTCAGCTCTTCTTCCGTCTTCAGTGGATTATGTGTTGTTTTCCAAAGCAATCCTTTCTGAATTTTATGATGTTACAGGGGGGTTATAAGACTGATTTTAAGAATTTTAAGGTACTTAATTGAAGTGCTTAAGAGCTCAGGCTGTTAACCAAAAGGTCAGCAGTTCAAATCCACCAGCCGCTCCTTGGAAACCCTATGGGGCAATTCTGCTTTGTTCTATAGGGTCACTATGAGATCAACTGGATGAAATGGGTTTGGTTTTGGGTTTGGAATTTACAAAATGTGTTAAGATCCTATGTTTATTGTGGATTTCATGTGTGTTAATATGACCATTACGATTCAGAAAATATTCACGTAGTAAATTTTGCTACAATCTAATTCTAGGCAATAAACCCAATCTTAGACACATGCCAAAAAAAAGCTGCTTAAAATATTTTCCTCCTTTGCTTACCCAATTATTTCATATTTGCAGGAATGTTTCACAATCTAACAATATGTTGTACTTTATATGCTACATTTTCATGCATGAAGCCTGAAAATAAATCAGATTTAGAAACTGTTTTCCATTTCATTTATCTTTACACATGAAATGCTGGATTATTTCATTACACATCAAACTAATTTAAGACTTATCAACCAGCATTGAACATGCACTCATTCTGAATGCATACAAAAGAACAATGAGAGAAAAAAAATGCAATCCTGCATTCTTCAATACATACATTTTGATTAACTACTGTTAACGAATTTTCATTTTAGTATATCAATTATGCACAAAAATTTAAAAGTAGTTATTGAATCACACTTCTTGGTCTCCTTTCCATAATGGAGTCATGACTTTAAATCATCTGCAATAGCCTTAGAAACTGCCCTCCTCATCAGAAATAAGCTGAGTGCTTTATCAATTGTGAAAATATAAAAGATCACAATTCCTAATAGCCAGCCTAATGTCCTGGTTCCCAAAATGTGAAAGCTGTGAATGGGGAAACTATTCCAAGTGAATTTTCAGCTGCAATAAACACAAAACTGAATTGCTTTTACGATGCAAACAAAGAACACTGGCACATTTTCAACCAGTAACAAACAGGCAGCTTTACGTATTTATGTTTGGATCAAAAGAGCAGGGCAATTTTCAAGTTGGCGTCTGTCAGCATAAATCTGATTTTAGAAAGTGTCTTTTCTCAGGTCCTCCTCTGCTTTCTTGTCTCCTCAATTCAACTGTCAAAGCCAGATACACACACTCTCACCCCTTTAGTTAAGGGCCCTGTGGGGGCGTTTGCCGCCCCTGGCCAGGGGTAACTGGGTCAGCAAAGTCAAAGGAAGACCTAGGACCGCAGAAGCCTAGGAGGCTGGAGCTCTCTAGCGGGCCAGGTGGAGGGTGAGCCTCTCCTTTCGTCTCCTGTTCCTAGCACTGTTCCTGCCTCCTGCAGGTCCCGGTGGCGCAGACTGACCGGAGAGATGTAGCTCGTCCCTTTCCCGCCAGACACTACTAAAGGTGCACAGAAGCCTCCATCTCCTGGCTCGATTAGTGTCATTAAAACATCTTCCACTGGTCCTTTGCATCACCTGCCGCCCCAGCCAGTCACTACCGGGAAAAAACAAAATTCCTGAAGGGGCCACAGGCCACTAAAACCACAGCAGAAAAAAGGCTGTGTCTACCTGAAGAACTGGAGAGGCAGAGTTTGGGGGCAAGGCTTGGCTTCCTCGGCGGCGCCCCTCAATCCACTATAAAACCCACGAGGGCGCGGCATTCCAATTGGTGGGTGAGCATGGGGGTGTAGGACAGAGGACCGTAGGGACGCAAGGAGACACGAAGCCTCCTCCGCTGGGGACCGCCTCCTCTGAGTTATCTCCCCTCAGTCGCTCGGAATTAGTAAGACCGTGCTCAGACCAGACAACCGCCCCCGACCAGCTGTACTAGGTTTGCAAAGGAGCTTCCCCGGGGAGCGGGGTCCGGGCGACGGAGACAGCCATTTAATCATAAGGGGGGAAGCTGCCAGTACCCTCATCGAGCTTCGGTCTCTGACACGCATAAAAAGGCCTAAGTCTCCACGGTTCACATTACAGAATTTTACTTCGGCTTTCTTCCTTCCCTGAGACGTTAGAGGGGAGACTCCCTCCTCTTTCTCCCATCCTGATTCCTGGTATCTCCCCGAAAAGGTGCTTGGTTGGGTCCGGGGCGGGGCGAGCAGGCGCTCCACGTGCGGCCGCGAGCGCAGCCCTCAGCTCTTGCAGCCCCATGGTCTCCGCCACTACCTCCAGGCGTGCCAGGGGCGGAGTCTCGGGGGGGCCGGCCAGGGAGGCGTGGGCGGGGGGTGGGGCGGACGCGGAGCGCTGGTTGGGCTGCCCTGGCCGTGGGGCTGAGAGGAGCAGGGCAGGCGCGGAGCTGGCAGGAAGGGAAGGAGAGCTGACGGGAGTCCGACGCTTGGTGCTCTGGACTTTCTCCGAGGTACGAGTAGGAACCTGGCGCCTTAGGGGCCTCACAGCCCGCCCCCTGGCCCGGCCAACGCGCCCTGGCCGTCTGCTGTGCCCCCTGCCGGCCGGGCGGCGGCGGCGGGACGGGGTTTCGGTGAGGGTGTATGGAAGTCGCGAGCTCCAGTGAAAGCAGTACTCCCCTCTCCGTGTCTTTCTTCGCCTTCTCCTCGCCCGGTCGGCACTGGACGTGGGGCACTGGGCGGGAAGGTCGCCTCTCCGCGAGTGGAAGCTCGCCCACGCCTGGGCGGGAGGACGGGGCCCCCGGACAGCCGAACCCGGCAGCGAGGGAGACGCGGAGCTCCGGGGACGCCTCTGCGGCGAAGGCGGGAGGCGTCCGAGCTCGGACTGCTGCGTCCAGTCCCCCGGATCGCGGGGCTCCCGGGATCGTAGGGCTCTTCGGTGGTCCCCGGCACCCTGTTCTGGGGGCGCCTGCACGTCGCGCCCTTGCGGGCCGCTCGCTGCGACGGGACGCTGGGGCCAGCACCTGAGCCCCGCATTCCTGGGGGCTGTGCGGCGTCTCCTGTTGTGCGCGCCGTGGGTTCGGCAGCCCGGATGCCCTACGTTCCTTAAAGTACCTAGTTGGCAGAACCTGAGGTTGAGTTTGGGCTGGCGGCGCCAGAAAGGGGCCCCTGTGCGATGTGAGTGGGGGGCACTGCCTGCAGAATTTGTGTCCCTGGAGCAGCTTGCGACGGTCAGGCCGGGCCCGGGCACTGGAAACCACCAGCCTGACCTCCGGGCGGGTCGGGTGCTGTCAGGTCTGGGCGGCTGGGAGCTGCCCATGTGCAGACTATAGGGATTAACACAGCTCCTCCAGTCCCGGGACAGTGCAGCCTAATGGTGAGGGCGTTTTCGTAAAGGCATGAAAAGCTGTCAAAATATGCATATTTTAAAGTTGAAACGAAAACTGGCAGATTTTCAGGCCATGCAGTTGTGTAGCTAGTGTCCAAAGAAATATTAACTCTTTTACTCCTTCACCCTTTCGTTTTTATTTTTTAGCAAAAATCTGGTTTGCCAGCATTTCCCTCAGGAGCTGTGTATAGCTCACAGCGGGGAAGGAAAACTTCAGCAAACGTTTTCAGATTGCTTTTTACTTCAAGCCTGTTCTCTCCAGCGTTTCTGAATGTGGAGAAAAAGTATCTCTTACTGCGTTTTCCATGTATGATTCCTTTCCCTTCTCCTCTGGGACCTGGCGATGTTTGTTTAGGGGTTTTATAGGCATCTATTTAAATTTAGTTTTTGCACGGAACACTGCCCCTTGCCACAGGGTGTAGTTTAAGGATTAGAAAATGCTATTGGAGAAAGCTGCTAGTGGCTTCATTTTCCAAGAATGTAAGTCATTTCCTTTCTGTGATTTCAGGGAGTTGATATTTCACAGCATCAAAACTTTGTGGGGAAAATTTTCCGTAATACATCTGTCATTAAAAAGACTTTTGACTTTTGTGTTTTTCTTCTTAGAGCAGTGCATAAATTTAGGCTTAGCAATGTTAATGGATAAGAAGTTTTTCAGACTCTAGAGCAATGACTATTGTAGAAAGTAGTTTTAACAGCCAACAAAACTTACAAACTGCCTGCAGGATAGAGTGGGGGAGGGGAGAAGACCCTAAGAGAGGCAGGAAAACAGATGCCTTTGCTGTTGTCTTTTGTGGTATAAAACTTTCTAGCACCTAAACATTTTCCTTGGGTGTGGGTTTGAGAAATAAAAGTTTTGAGTTAAAAAAATGAAAATACTACACAATATGAGACAGCTGACATTTTAATGCTTTTTTTGGTGTGTTTGTAAACATACTGGATTCATATTTCATATTAAAATGGACCGTTGGTAGGATTATTAGATGAAAAGGGTCCCCCAAGGGATATCTAGTATCAAGTTATCTGCAGGATATCTTCTCCAGAAAGCAGACTAACTGTAATATGAACTAATTCCCCCCCCACCCCTTTGAATTGCTTGTAAGGATCCCTGCTATTTGACACTGATGGACCACAGTAATCAGCAGTTTTTGGAGTGATCAAAACATTTTAAGGGACTGGAAATTTTCTGTCTTTTTGTACCCCCTTCATTTGAAGGGGAAGCAGTAGACGAAAGCTCCCATCTTCCAGCATGTAATTTAAATTTGCAAATTTAAAATGTTCCTAGGTCTAACCAAAGGTAAACATCTGAAAACAACATGGGCCATGATGAAGACACTGCTTTTGAAAGCAAAATGTCAACGTGTGCTAGGTAACAGTTTTTAACTACAAATTCTTAAAACATATTCAACTGAGCTAGCTGAATTGTTAGGTGGGGGTGTCGGATTGTAGTGTTTTTTCTAGTTTCTGGACTTTGTTTCCTCATTTACATAACTACACTTATAAAGTTTTTGGCTTTCAGAATTTATGACATAATAAACTGTATAGTCCTTTGTGGCAGATGCTTGAAATGAAAGTTTTAAATGGAATTGTTTTTGACCAAGCTGTCAGGTTCAGAGTTTCGTGTAAATGAATCCTGTCTCACAACTAACTTTTTTGATAAAGGAATTCTTTGTAGTTTTCAACTTGGATGTTGCACATTTTGATTTCCAAGGCTGTGGGTTAAAAAATAGAATAAAACCTGCAAACAATTATT
Source organism: Trichechus manatus latirostris (assembly GCF_000243295.1). Classification (NCBI taxonomy): domain Eukaryota; kingdom Metazoa; phylum Chordata; class Mammalia; order Sirenia; family Trichechidae; genus Trichechus; species Trichechus manatus. Next base: position 3,332,111 of record NW_004443946.1, read on the forward strand.
TTATTATTTGAAAGCCAGTACCAAGAAAAGATTAATTCAGTCCAGATGTAAAAATGTATGTGAATTTTAGATTTGGATGATCTCAACAAGTTATCCTTTTTGTTGATGAGGCTGCCTGGATCCCAGATGGCATTCACAAATTATCCCTGAGGTGGTTTTCTGAGTTGAGAACTAAATTTCACGGGCCTTCTCTAAAGTTATTTTAATATTGTTTTAAACCTCCTAAAGGATAGAAAGTTTTCTGCGTTTATGCAGAGATGGGTTTTTCCTGTTACTCATTAATACAATCCTTACTAACGCTCCAGTTTGCTAAATTGTGCCTATTTCTTTTGTAAGTGGGAGGTATTCAGTATTGTGTATCCTTATGGGCAAAGCATAGAAGTTTTGACATCTATTTATGCAATTCCAACTTTTTTCTTTTAAAGAAAAAACAAAATGAAAACAATATGTTAAGTGTGTTTACAATCTTTAATAGACTCCTGCTGTAACACATTTGTGGTTGCCTGCTTTCAGGTATAGCACTGGTTTTTGTGACGATTCTCATCCCTCCATCCATTCCTGTCTTCCAAATGAGAAACAGTAAACACAATTTATAAGAAAACTTAAGTATATTCTTTAACCAGTGCCTCCAACACTAGAGTTATAAAGAGTGTCTATTGCACATTTAAAATTACATGTTTTTAGGAAGTCTTTGTATGTGTAATTGTATAATTACTCATTTTGGGTGTTTGATTACATTGTGATTGTGTATATAACAGTTGTGTGTATGTATGTGGAGGGTTGGTTAGGAAAGATTTAGTGAAGGAATTTGGGGTGGTGAAAGTTTAGTTAAAATGTATCTTTCCTAAAACTAAGATAGGAAAAATGGTATTGTTGGCCTCTGTGGTTAAAGTGTGATATAGGGAGGTGTTGAGAGGGCTTTTTGAATTGCACGGTATCCTGAGGAAGAGGCTTTGGGGCCCTGTAAAAATAAGTAGAGACAAGTTAAAGGAATAATTTGAGAGGAAGGAGGAAGTAGAATACTGGGCATTGAATTGAAAGAAAAATTAAACTTAGAAGGGTAAGTATTTAAAACAAGCCCGAAGTAGGGAGAACTTTCTATTTAAAAGTGGAAGTTAAAGAATAAGACATTTTTAGCTGAGGGAAAGGATTGGAATTAAGGTGCCCTATAAGATCTGTGTACAACATGAACTAGTGCTGCTAATTGATATTTATTCTGGAATCTCTGCCTGTATTAGTGTTGAATCACTAGTTTGGTATTAAATAATGTGCAGGGACTGGATGCTTATTGCCCGGCCTCCCACCCCCATCCTCTTTCCATTTCCAAGGCTGGAAACATTGTCAGTCTAAGCTCTAATGATCCCATAAATATTTAATTAGGCTCCCAGCATTTGGGGGAGCTAATAATGCCCACTTCCCAATGCTGTGGGACCAGAGAGGCTCTACAGCAATACTAGCTAAAGTTATTAAAAAGTTTTGGGTAAAAACAAGTAACCTGTTCTTCTAATTATCTTATGTGATTTAGTGGCATAATTACTTCTAATGCAAGTTTGTGTTCTATCACTTTTTATATGTATCAAATGGAGCAGTCATGCAGTATATCATATTGAACAAAGGGGATTCCAGTGCATTGGGAAGGAGGAAAAAAATCACTGATCTGACAACTGGTTGTATTGCTTCAGGAGGAGAAAAATGTGGTGCTGAAACAAATTCATAGATGAACCAAATACAGGCCAAAGGAGAAGGCAGTGTTTTTTCTGACTTGTAGTTGGTTGTCTGTAGCATAGCATTTTCTTGAATGTCTTTCCCCACCTGTATGGCCTTACTTAGCACAGTTTAATCTATACAGCAAGAAACTAGGTAGAGATTTGGTATTTGTCCAGGTTATTGCATTAATGTAGTGATAATTGGGATAATTCCAACCAAAGTAGCTGTTTAGTATTCCAAATTGATTGTTCTGGGATATTTTCAGATGTTTTCCAAAAATTTTACATTTGCAGGCCCTTTGTACTATATACTTTAGAACTTTGAGCAGTGATGTTTTAGAGATATTTAAGACAGAGGAAAAGCAACATTTTATACTAACTTAAAGCCACAGTTTCATGTGAGAGAAGTCATTATAAACATCAAGCAAATTCTGGATGGAAATTGTAGGAAGTGTAATGAGGTTTCTCATTTAGCTTCTTAGGCAGTTCTTTGGGTCACATTAAATGAAATGTAATTTTCTCCCCACAGCTAGCAGCACTTGTGTTGTCTAGTTTTGGAAGATGACTTTGTTTTGTTGTTTTTTTTTTTTTTTGTCCCTGTGGCTTTAGTTCTTTGAACTTGTTATTGAATTACTGCATACATCTAGAAAAATGTGGAGATTAGAAGTGTATAGCACAAAGTGATCACATTCGTGTAACCAGCATCCAAATCAAGAAATAGAACATTACTAGCCCTCTGAAACCTTGCCTTAGAGTCATAGCCCCTGTCCTAAGAGTAACTACTATTCTGGACTTCCATTATTATAGGTAAGTTTTTACCTTTTCTTGAACTGCATATAAATGCAATCAAATGCATGCCCTTTTTTGTCTTCTTTAGCTGAACATGTGGTGTGATATGTCCAAACTGATGCAGGTAGCAGAAATTCTTTTTCTCTTGCTTCCGTAAATGAATATACCCACTTTATTTATCCATTCTGTTGATGGGCATTTGGGTTTTTTTGAGGCAGTTACATAGGAAATGACCTTTTGATAACTCCAAAAATATTGAGCACTTTGACATAAAACTGTAGTCTTAAGATTAAAAGAGAAAAAAATAACTTCAGAAATAAAATGGGAGAGAAAAAAACAATATCACGTGATCAGTAGAGGTTCACTTTAGCCTAAAGAATCCTATTGTTTCAGAGACACAGTTTGGAATATTATTGTTGTTGTTAGCTGCCATCCGGTCAGTCCGACTCATAGCAACCCCAAGTACAACAGAACAAAACACTGCCCAGTCCTGCACCATCCTCCCAGTTGTTACTATGTTTGAGCCCATCATTGCAGCCACTGTGTCAGTCCATCTCGTTGAGGGTTTTCTTCTCTTTCACTGATCCTCTGCTTTACCAAGCATGATGTCCTTCTTCAGGGACTGGTCTCTCCTGATAATGTGTCCAAAGTACATGAGACAAAGTTCGCTATCCTCGCTTCCATGGAGTGCTCTGGCTGTTCTCCTTCCAAGACAGACTTGTTTGTTCTTCTGGCAGTCCATGGTATACTCAATATTCTTTGCCACCACCATAATTCAAAGGCATAAGTTTTAGTTTGGAATATGCCAACTAGACATTTCCAGATTTCAATTAAGAGTTGGGAAGAGGGAGGAGGCCTTAGGTGACATCTCAGCCAGTCCCATCATTTTCAAGAGAAGGGACTGAGGCCCTCAGTGTTTGAGTGACTCATACAAAGTCTCACAGCTAGTGACAAGGCTGAGAGTAAAAGCTTCTTCTGCCAGGGCTTCGAACAGTTTTTAATGAAGTAATTCAATTTAGCAACTCTGTGTTGAAAGTAGGGCTTAGCGCCGTTCTTTTCAGGTTGGAACACCTGCTGAGAATATGCATTTCTAACAAGTTCCCAGGCTATGCTAATGCTGCTGGTTAGGGACCCGTTCTGAGAACCACTAGTAGAGCAGTAGTTCCCAAATTTTATTATATATAAGAATCACCTGGGGATCTTGTTGAACTGTAGATTCTGATTCAGTGTATCTGTGGTGGAAATGCAACCGGAATGGACAGGTTTGAAGCCCTGCTTCTGACTTTCTTAATTGGGGAGAGGGGAGGCGAGATCAGGACTATCACTTATGGCTGCAGGTTTTGCCCTGCAAAGTGTGAGCAGAAGGGCTGAGACCCACCCCCTTTCCTGCAGGCCCATCGGTGTGTCTGCTGGGAGGCTCCTTGGCCTGGAGGATGGAATACCTTTTTATCATTTGCACAGAGGTGTCCTGTGAGTCTGTGTGGATAGACTCAGACCTGCCCAGAGAAAATGGGAGGTGTGTAGCCCAGTGAGGCAGAATTTTACTTCCTCAAGCCTGCCCTACTTCTGTCCTCCCCATAGAGTGCTGTTAGGACATCTCTTTCCCCTTTTTCTCTCTTCCACTTCTAGGGCTCTCAAATGAGGTCTGGATTTATAAGTTGCCAAGTAGGTGACACCTTGAGGTCCCTTGACTCATTGTTTCATTGATCCATAAATGATCCAGGATAGACCCTAATTTCAAAGGGCTACTTTCTAAATATTTTCCGAATAGTTCATTCTTATAAAAATATTTTTGTACCTTTTCCTGCCATTATCCCTCTGTCCCCTCACACACTTCTTCTCTCTCTACTTCTCGAGTTATCTTTTCTTAAACATCCTTAGAAATGCTAGGTCTTTACCTAAAACAGCAGTGAAATTCTGATGCTGATGTCCGTGGCAGTCCCCAGGAAGCACTTATGATAAAACATAGGATTATGATTGCACTGAGAGATCTAATAGACAAAACAAAGTGCTTGCAAAGGAAAACTGTTGATAGAGACATTTTCTTTCCTGTTTCCCTAAAGAAAAAAGAACATTTGTATAGTTCAAGAGAAGATTCAGAGTTTCAACTTAGGCTTAGGTGAAAAAAAGATAAAATGATAGTTTTACAAATGTGTAGTAAACCCTGCTCAAATGATATACTGCTTATAACAGTAAAAATTTAGCATATGTAATGTTAGAAAATAAAAAAAATGCTGACCATAGGGCCACAATTCTGACAAGTTGCTCAGTGAAATTACTACAGAAAAGAGTAATATGTTTTGAAAACAATAACGGAAGAGAGGCAGTAAGTATAATGGTAAGAGCAAGATCTTTGAGATCAGATTTCTGGAGGTCCAAATTGATGCTCCACTACTCTCCAGGTTGTAACCTTGGAGAAGTTACTTAGCTCTCTCAACCTCATCTGTAAAATAGGGATAATAATAGTAACTGTCCCTCAAGGTTGTTTAGATTATTACATGAAATAGTACATGTAAGATAACTGTCATGGTCTCTAAAAAAAAAACCAAACCCATTACCATCAAGTTGATTCCAACTCACAGCGACCCTCTATAGGACAGAGTAGAACTGCCGCATACGGTTTCCGAGGACTGCCTGGTGGATTCAAACTGCCAGCCTTTTGGTTAGCAGCCATAGCTTGTATCCACTACGCCACCAGGGTTTCTGGCATGGTCTCTAGCACATAGTAAATAGTCAAGTACTGTTAACCAAACCAAAAACCCATTGTCACCGGGTCGATTCCAACTCATAGCGACCCTGTAGGATGGAGAAGAACTGCCCCATAGGAGTGGCTGGTGGATTCGAACTGTCAGCCTTTTGATTAGCGGCTGTAGCTCTTGACCATTGTGCCACTAGGGCCCCCAAGTACTGTTAACTATTATTATTTAAGATGAAAGAATCAAAGAGAAGGATTTATAGTGTTCTTATAAAGGTCCCTAAGCCTTCGTGTATAAGCAGTTGATGAGATTTTATTATATTTTGTTTTTGAGGGCATTAAGCAGGCAGCAAAACTTAGTATTTCTCAGTTCCAAATACTGGACAATATATGTTGCTGTACTAGGAACAGCTGGCCTGTCCTACTGATCATAATTGATTGAATTATTTTTTCTAACTCTCTTCTAATTTTCAGCAGTCTTGGTCTCTCGGCTTGTCCCTGCTAGATAATTGTTTCTTTCTAGATGCGAAAAAGCAAATCTCAACATTTAAAAAATTCTCTTTATGATGATTAATGTTGTGCAAAGTACTTTTAAAATGAAAGAGTACCAATGGCCCATGTCTTTTGCTTGTGTACCCTGTAGTTTCATGTGAGTTCTTTTAAAGAAAGCCACTATCACTGGTATGAGGCAATTGTTGGTTATCTCCCCCCGCCCTTATCTCCCCCCGCCCACTCTCCCAGCATTGGCACAGTATTTATAATATGCATCAGACACCTTTATGATTTTTTGTTACGAGGCCTAAAGTTTAAGATTTCAAACCATTCATTCAAAGAAAATTAATAGTCTGAAAGTTTCAAAGGGAGTGTTTAAGGAAAACAAACTCAATTTAAGCAGTTAGAAAGGCACATTTACATATAAACAGCATAATTACAAGCTAAGCCAAAACAGGCACAGGATCCCCCAGAATAATCATAATGTGTCATTCTGATCTGTTCATTAAAGGGGGACCTACACTGGATAACTCTGTGAGCCTTTATGCTTTGTATAAGATTTTGAACTTTAGTAAACTTTAATGCTTTAAAAATGTTCATCAAGTTCATAAAAACACAGGTTTTAAAAATACCTTGATGAAGTATTCAGGACTGTCCTGAATACTTTGTGAAAGTCCTACCAGAAAGTTCCTTGTCTAGTTGGGGAAACAAAATACAAGTGTATGGAAATGTATTAGATGTTTTCAGATAAGTGCTAAATTGAGTGGCCCTAGTTTTAGGGAACAAAGTCAACAATAGCCAAAGATAGAATGTCCCTAGCTTCCCTCGGGCTGCTAGATTTTTGTTGTGCCATGAAGTCAGGCTGGGATTCTTCTAACCTTCAAGTCCAAAGGGACTTTTCTAGGAGCAACAGAAATGTTCAGGATCTGATAAAAAGTCTCAAATACCAAAAGAAAACTGTAAAATTGAAATTATTAAATGTTAATTCATTCATTCATTCATTCAGCATAATGTACTGAGTGCCTCCTGTGTGCCAGGCACTGCGTTAGGTCCCAGGGATATATCAGTGAACAAAACAAAGAGCAAGCCATGCCTTCGTGGCTCATATTCTATTAAGAAATAAACAATAAGCATAATATAGTAAATTTTATAGTATTTTAGAAGGTAATAAGTGCTGTGGGAAAAAGAAAACTTACAGCAGGGTAAGCGACATAAGGAGTACCGGGGGAGGGAGGGAGGAACATTGTAATTTAAAGTAATGTGGTCAAGGTAGGCCTCACTGAGAAGATGACTTGAGAGGGAGGAGTGAGACATACAAAGATAGCATTCCAGCAAAGGGACTATCAACAGCCTGAGGTGGAAGTGTGGCTGGTGTGTTCTGGGAACAATGAGAAGATCACAGTTGGTGGAGCATAGTGGGCAAGGAGAAAAGTAGTGTGGATAAGGTTAGAGAGGTTTGAGAATTAGATTGTGTAGAACCTGGTGGACCATTTTAAGGACTTTGGGTTTTACTCTTAGTGAATAGGGGAACCATTGGAGGGTTTTGGGGTAGAGAAGTGAGATGATTTGACTTGCGTTTTGATAGAATGACCGGCTGCTGCTGTTGAGAATAGAAAATGGGGGGGGGGGGAGGCGGTAGGCAGCAGTTCACAGCTGTTCGCAATAATCCAGTTAAGAGATGCCAGTAGCACTGGAAGAAGTGGTAAGAAATAGTCAAGATGTATTTTGTAGGTAGAACCAATAGAATTTCACCACCAACTGTTTAAGGAGTATGAGAAAGAGATCAGAGTAAAGATAACATTGAGGCTTTTTGAATAATTATGGAGTTGCCATTAACTGAGATGGGTATCTGTTGGAAGAATTGGTTTGGGGAGAACAACCAGGAGCTCCTTTGAACATGTATTTGCGGTAACACACTTTCAAGTAGAGAAGTTGAGTAGGTTGTTGGATATAGAAATCTGGAGTTTAGGAGAGAAGTCCAAGCTGGAGATACAAATTTGGAAATCATTAACAGAATGTGGATGAAATCCTTAGGGGATGTGTGTAGACAGAGAAAAAGTTCCAAGAACCAAGCCTTGGAGCATGCCAGTGTTTACAGTTTGTAGAGATGAGAAGAAATCTCACAAACAATATAATAAAGTACTTTAAGCCAAAAGAATTATGCAGATATTTCCTACATAGTGGATTCAAATGTCTCCCATCCTAAGTAGGGGGCAGTGATGGTTCAGGGGTAGAATTCTCCCCAGTCTATCAATGGAGGCTACATGTTGCTATGATGCTGAACAGGTTTCAGTAGAGCTTCCAGACTGAGACAGACTAGGAAAAAAGGCTTGGTGATCAACTTCTGAAAAATTAGCCAGTGAAAACTCTATGGATCTCAAAGGTCCGATCAGCATGGGGTCACCATGAGGTGGTGGGAGGAGGGGTGACTTGACAATAGCTAACAACAGCAACCCTAAGTAACAGTGTTATTATTAAAAGATAATGTTAATGCTATTGACTCACATGATGGGAAGAATGTACTATGAGTTGTTTTTCTAATTGTAATGATGGATTTGGGCTGAGTCTGGGATGCATTAACTTTTAGAGGTTTGGTTGATAAGAGGAACCCGTAAAGAAGACTGAGAAGGATCAGTCAGGATAGGAGGGAAATCAAAAGAGTGTCCTTGAAGTCAAGTAAAGAAAATGTCTCAAGGAAAGGAGTGAACCAAAGGTGTCACATGTTGCTGAGAGGTCAAGTGGAATTGCCCATTGAATTTAGCAACTGGAGAGGTCCTTTGTGTTGTTGACAAGAGCTTTGTCAATGGAGGGGCAGTGATGGAAAACTGATTGGAGTGGGTTCAAGAGAGAATGAAAAGATTTGTGAAATATAATTCTTACTTGCAATTAGTTTCTTATAAATATTTAATATGGGATGTGAGTACATTTTATTATGTCTGATAGGAAATAGGGTAGGGCTTCAGAAATCAGGGCCATGAGGGTCTTCAACAGGTTGACGGTGATGGGAAGCCTTTGAGCTTCCTCTAGTTTTTATTGCTCAGGCTCTAGTGTATATAAAATTGTCACCTCTGTTTTAAAATGGAAAAAAAATTCTAATGCAGAGTTTTACAGATTTTTTATTCTTTATTGAATCTTTGAAGAACTGTATCCCGAAAAGTAACAGCACTCACACTTTGTGTAAAGATGTTTTGTTTTGTTTCTAGTAAAGAGGTGTTCTTTAACTCAACCTATTGATCCTTTTATATGAAAAGGATTCAACAGAGCCCTGTGTACAGAGACATGTACTTTGAGTTGTTCCTTTTCAGCAGTGGTGATAAGTGTAAACTGACCAGTCCATACATCATGCCCCACCGGCCTGGAAGCCTTCATTCACAAAATGGATGGCTCAGGTTAGGGGGTTCCCAAGAGCCAAAGCAAATTAAAATTAAGTGATAGAAACTTTGCTTGTTTAATATTTCTTTTAAATTTTAAGACTTTCATTGTGAATATTATTTCAAAGCATGTGATTAAATAATTTTCATAGTTTTGTATTTTATATCATAATTATGTACCAAGAATTTTCTAGGAATTACTTTTGAATTATAATGCTAACTTTCTGAATACTGTCATCAAAATGAATCTACAAGTCTCTGATACTAATTATCTATTCTTTCCCTAAGCTTATTAAAATGTTAACACATATGTTAACACATAGGCCTTTAATGCTTAAGTATTGTTTTTGGATAGTTAAAGGCTTAAGGTGATTGGTAGAATTAAAACTTCACTACATGTAGTTGAGTGTTGTTTGAAAATAAAGAAAGTATAGCGTTAGTGTTTAGAAAGTTGCTAATTATAGAAAAATGCTGGAAAGGGCATTTCATTTGCAGTGGATTATGGCACGTGTTTTTTGAGAAGTAGAGCTCCAGTGATTATATGTGTGCTTCTAGTGGGTTGTGGTATATACACTTAATGTCAGCATTCTCTTAGGTACCGCTTTGTCAACATTGTTCTATTGGTATCATTTTGAATGTTTTTTCAGCTGAAACTTGTAAGTCACTCTATAGTTAGTTAAATGAATGTTTTGGCCCCAAACAGAAATACTCACGCAAGGCCTATGTGAAATAATTTGGCAAAGCTGAGTGCTTTATATGGTAAATAGTGAAGTGTGCAGAGGTATAAAACTAAGCAAATTTTTTTCCCTTATTTTTTTTATTGTACTTCAGGTGAAGGCTTACAGAACAAATACTTTCTCATGAAACAGTAGTACACATATTGTTTTATGACATTGGTTAACAACCCCACAACATGTCAACCCTCTCCCTTGTCGACCTTTTTTTTTAGGGGG
>NW_004443946.1:3342216-3451233 GCF_000243295.1 Trichechus manatus latirostris
TTGTGCTGCTATTCTCACTTTAGATGAAGGCTTACAGAACAAAATAGTTTCTCGTTTAACAGTTAGTACACATGTTGCCCTATGACAATGGTTAACAACCTCACAACACATCCACACTATTCTTACTCAACCTTGAAAACTAAGCAAATTTTGAAATAAATGTTATGTTTCTTAAGTCAATGACTACAGATCTCTTAGCATGGAATTGAATGTGCCGAACCAGAGTTGCAAGACTGTGGCCCACCAGCAACACTTGCCTGTGGGCATGTTTTGGTTTTTAACAGTGTTAAAGACATTTATTGGCCAACATTTAAAAATAGAGAGGATTTTATATTTTTAAAAAATTGAATTTCACACCTCTTGAAAAATTTGAACATCCTGCAGTGATCCATTGGAGTAATATAACAGCTTGTTCCTCTACGTGGAGTGTGTGCTCTGCAGTCCCCCACAGTCCCCACAGAGATCTTCTTGCCCCCAACATTGAGACAAAGTGGCTTTGACATTTTTCATCCTGCAAGCTCACTCCTTCGTTTAGTTTAGGTGCGTGAATTTGTTATCCTTGTGTTGAAGACACAATGGGCTTATTTTTCCAATTTCATCTTCATGTTCCTTAAATCAAGCCAAACTGATCTCTCCATTGCATTACCCCTTCTAAACTTGCCATACTTATTGCCAACTCTGGTTGTTTGCTCAGAGTGTACATATACACACTAAGTCTACGTCCTATTTCCTTTTTTGGTTTCTCCTGAACCCAGGCTGCGTATTGCCTGTATCACTTAATTGAAACCTGGTATATGCTCCTATACAAAGTTATCTTTTCATGTATATTTCCCAACCCCTCAATTTGAGGGCAAGACTGTTTCTTATAAATCACTAGGGCCTAGCAAATTTATTTTGGATTTACTATTATTTGATTTAGCTTCCAGGGGGTGGTAATCTATGATTACAATGGCAGTATAGAAGAATTGGAAAATTTCAAAATCTTGTGTAAAATCTGCTTCACATAGGACTTTATTTACTATGTCCATTTCTTTATAGCTTTGTAGCGCCTACAAAGATTGCAGCCTGGGAAACCCTATGGGGAAGTTCTACTCTGTCATGTGGGGTCTCTGTGAGTCGAAATTGAGTCAATGGCACATAACAACAACAGCAGTTTGAGTATTAATTCACTAAACACCTAATTTGTTGCCAGTTCCCTAATTCTGTTATGTAGATGGATAAAATTTCCAGATGAGTGGGTATTACTACATACCACTTTATTATTTTAGATATGCTACTTTATAATGGCTAATACTGTTTTAAATGCCATATTTTTTCCTTCTTTGACAAATCACGTGTGCACGGTACAGAAGGCTCTGAAGATACAGTGTGAACTTGAGAGGCATGGTGTTGCCTGCCCTTCTGAAGCTTTTACCTTTTAGGCAAAAAGGCAAATATTAAATAACTTCTTATTGTTAAGGTGCCATTGAGTCGATTCCGATTCATAGTGACCCCATTTGACAGAGTAGAACTGCCCCATAGGGTTTTCTTGGCTGTAATCTTTACGGGAGCAGATCGCCAGATCTTTTCTCCTGTGGAGCTGCTGAGTGGGTTCGAACCGCCAGCCTTTTGGTTAGCAGCTGAGCGCTTAACCATTGTACCACCAGGGCTCCTTATTAAATAACTTAGTACATAATTATTCAGTTGTGATAATTATTACTAAGATGTAGAGAGTGCTATAAAACCTTATAACAGGGCACTCTGATTGGGGTATATGGAGTAGGGGCTGGCATGGGGAATGTAAATTCCTTGACTTTCTCATATATTCCATAACAATTTGTAAAATATTCTGCATGTGAAAATTTAAGATTGAAAAAAGATAATTTCTGTAACTAAGTAAGAGTTTTTTCTTTTTAATTTTTCAGAAAAAAAAAAAATAACCATTGGCTATAGTCACTGAATTAATGATAAAGGAAGAATTATAGCTCTAGAATTTATTATGTTTTGTTGGTACCTGAGTTGAACTCTATATAAATAAGTAAACAAAAGACAAAAGGGAAATTGGGCTAGGAATTTCAGTTATAGCTAACTTGCAGAACAACGTTTATTCTTTGGAACTTTTTCTTTTTGTTTCTCTAGACACCACTAAAAGCAAACAAGTTAGTACATTACACGTTATCAGCTCGACATCCTTTTTCACTGATTTAAAATAAATGTGGGCTCACTCAGTAAATGAATACCTGAGATTAAAAAATGAATTAAGGACTTTTCTTATGGGCTTCTGAAATAGGATATAAAAATAAATCTATTTATTCCCCCCCAAGAGTCACTAGTGAGTAGTATCTTTATTTAATACTTCCAGATCCATAACTAACAAATATTAGTAGTTTATTAGTCTCATCTTGGAGTGAAGTAGTGTGGTGCCATGTAAAACCTCAGCAGTAAATTTAGCGACATGTGTGAGACAAAAAATAGAGTGGAATTTTGTGTGGTTGCATGTATTTTATCACAACAATCAAATGTTTTAACTATTTTTTTCCCCCAAAGAAAATAGTATTCTATACTTAACTAAAGCCATCTAAATATAGCGGTTAAGTTAATTTTTTGCATAGTTCAGTTTCACACTGAAACGAAGGTCAGCTAAAATGGTGACATTTCTGAAATCTCTATTGAGGAACTCATGTTACTTAAAATTTTAGGAGATTCAGAACAATGAACATATTTAAGGAAGTTTTAGTTCAAATAAACCCAAGATGTTCAAATGAGGTGCTAAGGAAATAAAATCAGAGAATAGTTATTAAGAATTGTCAAGTGTTATCTAGAATTTAAAATAGACATATATAACATTTTTTAGTCTCAGATGTTCATTTACTGAGTGAGCTCACATTCATTTTAAATCAGTGAAGAAGGATGTTGGGCTGATAATTTGTAACATGCTAGTTTGCTTTTACTGGTACCTAGAGAAATGTAAAGAAGAAGTTTCATGAATTTCAGTTATAGAGTAAAACTTAACACGGAAAGCCAATGGAAGTTATTTAATATTTATCATAAGACAGAATTTCCATTAGTATAACTGACTGTTATGTGTTCTTCAACTTGACTCATGTTGCTGACCAGTAAGTTTTCAGGAAACTTTTTAGTGATTGGAGAATATTTTGTAATCAGTATGTTAGAGGTAAAGGATCTGAAATCAATGCATTTTAACATAATCTCTTTTCAGGGGGAATACTAAGGAGATTTTGAAACATATTCTCAATTGCTAAGGGGATGAGAAAGAGTATGGCATTTTGTCGAGGTGCTCAGGTGGGCTGAATTCCATTTTCTAGTGTTTGAGTCCTGACCAGGCATGTTACAGTGGTGACTCTGTTTGTGTAACTTTTTTCTGGTCTGATGTTATTGCCTGTGTTATGCAGGTTAGTCATGTCTTCCCAGGTAGGCAGTAAGGTGCTTGAGGACAAACAAATGCTGCGTTTCTACTTCTCTTGAATTCTTCATAGCACCTGGAGCATTGTCGGGCTCTTCACTTAAGGCCAACAGTATTACAGCTTTATTCTTTCTGATTTATTTAAGGTGAGAGAACTGTTGTCTGGATTTAAACTTTCAGCAAGTCAAGAAGGAGTTTGATCCATAAAAATATAAAAGAAATATGCTTATGAAAGCCCACGTGCATATCTTTCAAGTCTGACATATGAGTGAAATATAACTATTCACATAACAGTGATACGTATTCAGATTTGGTGTTGGCATTGACAGATGTAAATTCTGCTGCTTAAATTTTCAAAAGACTGTAAATAAAGATTGAGTTTTTTTTAAATTACCACTAGAATGCAGCAATAGAAATTACCTGTGATTTTTCAATGCAAGATGCAGGGTCTCTTTTGAAATGCGTTAGTTTGAGGTTTCTTCTCAGACTCTCAAGAGCAAGATGACTTGTTTCCTCATGTTCTGAGTATTCTGTGAGCATAAGGAACGTGTGCCCAAGTTTCCTCGGCTTTCCTGGGGTCGACCAAGGCACAAGCTTTTACATTTAAATTGGTAATCCCTCAAAAGTTAATTTTTATATAACAGGTGAGCTAAGGGTTGAGGTGATTTTTTCCCATATGGATATCTAATTGTTCCAGCATCACTTGTTGAAAAGACAGTTTATTCCCCCATTGAAGTATTATGACATTTTTGTCAAAAATAAATGTGTATATATGGCTTTATTTCTGTACTCTGTTCTGTTCTGTTGACCTGTATGTCTGTCCTTTGGCTAATAGCATACTGTCTTGATTACTGTGCCCTTTATAGTAAGTCTAAAAATTAGGTAGTATATCCTACAACTTTGATCTTCTTCAAAATTGTTTTGGCTAATTTAGAATCAGCTTGTCAATTTTTACCAAAAAAGTCCACTGGGATTATTTTTTTTTTAACTTTATTTTGAAATAATTTTAGACTTATAAAAAATTGCAAAGATAGTACGGAGATTTCCCATGAACCCTTCAAGAGCTTCCCTCAGTGATAATATCTTACATAAATACATTTCAAAATCAGGAAATTGACTTTGGTACAATACTGTTAACTGCACTACAGACCTTATTTGGATTTCTCCAGTATTTACATGCACTCGTTTTTGTCTCCCTCCTACAAGGATTTCAATTAGGGATGTACTGAATCCATAGATCAATTTGGAGAGAATTGACAGTTTAATACTATTGAGTCTTCCTTTTCACATATCTCTCTCCGTTTGATTAGGATATGTTTTACTTTTTCTAAGGAATCTTTTGTTCTTACACATATTTTGTTAAATTTATCTCTAAATATTTCATATTTTTGATGCTATTGTAAGTGGCATTTTTTTATTTCAATTTCCAATTATTTGCTTGTACTTAGAAACAATTTATTTGTTGGGGGGTATATACTGACTTCGTGTTCTAGGCCTTGCTGAACTTCCTTACTAGTTCTAGTAGCTTTATTGTAGATACCTAGGACTTTATACACTGAAAATCATGTTGTCTGTGCATAAAGGCAGTTTTAGTTCTTCGTTTCCAATCGAGATGCCTTTTTTTTTGCCTTATTCTACTGGCTAAGAACTCAGTATCATGTTGAATAATAGCACACATCCTTGCATTATTCCCAGTCTTAGAGGAAAAACATTCAATTTCTCACCATCTAGTGCAGTATTAGCTGTAGGTTTTTCTTAGATACCCTTTATCAGGCCGAGGAAGTTCCCTCTATTCCTATCTGCTAAGGGTTTATATCATGAACATATGTTGAATTTTGTCAAATGTTTTTTCTACATGTATTAAGATGATCATATTGCTTTTCTTTTTTCATCTGTTACTGTGAATTACATTGATTTTAAAATATTGAACCAATGTTTCATCCCTGGGATAAACCTGACTTGGTTATCATGTATAATTCTTTTATATATTACTGGATTCAATATATAAAAATTTTGTTAAGGATATATGTGTCTGTGTTCATGAGGGATAGTGGTCTTCCCCCCCCCTTCTTTTCTTGTAATGTTATCTGGTTTTGGAAAATACTGGTCTCATAGAAAGAGTTGGGAAATGTTCTCGCCTTTCCAATTTTCTGGAAGAGTTTGTGTAGAATTGGTATTATTTCGTCTTTAAACATTTGGTGGAATTCACCAGTGAAGCCGTCTGGGCCTGGAGTTTTCTTTGTGGGAAGGTTTTAAACTATAAATTCAATTAATTTAATAACTATAGAGCTGTTTAGGTTATCTGTTTCGTCTTGAATGAGCTTTGGTAGTTTGCATCTTTCAAAGAATCTGCCCATTTCATCTATGCTATTTAATTAATTAACTTAAAATTTTTCATAATACTTTAATTGTTGGGTGCTGGATTTTGGTGTCTTCCTTTAAAGAGCCTGAACTTTATTCTAGCATGTGTTAAGTAGCTTGAGCTCAATTTGATCCTTTCAAGGCTTGCCTTTAAAGCTTTGTTAGGGCAGGTCCAGAGCAGCCTTCAGACTAGAGCTAACCTTCAGAGTGCACTATCTGATGCCCTTTGTGTTAGGAGGTTCTTATTCCCTAGTAGAATGAGGTCTATTCTGAGCTCTGTGTGAACTCCAGGAATTGTTTGGCCTGTTGCTTTTGGAAGATTCCTTCCCCTGCCTTGTAGAGTTTTATTACACTCATGCATAGATCAGTACTCATCCAGTGAGTGATTCAAGAGGACCTCTCTACATATCCTTGGACCACTCTCTCTGTGCCACTACTTCCTCTTTGATATTCTTCTGCCGTACAAATTCTAGCTGCCTCAGCCTCCTGGAAGTTTGCTTTATTTCCGGAACTCAGTGAGACTGCTCAGCTCTGTTTGGGTTTCTTTCCGGCACTGACTGAAACTACCTCTAGGCAATAAGCTGGGGGAATCATAAGGCTCACCTAGTTTATTTTCTTTCTCTCAGGGATCAAAGTTATTTAGTATCTGAATATGTTCTGTTCAGTTTTGTAGTTGTTTATGACAGAGGACAACTCCTATAGCAGTTAATATTCCATGGACAAAATTGAAGTTTCTGGACATAAGTTATTTATTTAAAACTCCTCCTGTGTAAAACTGGAAAAAAATACTTGGAAAATGTGGAGAGAAAAAGTGCAAAGGTGTTTTTTTTGCATAGTTTACAGTAGAATATAGTGCTTATTCTGATTCTCAGGAATAAGGTCTCTAGGTTTGTGGTGCAGGTGACAAGTTAAGGCTCTGAAGTGAAGTATTTTTATATTATCAGAATCTTTGCTCTTAACCATTTTATACACTAAAGTAGGTAATGTAAAGCTGAGCTGTCATTTCTACTTAGTATCCATGGAAGCTTAGAAAACTGTTAATAACTTTTTATACTCTTGAATAATTTCCAAGTTCTAGACAAATTACATCCATTTAGAAGATGCTTCTGAAAGACTCTTTAGAAGGAATTTCAGGATCTTATCTTATGATTACTAAGACTTGTATTGAAGGTGAGAAGCCAGTAGATAATTTGCAACTTGTGCAGATCTTATATCTAAGAAAGAAATACTCTTATCTAGTTCTCCCTAGAAAGTGTATCATTAGGACAAACAGCACATTTTATTAATTAATTCTTTTTAAATGTGAAGGTCATGAAGTAAAATCGGCACTCCTTCTGAGTATTTTTAAAACACTTGAATGATTTTGCCAATTGATCAGAGATGAGATGATTCTAAGGCAGTTATTGGCAATGTATAGCTTCCTTGGGTGGGATTAAGGAAGTAAGGGGGTAACAGTGCACCACTGGGGTCAGGCAGTGGTCTTGCCATGAGTGGTGGCTGGCCTTGCAATAGGTTGCTCATCTGGTATCTCCAGGATAAAATTCTGTCAGTCTCAGGACTAGTTGCTTTTCCAGGATGATTAGAGCCATTTAAAAGAGCAGTGCTGGGCAGAGGTAGGGTGGTTTCTGTTTTTTTGTTTGTTTGGCTAGTTTGGTTTGTGTTTTTTTAACTTTAACATTCTAGATTGAGCTATGGTTCCATTCTTCATGGAGGATTAACCTTGTTAGTGTAGGGTAAGGTGTGATTCTGATTTCCTTCCTCCACACCTTTAAGAGCCGGACTTTAAGTCTTTCTCTAAGCATCATAGGATGATTACTTTAAGAAGGAATGCTGTCTTTTGGCATTATGAGGGGGAGGGGAGAGACTTGCATCACACAACCAGGAAATTCAGTGGACAGGTGGATCAAATTCAAGTGACTTGACTGTGCTGTCCAGTGACTCACTGTTGAATTTTGTTGACTTCACATACCAGAGAGCCCAGAGGTTACTGTTAAGTGGCTTTTACTTTTGTTATCTTTAAAATATGTGGGTAATAATTGAGGTGACCTTGGTTTGTGTCTTTATTTCAAAACCTCAGTTGAGAAGAGAAAAATAAGACCTGTGAATTGGTATATGGCAAAGAGAATGTTATTACATATGTATGTACCATTTGAAAATGAGATTTCACACTTGGTGGAAATGGAAAATTCATGATAGTTATCTTCCAGAAGTAAACTAAGAGAATTAAACAACCAGTGGCAGGTAAAAGGAGCCAGCTTCTGGTTGAATAGTCCCCTGGGGTAAAAATAGGGAATGCAGCCCTGTTTCCAATGATGTTCCCTACAGCCACCTTTAGATTCCTGTTTCTCCAGAATAATGCAAGCTGTTTCAACCTCCTCAGAGCACATTGGCTAATGATATGATGATGAAAAGTTTGGACTGTTGATCTGTGATTAATGACAGCTTTGTTAGGATATAAGTGTCTTTAATGTGTCTGAGGTTAAACCTGCATGATAATAACAGCGGTAAATATTTTGTGAAGCTATAATGAAGAAGACATAGATAAAATAAATACTTCTTTAGCATTTCCTTTGAAGGCTTTTAAAACCATAGATGAAAGTTCTAAAGTTTTTATTTTTAGTTTTTAATGACTAAAATAATCATCATTTTCTCTGACTTTTTAAATTGGTATTTTCAGAAGTTTTTATAAGCTTATGTGACAATTGTGTCTCCAACTAATGTATTCATAGCAAAGCTGTCTAAAACCAGTTGCCATCTAGTTGTTTCTGACTCATAGCTACCCTACAGGACAGAGTAGAACTGCCCCCACAGGGTTTCCAAGGCTGTAATCTTTAGGGAAGCAGACTGCCACACCTTTCTTCCATGGAGCGGCTAGTGGGTTCAAACTGCCAACCTTTTGCTTGGCAATTGAGTGCTTTAACCACTGCATCACCAGGGCTACTTCAAAGCCCCCCCCAAAAAAAAACCACACCCACTGCCATTGAGTCAATTCTGACTCATAGCTACCCTATACAGAGTAGAAGTGCCCCATAGGGTTTCTGAGACTGTAAATCTTTACAGAAGTGGATGGCCACATCTTTCTCCCACAGAGTGGCTGGTAGGTTTGAACTGCTGATCTTTTGGTTAGCAGCTGATTGCTTTACCCACTGTGCCACCATGGCTCCTTCAGAGCCACCAAAGGGGTGTTAATAAGGACTCTTACAGTAATATAAAGCCTTGTAGAATAGTCAGTGGAATCTTTTACTTTGAAGTCTGTATGTAGACTGTGCTTTTGATCTTTTACTGTAAAGAGTGCTTGGACCCATGAGTCTCACTTTGCCCCATACTGCATGTTTGTCATATGTACAATGTGTGAGTCTGTGTGTGTGTGTTGTGTCTGGTGAACAAAATAATCTCAACTCCATAATTTATGTGTATAAGTATAAAAATGGGATTCCTAGCATCTCAAAGCCTTTTTCTGTCTTCAGAAAATTCTTCACATATAAATCTACTTGTATCAGGGTGAAAGACAGGCTTTATATTAGCATTTGGGTATATTTAATTTAGTAAATAATTTTAGCATGTTTCTTAACTTTCTATTTAAACATATAAAATATGAACTTTCTGAAAGGAGACTAAATTAAGTTGTTTCACCCGTGGGAGCTTTTGAATAGAATTTAGAGAACAAAAATCCTGGGGGAAAAAGTATACCTGGAGCCTAAAACTAACTCTCATCAGCTTGGCCAGGTTGTTCTTCCAAGGTGTCAGTTTTTTCACCTATAGACTTAACTTGGGCTAGATCATCTTTAAGATCTAATTCAGTGGTAAAGTTTTCATTTACTTGTACTCTATTCCATTTCTTCCATTTTAGTAGTAGGTAGAAACTTGGAAATTAATACATACACGTCACTAAATTGTAAAAACTTCTACGAGAATAACAAGCACTAGAAACTCTCTTAGGCTTTTTTCACTTCTAGGGCCATGGAACTAATCATATAGCTGTTGTTAGTTGCTGCCAAGTCAGTTCTGACTCATGGCAACCTCATGTATGCAGAGTAGAACTGCTCCATGAGATTTTCAAGGTTGTGACTTTTCAGAAACAGATCACCTGGCCTATCTTTTAAGGCACCTCTGGTTGGATTTGAATTGCCAACCTTTCAGCTAGCATTCAAGTGCTTAACCATTTGCACCACCCAAGGACTCCAGTCATGAAGTAGTTGAAATATTATTTTATAAAGGATTATTTTAGTATGTCAGTAGTTAACTCTTTGCATAGGGGCCTCAATGGATTCATCGTATGTTAAATGTAGCAGGTAATTATAGTAGGATTCCATAAATGGCTTACCTGTGTATCTTTTAAACAGTTAATCACCATTATGTTGTTATTCACAACATTTTCAGCATCAATACCTCTGACTTTTTACTTTCTCAATTTGTGAAATGAGCACATAGCACATAGATGTATGTCTGTGTACAGTTTAAATAATAGTAGTATCTCTAGATGGTTCACTGTTTAGTTTTGCCTGCTGAACTTCCTGTTTAGAGAAATAGAATGGTATTGTAAATTTTCTTCTGTAACTTGCTTTTTTGGCTCAACATTGTTTTCGAGATTCATCCGTGTTAATGTGTAGCTGTGGTTCATTCATTTTAACTGCTAAATTATTTTAATATACCATATTTTATTCTACTGTCAGTGAACATTTGTGTTTCCAATTTGTACGTATCCTTGATGATGATGTAATAACACAGAATCCTTTTGCCATGTTACAAGAAAGCTAGCAACTTCCAAGTGTTTAACTGAATCTTTGTTAAAGGCGTTACACTCTTTGGAAAAAGGTACTTCAGGGGAAAAATAAGTAAAGTTAATTACATATTACAGTTACTACCAGATAATGAGAATTTCATAGCAAAGTCATTTTCTGGAAAACTGCAGTTCCTGTGTCAGAGGGATTTGAGTGCAAGTCCCATGAATGAAGGAATCAAAGATTTCATTGTGAAAATTAAAAGCAGATGCTTCAAAGTTGAAGAATTTTCTCTGAGAACAGCACTTTCTGTTGGCAGTGTCATGCTAGAAATTCATCTTGGTTGAAAGGAATTTTTGTGCTTGGTTGCTAAACCTGATATGACTTTTGAATACAGATGGCTGTGAAAAAATTGAGTTTCTTAGTTTAAAATTCATAAATTTTACCATTGTCTTTGTTCTGCTTGTTGGTTGCCTATCTAGTTCCTCTCCCCACCCCCAACTAACCAGTGGTACCTAGATTTTTGTTTTGGTGCCTATGTACTTTCAGGGGAAGTTGATCCTACCTCTAGCTCTAGAAGTGGGCCCTGGGTGGCTTAAGCTAGTCTGACTATTCCATGCCCCTGGTCAGTGATGGGGGATGGGGGTGGGGTTGTGACCTAAGACGTCCAGGCTGGGTATCAGTATTCTTGTTTGGCTCCATATTCTAGTTATATGGCTACTCTGAGGGAGGCTAGCTTTAAGATGGAGCTGATTCCAAGGTGTCAGGAGCACAAACTAAGTCCTGGATGACATCATGAGCTACCACATCAAACCACCCTCAGGCCAACCATCCTACTTCTAGGCTTCAAGTTATTTACTTTTTTAAGTCCCCCCCCCCCCCATATAACTGTAACTAGTTACTTTGTGAGTGGTTGAGTTAGCATAAAGCAAAACATTGAAAAATAGTCAATTATATATGATACTATGGGCTGCCCCAATGAGTCTTGTCAGAAGCCTCTCAAAGGGACTGAAGGAAATACCTTAAGATGCAGGAGAACACCCATAATCTAATTTCTCATCTATCCAGTCTTTCACTTTGCATGGGTAGCAACACAGACCCTTTGCTGGGCTCGAGTCTCTCCCCTGCCTCCTCATGGCCTGGTGCTCTGTCCACCCAGGGCTCTTTGTATTACTTATTTTTTCCTTTCCCTGTAAGATACAAGTATTTCCTTTCCTCCATGAAGTCCTTCCTGAATGCTGCACTCCTCTCTCTCAATTCTGTCTTTTCTCAAATCCCACAACCTTTATTTTACCACACAGTTTAACATTTTACTGAACATATACTACTTTCTATTGTTTGTACTGTGTTAATTTTGACTCTTCAAAAAGATTATAAGCTTGATAAGGGCCAGAATTTAGAAATTTAGAATTTTTTCTCCTTATTTAAATATAAGCTCCTTTGCCTGTCTTCCTCATAGTCTCCCTTTTCTGTAGCCAAGGACTAGCCACGTAACTTTATTCACTAGAATATTATGAGCATTACTTGGTCCTTTTCCATGCCTAATGCCAAAATATAGCAGATCTCATTGGGTAAATACAGAAATGAAATAATCTATTAGCTACTAATAGGAGAAAAACACTATTTTTCAAGAACTCAAAATATTATTGATGACAGAATTAACAGATTATGACTATCACATATTACCAAAAACAAAGCAATTTTTCTGCTTGCTTTATATGATACGAAGCCAGTAATGTTATGTAGTAGGAAATAGTGCATGCTGTGTGCCTGGCACTGTTCTAAGTTCTTCACATATGATTAAGCCGTTTAATAATCTTCACAACAACCCCATTTCAGAGGTGAGAAAAATGAACACAAATAGACACAAGGGCACCCAGTTTGTAAGTGTCAGAGCTGGGGTTCAGACTCTGACATTCTAGCTCAGAGTCTGAGATCTTAAGCAGTACATTATATTGCATGTTGCTACATTCCTTCTTTCCAAATTTAACCTTTTCATTGTTTCAGTAACTGTCCTGAATTTCAAGTGACATGCACAGCCATTTATAGTTGTATAGTAATAATGTTATATTCTGGTTATAATCTATATTAGATCGCATTTGGTAATTAGCTTAATGATTTTCCTCTTACAAAATTTGTGAAAATAGACCCCAGAATTAAAGCTGCTTTTACTATAATTGCTACCACTATCCCATAAACTGACCAGTTCTCAAATTACATATCACCTATGTTTTCCAGTTGTTTTGTTTGCAGAGAAAGCATATTTCCTCAGCTACTGTAATTTATTACAACTGGACAACACAATAAAAGCACATTTAGCAAGTGTCTGTAAAAACACATTGTGGTCTTTAATAAAACAGGACTATTCACCCACTAATTAGTATTCAAGATGAGATAGTCCTTTGTCGCTGAAAATTACTGTTATGGATTAATTGCTCGATATGCTTTCTTTGCCTTAAATGAATTTATCCATTATTTCTAGGAATCACTTGCTGTGGTGCTCTTAGAGAATTGTAGTGTCTGAACAGCAATCCAACCCCTTAACACTTTTCAGTTACTCAGTTTTTTTTTCCACCTTTTACGTCTTATCTGCTTTTGATGAATATTCATCATAGTAATATTCTCCTTTGTTTTAGAATGGAGAGAAACTAAAACTTACAGCAGTTTTTTCAAATAAATATCAGTGTTGGTATAGCCAGTGATTCGTAGACACTCAGTGAGTGAATGAATGTATGAAGGAGTCAGTCAGTTTCTTTTTTGAATGGCTGTATTGGAGAGGACTTACTCAGTTGCAGGTGGCAGAATTAGCTTAAAAGAAAACACACTTTGTTGGCTGACTATTTAGGAATTTCTAGGGATGGTTTCTGGCTTCAGACACAGCTAGATGTAGCAGTTCAACTGATGTAATCAGGATTCTTTCTGAGCTTCACTTTCCTCTGTGATGGCTTCCTTCTCAGGCAAGTTCTAATCATGTGGTATCAAAGATGATTGCCAGTAGCTCTAGGCTAGTATCCTTCTCGAAAATAGCATCTGTATAATAAATTTCATGGAAGAACTCTGGCTTTGCTTGGTTTACACGCTCACGCTTTAGACCAAATGCTGTGGTCGAAGAATCTGATACCGTCTTTGGCCAGCCCTGGGCCACATCTTTACCCTATGGAAGTGCAGAGAACACACTGTAATTGATAGCCTCACTGGAAACATGGGAGAAGGGCACCCTCCAATGAAAAGATTGTGCCAAGCAGTTTAAAACAAATATCCTCTACATTCCATCCTTTGGTCAACCAGTGCACATTTGTATCCATGCACTCATACACTTCCTTTTTTTCCGTACATATGTTTTCAAAGGTCTCAACCACCTAATATATTACAGCTGTCCCACTGACAACCAACAATACACTTCACTTCCCTACCCCAAAGGTAGGGCTTCCAAGCTTTATCCCAGTTGCTGCATCTGGCTCTAAGATCTAGATCTCTAGATGATATGCATTCCTGTTGCCAGGTTCCTTTTCATGATTTGTTAATTCATGACTATTATTTTAATGTCCCCTCTCCAACAACCTGATATCTCGTATTCTGTATCCATTATCTCCTAATACTAGGAGGCCAATATTATTATCATTCCCGTTTTACGGATAAAGAATCAGGCTCAAAGATTAGATATCTTGCCCAAGGTCATACAGCTAGTATTGTAGAATTCAGATTAGGATCCAGGTTTGACTGATTGGAGAGGTTAAGTCCATCTTTTTAATCAGTATGCTCTCCATATTGTCTCGGAACACCTGAGACTCAACTATATGGAAGGTGATCTTAGTCTTTCCAAAACCAAAAAACTAAACCCATTGCCGTCAAGTTGATTCCAACTCATAAAGGCCCTATAGGACAGAGTAGAACTACCCCATAGAGTTTCCAAGGGTGTACTCTTTTGGAGCCCTAGTGGCACAGTGGTTGAAAGCTCAGAATTGACTCTACGGATTTGTTTTTTGGTAATCTTTACAGAAGCAGATTGCCACATCTTTTCTTCCACAGTGCGGGTAGCCTTTCCACAGTCCCTCATTTATCCACCAGGGTAATGGTTGGAAGGTGGGAAAAAGACAGTAACAAAGAGTCTGGTTTTATTTCTAAAGGGTTTGGCTTCAGATAGTTGATAGAGGTCAACTATTTTCTTTTTAGGTGAAAGAGTAACTACAAAAGAGGCCATGAAGTAGGAGGTGTTCAATTTACTTTTTGAATTAAGTGAGAAAAATAATTCTGTGGTTTTAAAATAGCTTTTACAGGCACCTTTACTTTAAAAAAAAAAAGAAACTCTCACAATACAGAGCATATAGACAAATTGAAAATTAGTTATTAATTGTTTCCAGGTCAGTTTTCCTATTTCTTTCCAGGTTCTAGAATCAAAATGTAGAACGCTCAGGAAATTGGAGCACTCATCCATTGCTGGTGGGAATGCAAGATGGTATAGCTGCTATAGAAAACAGTTTGGCGGTTCCTCAAAAAGTTGAACATAGAACTACCATATAACTCAGCAGTCCCAATCCTAGGTGTATACCCAAAAGATTTGAAAGCAGGAATGCAAACAGAAACCTGTACACCAGTGTTCAGTGTAGCGCTATTCAGAGTAACAAAAAGGTGGAAACAACCAAAATCAGCAGATGAATGGACAAGCAAAATGTAGTATATATACATAATGGAATACTACTCAGCTATAAAGAGAAATGAAGTCCTGATGCATAATATGGATGAACCTTGAAAGCATTATGCTGCGTGAAATAAGTCAGTCTCAAAAGGACAAATACTATATCTCACTTATATGAAATAGGCAAATATATAGTGGTTACCGATGGTGGAAGGAAGGGGGAAAGGGGCAGTTACCGTTTTCAGGGTACTGAGTTTATGTTAATGGTGGTGGAATAAATCAGAAAAGGATAGTGACAATGGTTGCACAGCATGAAGATTGTAATCAGTGTCACTGAATTATACATGTAAAAATTGTTGAATTGGCAAATGTTTTGTTATGTATATATATTGCCAAACCTCTCATATATATTTACACTTCCATTATTACCAGGAATAAGAACTGCAGTAATACAGGTACTCCCCAACTTATGATGTATTCAAGTTATGACAAACTGCACTCATGACCATCTGTCTTTTTTGTGTATGTGCATCTTATCCTTAGTTTTATGTACTACATACAGTGTAGCTTTGTGTGATTTGCTGGTGTTATTATTCACAGATGTTCACTTGCAGATGTTCAAAGATTGGGTTTACAAAGATACTGATAATAAAAGGCAGTAATGATGAAAACTAAAAAAAAAAATTTAAAACAAGCATTCACTTTAAGTCAGAACCGACTTAAAACGGAATCCTTGGAATGGAACCCCGTCTTAAATTGGGGACTACCTGTAATTTAAATTTCAAGAAGGCAAATTTCAAACTTCGGCAGAGACCATAGACATTCAAGAGGTTAAAAAATTTGACTTCAAAGTTCAAGCCAGATTTTGCATTTGGAACTCCATTTCTGACCTTTAGTTGGAAAATGTGGAGTTAGTAAGAATTGTATTATTACTTAAATAAAAAACAACTGGGTGGTAAAAAGTAGACCATGATGACTCTGTAAGGAAATGTATAGAGCAGTGGTTCGCAACCAGGGGTGATTCTGTTCCTTCGAGGGGCATTTGGCAGTGTTCAGTGGTCGAATTCTTGCTTTCTATGCAAGAGATCTGGGTTCAATTCCCGGCCAATGCACCAATGGAACAATAGACAAGGAATATTTGTAAAAGTGGAGCCCTGGTGGCACAGTGGTTAAGAGCTCTGCTAGTAACCAAAAGGTTGGCAGTTTGAATCCACCGGCCGCTCCTTGGAAACCTTGTGGGGCATTTCTACTGTGTCCTGTAGGGTTGCTATGAGTTGGAATCGACTCGACGGCAACGAGTTGGGTTTCTTCGGTTTATTTGTAAAAGTGGATTACCCTTGAGGCAAAACTTCTACCTCAGCATGAGTTAGTCACAAGGCCTGTCCAGACTGAAGGGGAGGAGAGATAGATTCCATCTCTTAGTGGGAAGTGTGGCAAAGAATTTATAGTTTTCTTTAATATATTATAAGTACTTAATGTGGCACATGGTAAGCATGTAGTAAATGTTAGTTACCATTGTGTTGTTGTTTGTTGTCGAGTTGATTCCAACCCTTTAGGACAGAGTAGAACTGCCCCATAGGGTTTCCTAGGCTGAAATCTTTATGGGAGCAGATCACTAGGTCTTTTCTCTCACAGAGGGGCTGTTGGGTTCAAACTGCTGACCTTTTGGTTAGCAGCTAAGTGCTTAACCATTGCACCACCAGGGTTCCTTGTACTGTTGTTTTACCTTTTCTGAATACTTGAGTGATCCTTGGCATTTACTGTTCCCTTTGCCTGGCAAACTCTTGTTTGAGGTAGGTCAGTCAGTCGAAGGAAAAGAAAAGAAAAGAAACACAGATACATACGTACATTGTTCATTCCCTCTCTTCATTCAGGTCTCTGCTCAAATATCAACTTGTCAGAGGTGCTTCCTTTGATTACCCTACAAGAAAGTGGCATCCATACCAATACCTTATCTCCATCAACTCTCTCGTCTACTCTGAGTTTATTTTTCTTCATAGTACATATCAACCATCTACGTTATATATTTGTTTACTGTCTGTTTCCGTTAGAGCAGGATATTTTTTCTGTTCAGTATGATATCAACACCTACAAAACAACACTTGGCACATAGTAGCTGTTTCAATGCCTGTATGTTGAATGAATGAATAAACAAGTGAACAAAACAGAACAGTGGATCTCATTTCATCAAAGGTATTCTGATATCACTTTTAAGATGTAATTCCAAAATGATCTTAGCCACAGTATTCATATACTTAATTCTGTTGTCTATTATGTCTTCCCATGAGATAGACATGAGAGTTGGCCATCAGGTACTTGGAAAGCAGGGACAATACCATCATCTTAAGCTTCTTGGCATTGAACTAACTAGATGGTGAGCCCATTTGTGTGGGGGCACATCTTCTAGTGCTTTTGTGTTCTGTTTTTCAGCAAATAAATATTACAGTGCTGTGTGTGTAACTTGTGCTTAATAAATGTGTAATGATTAAATTAGGAGATGGGGCTCTCTGAAATCCAGTTTTCCAAGATAATTATTTGCCTTGTTTTTGTTAAGGTAATAATGATACCATATTGACTATTGTAATGTGCCTACTTAATTATGCTTTCCTTATAGTAATTTTCTTATCAAATTATCATCTTTTCGCTTTTTTTTAGCATGATAGTTCCAGAATTGAGAATTCTCCTTTGCCTGCATCCAAAATGATACTATATATTGTGGGTAGGAAATTTCTGGTGACTTAGTTTTTTTGTTTTTAAACACACTTTTTCATTTTAGAGTAGTTTTAGATTTACAGAAAAGTTGCAAAGATACTACAGAGAGTACCTGTACACCCTGCACCCAGCTTCCTCTATTGTTAACATCTTATGTTGATTATAGTATATTTATCGCAACTAGTGAACCAGTATTGATATGTTATAATTAACTAAAGTTCATACTTTATTTGGTGGTGACCCAGTTTTTAAGCTTATTTCTCATATTTCTAAAAAATGGAGATCAGTGTTGACTGTCTATGGGTAACAACTTCTTGATTCTTAAAAGAAATTATGTAACTTTGTAAACGAGGGGGTCACGGGCTAGGAGGATGAGTGGCAGAATTCTTGCTTTCCATATGGGAGACCCAGGTTTGATTCCCAGACAATGTACCTCATGCAGAGCCACCACCAATATGTCAGTGGAGGCTTGTTTGTTGCTATGATGCTAAACAGGTTTGAGTGGAGCTTCCAGACTAAGAAAGGCGTGGTGATCTACTTCTAAAAAAATCAGCCAAGAAAACCCAATGGATCACAATGGTCCTATTCTGCTGTACGTGGGGTCACTGTGAGTCCGGAGCTGACTGGATGGCAGCTAGCAACAACAACGATTTTGTAATCAATGGGGGCATATCAGAAATAAGAGACTCATAGTATGGATTTAAAACTAGAGTAGGGGAATTTTATAGCTTGGACTATTTTATTTGTACATTGGTTATTTATACTGGAGGGAATTGGGTATTGATAAAGATGGCAGGGTGGGCTTTGATCGCTATTACCGCTGCTTTGTGTGGCCTGGAAAATATGATACTACAACATGGTTTGTTGTTCATAGATAATCTTTTCTGTCGTTGGACAGAAAAGGGCCGTCCTGGAGTAGGAAATGTGCCCCCCTGGGACTGAGTTAGGACTTAGCTGTAGCACACAGAGTAAGTAGCCAATGGCTCAGAGTCTAATTTTTACAGTTTATGTTGGTATAGATACAGCCTATTTCTTTTCCCTATGACTGTCCAATTTAAGATTAAATTTTATACTAGAGATACAGTTATTTTGTGTTTCAGTGGAACCTTTTAATCAGCTTTAATGCTGTCCTGGGTAAAGTAAAAACTTAATCCTGTCTCTCTTTTAGGGCTTTTATAGTTTGGCATCCTCAAAGCAGAAGCAGCAGCAGTGATGCAGCACTGCTTCCTTATAGACTCTGCTTTTATTAAATTTCTTTGAATAATCTTCCCCCAACCTTTTTTTGGTACTGCATTATTTAAACCGTAAAATAAATAAAAATCGTACCCAAATCAAAATTTCAAATTATTTTAATGAAGCTCTGGAAACATTCCAAATCTCAGAAGATATTTTTTTCCTACTTTATTTCTTAAATTCTAGAAAGTAGGTCAGCAGAAATATCCCCTTTAGTTGGTTTAATAAGAAATGGAAAATGATAGGACTAGCTCAATTTGAAGTATAGATTTAAATAAGAAGAAATATACTGAGATTAATATCATTTAAGGATTTGAATTTAAATAAGATATATTTAATCATAGCTTATAACTCCTTCTTGAAAAGATTCTTTGTATCAAAAAGGATGCCTGAGTATTGGAACATAGAGGAAAAAAAATCTACCCTAAAATATAATATCTGACCTATCACCCGTCTATCAGTTTGTCATACTGTGGTGGCTTGCATGTTGCTATGATGCTGGAGCCATGCCACCAGTATTTCAAATACCAGCAGGGTCACCTATGGTGGACAGGTTTCAGTAGAGTTTCCAGACTGAGACAGACAAGGAAGAAAGGTCTGGTGATCTACTTCCAAAACTTAACCAGTGAAAACCCTGTGGATCACAACAGAATGTTGCCTGATATAGATTGGAAAAGCACTCAGAATACACTGGCTGCAACAGTGAATGTGAGCATACCAATGATTTTGAAGATGGTACAGGACCAGGTACCTTTTTGTTCTGTTGTACATAAGGTTGCCGTGAGTCTGAGCTGACTTGACGACAACTAACAACAATATAGTATCTGACAAGTAAATACTTTTATAACTGTGTTTCTCAAATGGTAAACCTAAGAATATTATTCTGCAGGACTTTAATAGGTATGCCTTGAGAAAAGTATTCTGTACTCAAGTAAGTTTGGGAAATACAGAGTTAAACAAATTTAAGAAGTTTCCTGCAGGACTTCTCAGAACCTTTAATGCTTTCTGAATTTCTAAGAGATGGTGTATATAGGGTGCAATGCTTTTCAAACTTATCCTGGACCACCTAGTAACATTTCTCGGGAGAATATTCTGAGTATACAGATTTAAACTGTTTTAGGAATTTATACCTTTGAAAATGTTGAGAACTTTTTTTCAGTTATGGTAATGATGTGATATCATTCACATACGTTGTTGTTGTTGTAGTTAGGTGCTGTCTAGTCAGTTCCGACTCATAGCCACCCTGTGTACAACAGAACGAAAACTGCCTGGTCCACACCATCCTCAACAATTGTTGCTGTATTTGAGCCCATTGTTGCAGCCACTGTGTCAGTCCATCTCACTGAGGGTCTTCCTCTCTTATGCTAACCCTCTACTTTACCAAGAATGATGTCCTTCTCCAGGTACTGGTCCCTCCTGATAACATGTCCAAAGTATTTGAGACAAAGTCTCACCATCCTTGCTTCTAAGGAGCATTCCAGCTGTACTTCTTCCGAGGCAGATTTGTTTGTTCTTCTGGCAGTCCATGGTATATTCAGTATTCTTCACCAATACCATAATTCAAAGGCGTCAGTTCTTCATCAGTCTTCCTTATTCATTGTTCAGCTTTCTCATGCATATGAGGTGATTGAAAATACCATGGCTTGGATTAGTCCTCAAGGTGACATCTTTGCTTTACAACACTTTAAAGAGGTCTTTTGCAGAAGACTTGCCCAGTGCAATATGTCATTTGATTTATTGACTGCTGCTTCCATTGGCATTGATTGTGAATTACATACGTTGCTTACCTCCAATTATGTACCTTTACGATATTTTTCCAAAGTATGCTGTCAAGGTGTTATATCCAACCCTTGGAGAAGACTGTGGCACTGGCCTCCAGTAACCTCACGGAGGTGACACACTCACTACAGCCTAATGTGAAGCAATTGCTATTATCCTTTAAGAAAAGGAGAGTACTCCTAAATGGGCTTTTTGGTCACCTTTCTAATAAGGAAATACTGTATGTAAGATTACCATTTGTTTCTGCCTATTTTTGGATATTTCCCTTGTGGATGATATTTTATTTATACTTTAAAAAGAAGTATTAGATTATATTTACTCTTTGTGCCATCTAAGAATATATTTTCTCTTCTCTTTATATTAACAGATAGACATTTAACATTAAGAAGGAAATAGGCCAAGATTCTGTCTCATTTATGTTTTATGTGGACACTGATAATAGGTTTTCTATTAAAACTGTGGTTTTAATAGAAAATTACATATTCCTGAAAATCTTCTTTTGCTGTCCTACAAATATAGCTGACAGTACAGAACACAGTAACAATGTAAATAATTGCTAATGGTTTAAGAGACAACTAGTCTTAACATATGTTGATTGAATAATGCTATATTAACAATAATACAAAACACTAGACCCACTCATTAAAAGTAGGAAATATCTGCCACAATTTTAAAATTATTCTAGAAGTTCTGGCCAATCTAATAAGACATAAAATAAAAATTAAAAAGTGTGACTACTGAAAAGTGGAGATAAAGTTTTCATTATTTGCCAATAAAATTACATACATTGAAAACTTGAGAGAAGTTGAAAAGTAAAATTAGTATGTTTAACAAACTGATTATATATGCGATATATCCAAAATGCACAGTTCTCTTATATACAAACGCAGTTTGGTATATATATGGTCTTGTTTTTTCTGTCATTAACTGGTTGGTTAGATAATAAATAGAAAGATTAAGATTGTATTGTCAGGTAAGAGAATCAGGAGAGAGCCGTGCCGTAAAAACTTAGAAAGAATAAAATTGTAAAGAGGGCGTGACAACCATGCTAAGTGTTGCAGAAAGATCACTGAAAGTGAATCCTATGGAAACTGCTGATGGTTTAGAGATCATTAGCTTCCTTTGCAGAGCCGTGTTAGTAAAGTGAAGGAAGTGGAAGCCAGACCGTGGGGGTTGAAGAATAAATGTAATGTGAGAGCCAAGACATTTATTTGAGCTTAATAGTAATGGAAGTAAAAAAGAGAGGGAAAGAGTATTTTGTTGTTGTTATTTTGTTTGTTTATTTTCAGAACCTTCATTATCTCCCACTTCAGATGGAAACTCCTCAAAGGCAGGATCTATGTTTCTGTGAGCCCTGCGGTGCATAGTAATGCCTTGGGTGTGTGAGGCATCATTTGGCTTTAATTAGTGGCTGTGGTGGAAGGTTTTAAAACAGTTGATGGTGCACAAAATACAGAATATATTTCAGTGAATTCTTAGTTATTAAACTAGGCAGCTCTAGCTTTTGATACATGCCCTATAGTAGGTCAGCTGTCCTGTGCCAACAAGAGCAGTTGTGCTGCTGTTCTTCTCAGTGTCTGTCCCCACACCAGTCTCTGCCTCTATTCATGGACCTTCTTTTGGGCTTCTTTACAGCTATGAAACCTATATAGTCAAACACCACAATGTTTCTCCTGTACGGCGTGTGATGAGGAGGAGATTTTGGCTTCGGAGTGCTCGGAACGTGAGGAGTTGCCGAGGACTCGAAGCCCAGCCCTGACCGCTAGAGAGCCCACAACACAATGAACAAATTGAACTTCCATAACAACAGAGTCATGCAGGACCGCCGGAGTGTGTGTATTTTCCTTCCCAATGATGAATCTCTGAACATCATCATAAATGTGAGTAGATCAGCTTTGTCGTTGTTGTTCTTAGTTGCCATCAAGTTGATTACAACTCATGGCGACGCCATGTGTACAGACTAGAACTGCTCTATAGGGTTTTCAAGGCTGTGACCTTTCAGAAGCAGATTGCCAGGCCTTTCTTCCAAAGCGCCTCTTGGTGGGTTTGAACCACCAGCTGTTCAGTTAGTAGTTGCGCGCTTAACCATTTGTGCCACTCAGGAACTCCTAGATCCAACGTTAGAAATGTTTAAATATTTTGTTCCCACCAGTGACTATATTCAAGTTATGACTTTTGGTTAAGTGTGAAATCCTTACAGAATGAGACCAGTAATACAGTTGTAGAATTGGTGTTTTAAAATAGTCTGCATGTATTTTAAAGAACTATATGGGATCAAATTGCCAACAGCAATTCAAAAAGTTAGATAGGAAGTTTAGGGGGCAGTGAATTTATGTTAATGGGGGAGGAACAATTTGGAAAAGGAGAGTGAGAATTTTACAACTTGCAGAATGTAATCACTGTCACTGAATTGTACGTGTAGAAATTGTCGAATTGGTATATGTTCTGCTGTGTATATTTTTAATAACAACAACAACTGAAATAAATTATATATTTCAAAAAACAAACAAAAAACAGTGGCTGCAACAGTAGACTCAGGCATACCCCCGATTGTGAAGATGGTACAGGACCAGGCAGCAAAACAAAAAAAAAGGTCTGCACAGGTATAAACTTAGAATTATGGCTTAAAGCAAGTCTTCAACATTCTCTTCCCTGCATAAAATTAGAAATTCTGGTTACTATCTTTTGGAAAAACAAACACTTTGCTATTTTTAAACTTTTTGTTGAAATATCATTTTTATTGTAGTATAATTTAAATTTGTTTTTTATATGCTTTCGAGTTATCACCCACACACAAGAAATGGTAATAATTGCTAGTTTTATATGTGTCTTAACTGCAGTTTGATAATAGCTTCAGTCTAGCCAATTTCAAGAATTAGGTGCCTAGGCTGTGCATTCGAGCACTAAGCTGTTACTTATAGTTCCTGAACCAGAGTCAACTCTCTTAGTTAACCTGGGCATTGAGGAATAGCGTACTATTTATTTTAACTTTTAATATTGAGTTGTAATTTGCTTACAGCAAAATATAGGAATCTTAAGTGGGCTGCACTATGAATTTTGATGTGTGTACACCCATGTAGCCACCATCTAGCTCAAAATAGAGCACATTTTTAGCATTCCAGAAAGATCTTTCGTGACCCTCCTAGTCAATAACCTTCACCCAAAGGGTAATCACTGTAGAGTTGTTTTGCTTGTTTTTGAATTTCATACAGGTAAAATTATATAGTATGTTTTCTTTTGAGTCTGCCTTCTTTCACTCAACATTTGGTCTATGAGATTCATCCATGTTGTTGAGTGTAACAGTGACTCTTTTTCATTGTTGTGTGATAGTCTACTGTATGAATATGCCCAATTTATTTATCCATATTCTGTTGATAGATACTGAGTTGTTTCAAATTTTGGGCTATTACGAATAAAGCTGCTATGGACATTTTTGTGGATGCATGTGTGTATACATTTCTGGGTTTATACTGAGGAGTGCAAATGTGAATTACCGGGTTTAGATTTCGTAGAGACTGACTTTAATGGAAATCAGTGTCATGCCTAGCATTTTTAATCCCTTTTCATGTTGTAGACTTTTGCATTCTTTCTTTCACTGATCTTAATCTGATGGAGTTATGGAAAATATTGCCTTAGTGAATGCCTTGAATTATTTTTGTTTGCTACATACTACCTATATTTTAAAACCAATTGCTCCATAAACGAATATAGAAAATGTTATTCGGAATATATGTAACATTTAAATAGCTTCATGAAAAATTTAGGTAGGAAAAGGTACTGCTTAATATCATAATTATTTTGGTTTTGTTCTGACAGTCCCCAGAGTTTCTTTATTAATGTAGCCTCATTTTTGCTCATCAAACCTGCCTATTGGATGAACTTTTGAGCATCAAACCTGCCTATTGGATGAACTTCATCACCTGTTGGGCAGACTTTGTAGTGATTAACTATATTCCTGCCCAGAGTACCTGAAGTTATTTTTTGCATAAGTGAAGTGGTAGGCTGTTACTTTTGCAGCATTTTTTTTAAAGCCTAGTAAAAATTAGCAACATATCTCCCTCCTTTCCCCCCGCCCCATGTGGGCACTGGCAAAATAAATTAAAATGTAATTCTACTTATATATATGAAAATGCTATTTAAGTTCTTTTATACAGTTATATAAAAAATCTCCACTAAATTTTAAAAATATACATAATCCAGGACGTATAGCACAAACACTTAAGAAACTTCTCCCAGTTCCACTTCTGTCTTTTCATCCTGTGGAATATATATATGTGTGTGAATATATATAGGATATGGAACAAAACCTTGCTAACCTCAGATGAGTGGAGAGAAGACTAATCTGACTTAGTGAGAAGTACTGGGAGCAGACTTCAATTTTTGAAGAAATTAATTTGTACTAAAATCCTAGCTGAGGGAGCTAATGGGGAAGAATGGACTGGAAGATAGTTAATCCATTCATTCCTACAGATCAATGGTTTTAAAAAATGAATGTACATCAGAATTACTTTGGGGAGCTTGCTAAATATTCAGATTATTAGACTCTATTCTTTGGAGATGCTGCTGTAGTAAGTTTAGGGTGGGACAAAGGAATCTGCATTGTAAAAAGATCCCCTAAACAGATGCTGTAGGTACATTAGAATCTTAAGCCAGACAGATGAAGACTGCATGCCAGCACCAGCTTGTGTCTTCCTCTATCGATAACTGTATTTATTGGATGGTATTTTAGTGTTATGTCAGTGGTTTAGCCCTTAGAACAATATACAATACATATTAAGCAGAAAGTAAATATTGGTTGTTGTTAATAATAATAATAATATAATCATCATCTTCATTGTTGAGAAATGTTTTAAGATTATTCATATTTTGGTTCTGCAACTTACTGGTTTTGTGACCTGTAGACAAGTTGCTCAGTCACCTTTTTCACAACTAAAAGCAGCATTCCCAGTATCTAACACATAGTAGGCAGGCCTATCTTCCTTCCCTTTATGAAGAATAATTGAGGCGCTTTATGCTAGTGAAAGGACATAGATGTACTTAAAACACACAGACCTGAGTTCAAATTCCAGGTATGAATGGCTTTTTGACAAGTTAATTAAACCTCCCTCAGCCTTTGTATCTTCACATGTCTTCAGCATGAGAATAATACCTATGCTGCAGGATGATTGTGAAAACTGAGGACTGTATATATTTAGTGTATAGTATAATTCCTGACACAGAGATAGTAGCTGTTATTGTTATTTTAATTCCTAAGCAGAGATAAATTTTATACTTCTTCTATTTCCCTCTTTTGCTAAATTAGTATAATTATCTCTATGGGATGATCAGGACTATGATCATGGAATCTGAAGGCATATAACATCATTGTTAAGGCAGGTTTTATAGTCACAGGGACCTAGGTTGAAATCCCCATAAGTTATTTGATACTTTTTATGAATTGAATTGTGTCCCCTCCCCCAAATTATGTTAAAGTCCCAATCCTTGTACTGTAAATATGACCCTTTTTGGAAGTAGAGATTTTCTTTCGAATGTCAGTGAGATCATATCAGAGTAGAGTGGGTCCTAAACCTAATCCTGTCTTAGTGGTGTGTTATAAAAAGAGCAGAATAGACACAGACACACATAGGAAGAAGAGACCACGTGAGAAATTATCTGCAAGCCAAGGAATGCCAAGGAATGCCTGTAGCTACAAACAAGGAAGGGCTCTCCCCTACAGCCAATGCCCTGATTTGTACTTCCAGCCTCCAAAACTGTGAGAAAATAAATTTCTGTTTTTTAAAGCCACCCACTTGGTGGTATTTTGTTATGGCAGCCCTGGAAACCTAAGACAATATTTTTACTTCACTTTCCTCCTTTTTAAAGCGGGGATATAATCCTACCCTCCTCACAAAGACATTGTGAGGATTTTAAGATATAACATACATAAAGCAGTTACTGGCCCATGATGAACACTTAGTAAAGTAGTAAAGCAGTTCTTGTTTTCATTTCTTTGAACTGTTTATTAATATCCTTAGGGTACTTTGTTAATGAAACTGAACTGGAGAGTCTGAACCCCATGTAGGCCTCTAAGATTTTCTTACTCGAGTGCACATAGTCTCTCCCTGCCATCCCCAGGCAAGTACGTGGTTAGACCAAAGGAGGGACTGGATTAAATAGTATGGCGGGCTCTCCACTGCTAGGGTCCATCTTTTCTTACAAAGTATTATCTTTGTATTCAGAAAACAGTGGTTGATGTTTGTAGGATTTTAGGGTAACAAGTTAACTGTAGCAAAATCATGTCATTAATGTTTCAGTTTTTCATCATTTCTAACCATTTTTTTAAACAAAAAAAATGTGTTCTGTGACAATTATAGTTGATAGAATGCTGCCTTTCTGCATAATGAGTTAATTTAGTGCTTTGGTGATACTGAATTCTCCGTGAGTTGCATCAGAAAACAAACAAAAAAACAAAGAATAGTTGCTGTAAAGTTGATTCCAACTCATGGTGACCCAGTGTGTGTCAGAGTAGAACTGTGCTCCACAGGGGTTTCATAGCTGATTTTTCAGAAGTAGATCTCTAGGCCTTTCTTCTGAGGCATCTCCGGGTAGACTCGAACCGCTAGCCTTTTAGTTAACAACTGAGTATGTTAAATGTTTGCACCACTCAGGGACTAGGTAAAAGCAAATGATAATCTCATATTGGCATTCCTTTATTTGCAAGATGACCAGGAAGTCCACTCAGGAGTATTCTGCTTTTCTTAACTTAAAAGAAGGTAACAGTTGTTTCAAATATTATATTGTAGCCATTGTATCAACCCATGGAGTCACTGGAAGTCAGTTAGTAAATTGTTGCCTTTCTGCAAGTAGAATTAATTTAGTGCTTTGGGGTGTACCCCAGCACTTTGGTCATTCTGAATTCTCCATGAGTTGCACTTAGGGACTGTTTTAAATGATATTAATCAGATGAATATTAAATATGGGAACTTGGATAATTTTGGTAATGAAATGTTTTGGATGATTTAAACTGGGGCCAAGATCCAATACCTCTTCACTAAGGCTAGTATGGGTCACCATGAGTCAGAATCGACTCCATGACAACTAACAGCAACAAGGCTAGTATGAACAATTGTTTTCCGTTTTCTGGAGCATATTTTAAACATTCTTGCTTAATTCCAAACCACTGACATATAGGATCAAATGTTGTTTTTATTAAAAATCTCAATATAGAGCATTTTTAGATACTGCTTTAACTCTTATTCTTAATACCGCATACTGTATAATACTTTAAGTTCCTATTTCTCCTAAAGTTTAAAGAATTTTAAAAATTTCACAATCAGCTAAAATGTACCCTTAAAGACTCATAATATGCAAATACTGAAAGCTCAGAACTGTTTTCACAGCAGGTAAGACTTCAGAGTTACTTTAATGGTTAAGGTTATGTGTCAACTTGGCTAGGCCATGAGTCTCAGTGGTTTGGCAGTTATGTGATGATGTAATCTGGCAGTTATGTAATGATGTAGTTATCCTCCATGATGTGATCTGATATGATCAGCTAATCATTTGTAAGGGGAGTTTCCTTGGGGCCATGGCCTGCATCCAGTATATATATATGGAAGTTCTGGTAAAGCTCACTTGCTTGCTCTGGATCCTGCATCTGGCTCATCATCATCTGACCTCCGGTTCTTGGGACTTAGGCCAGCTGCCTGCCTTATTGTCTGCTGATCTTGGGATTCATCAGCCTCTGCATCCTTCAAGCCAGCAGCCTGCCATCTTACCTGCCAATCTGATTCCTCAGCCTTTGTAGCCTGTGAGTCATCAGCCTGCTGTCTGACCTGCTGATCTTGGGATCGTCAGCCCCTGCAGCTTCATGAGTCAGGAGAAACCTCCATCCTGACGCCTGACCCACAGACTTGGCACTTGCCAGCCTCTTCAACCACGTGACCTATTTCCTTGATATAAATCTCTCCATATATGTATCTGTACGCTTCACTCGTTTTGCTTCTCTGCAGAACCCAGCTAAGACATTTGATACCAGGAGTAGTTCTAGAGAAACAAAATCACCAAGAAGAGTTTTCTAAATTGGTTCTCAAGTCTGACTAGTCTTAAGGGCACTGATGACTCTGCCTCCAGTGGTAAAGAGGGCACTATTAATCCATGGCGTGAGGAGGCAATATTAATACACAAAATATTACCACCAATAGATCAAGTATTGGGGGATTGCATGTTTAATACTTTTCTACAATTTTGTCAATAAAAAGCATAGGGAAGCTGGTTGGTCAGTCCTACTTTTGCTAGACAAAGTGATGAAAGAAAGACATGAGCTCAGGCTTCCGAGTCCCAGCTCAAGCACTACATAAAAGACCTCAAAGTTGCCACTTTTGCCCTGAAAGAAAGCCTTATTTCTTGTAGTGACAAAGCTGATATTCTCAAAACCAAACCCAGAGTCTTCTTGGCTGAATTACAATGCTAGTTGAATCCCAAGCGTGAATGGTGTCTGAAGTTAAAGTGAGGGCATTGATTGGGAAGAAGTGGAATCCTGAAACTTGGAATGGAGACATACGGGCAGATAATCAGGAACGTGGGGACACCGAGCCCCTAAATTTCATTGAATCGCTCTTGCCAACAAACCCGTTAGCCCCTCCACCCCCATCTGATGAGATTAACCCAGCTGTGTCTGAAGATCCTTTGTCTGAGATACACCCTGTGGCGTCATCTGAGTCCTTGTCTGGGGCATTGCCTGAGGCAGATGCTTTACGAGACATTGCTGAATGTTCTCAAAACACATCCCCACCATTCATTTTGGCTTCTAGATCTTTAACTAAATTTAAGTCCCAGCAGGCCCCAAAATGTGAAGTACAAAGTATAACCCCATGAGGAGGTAGGCTGTACTCCAAAAGAACTGCTTGACTTTTCTACTGCAAAAAGAAACCTAGGGAATATGTGTGGGAATGGCTATTAAGGGTTTGGGATAATGGTGCAAGGAACATAAAGTTGGATCAGTCTAAGTTTATTGGTATTGGCCACTAAGCACAGATTCTTCTTTCAGTGTTTCAGCTAGAGATGTTAGAAAGGATCTGTTTGTTTGGGTGGATTGCTGAAGCATGGATTACACAGTGGCCAACACTAAATCAAATTGAAGTACCAGAAGTGCCTTGGTATACAGTAGAAGAAGATATCCAAAGGCTTAGGGAAATTGGCATGTTACAGTGGATTTATCAGGTTAGACCCACACATAGAGTGTCCAGAGGACACACTTTTTACCACAACAGTGTGGAACAAATTTGTGAAGGGAGCCCCAGCATCTTTGAAGACTGCTGTGATTGCTATTTTATGGGAAGTCAGATTTGACAGTGGGAACTGCCCTAACTGAATTAAGACATCTAATTACAAAGGGGCTGATTGGACCCTGTGGTGATAGGGACCAAGTGGTGGCATTTAATCGACAAAGACAAGGAGGGCATGGTTACTGTAATGGACAGTGGAGTCAAGGC
Source organism: Trichechus manatus latirostris (assembly GCF_000243295.1). NCBI lineage: Eukaryota > Metazoa > Chordata > Mammalia > Sirenia > Trichechidae > Trichechus > Trichechus manatus. The sequence continues at coordinate 3,372,532 of NW_004443946.1, forward strand.
AGTAATCAGAATAGTCTGACTTGTATGGACTTAATGGTGTTGACTACTTAGTCATGGTGTCTCTGGGAGTGAAACAGATGGAAAATCTGCTAAATACTTACTTGATCTGTACAAGTAGAAGAATTATAGGTCAAGTGAATGACAGTCTAACTCAAATCACCAGAATAGACAGTCACGGTCCCTCAGTCAATTCCCAGGCTTGAGTGAGTTTACAGACCCACAATCACTTTAACAAAGGGGAGGCTGAGCCCCATTGAGGAAGGACCTCACTACACTGCCAAAAATTTATACTGTTAATATTTTTCCCAGCCTTCCCCAAAGGGATCTACAGCCTTGTATGAGTGTGACTCTTCATTGGGGAAAAGGAAACAATCAGACTTTTTGGGGATTACTGGATACTAGCTCTGAACTGACACTAATTTCAGGAGATCTAAAACATCCCTGTGGCCCCCAGTCAGAGTAGGGGCATATGAAGTTCAGGTTATCAGTGGAGTCTTAGCTCAGATTCATCTCACAGTGGTTCCAGGGGTTCTGTAACCCATCCTGTAGTAATTTCCTCACTTCCAGGATGCATAATTGGAATAGATATACTCAGCAACTGGCAGAACCCCCACATTTGATCCCTCACAAATGGAGTAAGGGCTATTATGGTAGGAAAAGCCAAGTGGAAGCCATTAGAACTGCCTCCACCTAGAAAAAGAGTAAACCAAAAGCAATACCACACTCCTGGAGGGATTGCAGAGATTACTGCCACCATCAAGCACTTCAAGGATGCGCAGGGGTGGTGATTCCCACCATATCCCTATTCAACTTGCTTGTTTGGCCTGTGCAAAAAACAGATGGATCTTGGGGAATGACAGTGGATTATTGTAAACTTAACCAGGTGGTGACTTCAGCTGCAACTGCCGTTCCAGAGGTGGTTTCATTGCTTGAGCAAATTAATACATCTCCTAGATCTGGTATGCTGCTATTGATCTGACCAATGCCTTTTTCTCAATTATGGTTTCGAAAGAATACCAGAAGCAGCTTGCCGTCAGCTGGCAAGGCCAGTAATACACCTTTACTGTCCTACCTCAGAGGTATATCAGCTCTCCAGCCCTGTGTCATAATTTAGTTCACAGGAACCTTAATCACCTTTCCCTTCCATAAGACGTCACAGTGGTCCATTACATTGATGACATTATGCTGACTGAACCTAGTAAAGAAGAAATGTTAATGACTCTGGACTTCTTGGTAAAACATTCATGTGCTAAAGGGTGGGAAAATAACCCCACAAAAATTCAGGCACCTTCCACATCAGTGAAATTTCTAGGAGTCCAGTGATGTGTGGGGCATTTCATGATATTCCTTCTAAAGTGAAGGATAAATTGTCATATCTCCCACATCTAAAAAGGAAACACAAAGCCTGGTGGACATCTTTGGATTTTGGAGGCAACATGTCCCTCATTTGGGTGTGCCACTCCCACCTATTTATCAGGTGACTCAAAAAGCTGCTAGTTTTGAGTGGGGCCCAGAACAAGAGAAGGCTCTGAAACAGGTTTAGTCTGCTGCGCAAGCCACTCTGCCACTCTGGCCAGATGACCTGACAGACCCTATGGTACTTTGTCAGTGGCAGATAGGGATGCTGTTTGGAGTCTTTGTCAGGCCCCTATTGGTGAGTCACAGCACAGAACCATAGGATTTTGGAGTAAAGCCCTGCCATCCTCTGATGATAACTACTCTCCTTTTGAGAAACAGCTTTTGTCTTGTTACTGGGCCTTACTAGAAACTGAACACTTAATCATGGGCCACAAAATCACCATGTGGCCAGAGCTGTCCATCATGAACTGGGTGTTGTCTTCCCCACAGAGCCATAAAGTTGGATGTGCACTGCAGTACTCCATCATTGAATGGAAGTGGTATATATGAGATCGGGCCTGAGCAGGACCTGAAGACACGAGTAAGCTGCATGAGGAAGTGGTCCAAATGCCCATGGTTTCCACTCATGTCACATTACTTGCGCTCTCCCAGTCTGCACCTATGGCCTCATGGGGACTTCTTTATGATCAATTGACAGGAAGAGAAAACTCAAGCCTGGTTTACAAATGGTTCTGCATGATATGCAGGTACCACCCAAAAGTAGACAGCGAAAGCACTGCAGCCCCTTTCAAGGACCTCTCTGAAGTACAGTGATGAAGGGGAATCCTCCTAATGGGCAGAACTTTGAGCAGTGCACGTGGCTTTTCACTTCGCTTGGAAGGAGAAATGGCCAGATGTGCAGTTGAATACTGATTCATGGGCTATGGCCAAAGGTCTGACCAGATGGTCAGGGACTTGGAAGGAACATGATTGGAAAATTGGTGACAAGGAGGTATGGGGAAGAAGTATGTGGATAGACCTCTCTGAATGGACCAAAGAAGTGAAGATATTTGTGTCTCATGTGAACACTTACCAAAGCATGACCTCCACAAAGGAGGATTTTAAAAATCAAGTGGATAAGATGACACATTCTGTGGAAACCAGTCATCCTATTTCCCTAGCCGCTCCCGTCATTGACCAATGGGCTCATGAACAAAATGGCCATGGTGGCAGGGTTGAAGGTTATGCATGGACTCAGCAACGTGGACTTCTACTCACCAGGGCCGACTTGGCTACATTCACTGCTGAATGCCCAAACTGCCACAAGCAGAGACCCACACTTCATCCCCGATATGACACCATTCCTCAAGGTGATCAGCCAGCAACCTGCTGGCAGGTTGATTACATTGGACTGCTTCTGTCATGGAAAGGGCAGTGTTTTGTTCTTACTGGGATAGACACTTATTCTGGATATGGATTTGTCTTCCCTGTGCACAATGCCTCTGCCAAAACTACCATCTGTGGACTCACAGAATGCCTTATCCACCATCATGGTATCCCACATAGCATCAACTTGAATCAAGGGACTCAGTTCACAGCAAATAAAATACAGCATTGGGCCCATGGTCATGGAATTCACTGGTCTTACCATGTTCCCCATAGTGCTGAAGCAGCTGGATTAATAGAATGATGGAATGGCCTTCTAAAGACACAATTACAGCACCAGATAGGTGGCAGTACTTTGCAGGGTTGCAGCAGTATTCTCCAGGAGGCTGTATATGCTCCAAAGCAGCATCCAATATATGGTGCTGTTTCTTGCACTAGACAGGATTCATGGTTTCAGGAATCCGGGTGGAGATGGGAGTGGTACTACTCATTATCCCTAGAGACCCACTTGGGTCTAGGGGTCCTAGTTCCAAAGGGAGGAATGTCCCCACCTGGAGACACAACATGAATTGAACTGGAGAATAAGAATGCCACCCAGCCACTTTGTGCTTCTCACGCCTCTGGATCAATAGGCAAAGAAAGGAGTTATTGGCTGGTGTGATGAATCCTGACTTCCAAGGGGAAATCAGATTGGTATTGCATAATGAAGATAAAAAAAGAGTATGTCTGGAATATGTGAGATCCCTTAGGGCATCTCTTAGTACTATCATGCTCTATGATTAAAGTCAGTGGAACACTATAGCAACCTAATTCTGATGTGACTACTAATGGCCCAGACCCTTAAGGAATGAAGATTTGTGCCACCCCACCAGACAGAGAACCACAACCAGCTGAGGTGCTTGCCGAGGGTAAAGGGGGTATGGAACGAGTGGTGGAATAAGGTAGTTCCAAATACCAGTTATGACCACATGACCACTTGCAGAAATAAGGACTGTAATTGTTATATGAGTATTTCTTCCCTGTATGTGTGCATCAAATATTTTGTTTTCTAATAAAATGTAATTTGTAAACAAGGCAAGTGTGTTTTCAGTTGCACACAGGTCAGTTGTATCATGTTAGGTGCAAGTATGACTTTGTCTATTTAGAGATTGTGTATGGTTTAAGGAGATGTGTACAGATGCCAGGTTGACAAGGAAAAGTTAAAGTTGTTTGTCAACTTGGCTGGGCCATGATTGTCAGCGGTTTGACAGTTATGTAGTGATGTAGTTTGGCAGTTATGTAATGATGTAATTTGGCAGTTATATAGTGATGTAGTCACCCTCTGTGATGTGATATGATGTGATCAGCCAATCAGTTGTAAGGGGAGTTTCTTCATGGGTGTGGCCTGCATCCAATATATTATGGATGTTCTGGCAAAGTTTACTTGCTTCCTCTGGATTCTGCATCTGACTCATCATTATTTCACCTCCGGTTCTTGGGACTTCAGCCAGCTGCCTGCCGTATTGACTGCTGATCTTGGGATTTGTCAGCCTCTGCATCCTTTGAACCAGCACCCTGCTGTCCTACTTCCTGATCATGGGGTTCACTGGCCTCCACAACCTGTAAGTCAGCATCTTGCAGTTTTACCTGCCAATCTTGGATTCTTCACCCTCCACAGCCTGTGAGTCAGCAGCCTGCCTTCTGACCTACCAGTCTTGGGTTTGTTGGCTCCTGCAGCTACATGGGTCAGGAGAAGCCTCCAGCCTGATGCCTGACCCATGGACTTGGGACTTCCCAGCCTCTACAACCGTGTGAACCATTTCCTTGAGATAAATCTGTCTCTGTGTGTGTGTGTGTGTGTGTGTGTGTATGCTTCACAGGTTTTGCTTCTGTACAGAATCCAGACAAAGACAGTCACAGCCTTATTTACTTATAGTTTTTAAACAAGCACTGTACTTGCTTGATAGTTGTTAAAGAGCTTTATCAGTAGGCTCCAAATACTTGATTTCAGTTAGCAGAACAATACTAATTATGTGGAATGCATGGAGGAAATAATGTACAACATTATTTAAACAGTTATACAAACTTACAACATAGTTTATATATATTTAATTTTGAGCTTGCAATTTTTCTGTTAAGTTTTTATTGTCGTTTATCCTAGCTGCTTTGTGTCCTACATTTTTAAGTACAAACTAATGATTGAAAGTACTTTAAAATGATATGAAATTTTAAGTCTCAAATTTGTAGTATATAGTTAAACATAGGAATTTTATATAATGTTTACTATTTTCTCCTTTTCTTTTTCATTCTGTCTAAGCTCATTTGTAAAGTGGAATTATGGTAATATGGAGCTCAAAATCCAAAGTCTTTTTAGCAAATGTTGGAAATAGCATAGGAGTTCTATATGACAGAAATCAAGGAATCAGGTAGCCATACACAAAAATTGGTAATGATTTCCCATTGTCCAACATGTTCTCCCAGTGGTGTTGGTGGGTTTGCATTGGTAAATTTTTCCTAAATTCCTGGTTGACAACATTTATAAAATTGTTTGCGTGGTAGGTCAGGGTGTAGTCTGTAGTTATGAAACAGAGGAAGGAGAGGAGCCCACAGGGGAATCAGACTTCTGGCTCTCACTCATCAGACATTTACTGAGTACCTCCTATATATCCTGAACATAAAGTAAAGCGCTGTCCTGGCTTCACTGAGTTCCTGGTGCTTCTAAGCAGCTGAATATGTGGCTGCTCTGACCTTAAATATCTTTTGTTCTTTCTGGTGGATAAGGCATTTCATTTGGTTCTCATTTAATAGTGAATGTGGAAAAGAACAGTAAACCTATTTTTCTCACTGTAGTTGGAATTATCACCAGTTCTGAAATGTTTGGCTTTCAGTTTTTGAGGGACTTTGGCATGTTTTTATTTTCTAAATCTGAGTTTTGTATTAAGGTGTAATAAAACATAACTAATTCAGAGTTAACTGATTTAGACTTTATAGTAATTAAAAATGTAATTGGTATCATTACATTTAAGAAAGGATTTGCTAATTAATAGTATAAATCAGAGGGGAAAAGCCACGTTATGTTTACAATTAAGATGATAAACTATTTAAATTTTAGTAAGAAGACCGGACTTAATGGTCTGAGACTGGAGGTACCCCAGAAAGCATGGCCCCTGGAATCTCTATCAGCCCAGAACTAAAACAATTTCTGAGGCCAACTCTTCCGACAGGGATTGGACTGGACTGTGGGACATAAAGTGGTACCCGTGAGGAATGTGCCTCTTAGCTCAAGTAGATACAAGAGACTCAGGCAGCTTCTGTCCGGAGGTGAGATGGGAAGGCAGAGACGGTTAGGAGCTGATTGAATGGACATGGTAAATCGGGTGGAAAGGAGGAGTGTGCTGTCACAGTATGGGGAAAGCAATTAGAGTCATATAACAATGTATGTATAAATTTTTGTATGGGAAAAAACAAAAAAGATGATAAACTATTACATTGCACATATTTTAGTATACATATATAAATATATTTTAATATGCAAATTAGTATAGTTGTAAGTTTCTGCCTTGCCACTATTGACTACATGACTTTACACTTTCTGGGTTTTATTTTCTACTTCTGTAAAATGAAGAAATTAACCTGGGTAGTCTCTTAAATTCAATCCTAATTCTAATAAGCTTTGGTAATTCTGAATCACCAAATTACTGAACAGAACTACTACCAAAAAAAAAAGCTTCATTAAATATTTGAGAAAGTGTTAAATGAGTATCTTTCCAAAACTATTCTGTTACGTATTTAAAGTGTGATGACTTATTCAGAATAACATCCCCAGAGTTCCAAATTAATACAGTTTTATTACATTTAAATTATACTAGACTCAGAAAATGAATCTGCTTTAAATATTAAAAAGATATGAGACAAAAGTGATTTATTAAAATAAATAAATAAAAGCTAGGCATTCACTCATTCTGCAGTATGTGAGTATTTTGCTTAGACTGTCAAGAGGAAAACTTTCCTTGAAAAGATACTTGCCAAATTAATACTCTTGATAATCTGAGTATTAGGCTGTTCTGGGTACACTCTGAAAAATTCATTTATCGTACATCATGGTTTTAGAGTAAGGCCTTGTCCATGTAGCATAAGATTTATGAGTCTTGTGTGAGATTGCACTGGTACTTTATTACTATGTTGTAAAAACTGGTATTGTGATAATCATTACTGAAACACAACCATTGATTAAATGATTTCCATAAACCAAAGTTATTTTGCTAGTGTCAGCTTGTCCTTTCAAGATGTATACTTATAATGCATTAAATTGCCTGATTGTGGCTCGTTGCGAGGACTTAACTAAATTGTTATTTCAATTCGTGCTTTCTTCTCCCTACAGGTTAAAATTCTGTGTCACCAGTTGCTGGTCCAGGTGTGTGACCTGCTTAGGCTAAAGGACTGTCACCTCTTTGGACTCAGTGTCATACAAAGTAAGTCTGCAGTCCCATCACTAGTGGTTTCAGCCAGCCATCTCTGAGGAAATGATATTTTATAGCTGGACTTAAATCGGGCGTGCTACTTATAAAATTGTGATTGTCAAAATGCCTGTAAAGTGATTATAATTTTTAGTCTGGTGTTCATTTTTAATCTCAACGATTGTATATTTCTTATAAGATTTAGGATTTTAGATCAGATATTCAATATAGTTTGAACTTAAAAATTAGTTCTTCTTTAGTAGTCTGGATTTTATGTGTTGACAACTAATCAAGCTTGGTTTTTTGTTCATTGTGTTCAGGCAGCAGCTGGAGCTCGTAAGAAAAGTATCCTGGATGTTTTTGTAATTTAATTTGTTTTATAATTTTTAACATTATAAAGAAATTTAAACATAATAAAACTGACATTTCTTTATTCAAGATCTCTTGCTGTTTACTGTATAACAAAATGATCTATTAATTTACTCTTATTTTCTGTTTTTCCCCTAGTAGCCCTTGTCTATTTTTCTAGTCAGACAATACAACTTGGAAAAAGGGGTCAATTTCTTTTGTATGTTTTATGTGGAGAAGATTTTCAAGTAAAGGCTCCATAGAAGCTTTCTTACCCATAACTCCTCCATCAGAGTTCAGTTCCCAGGACTTATCTGTAGCCATTCTTTATGAGCTTTCTTCTTTCAAATCATATTTTTAAATTTCTTATTAATTTCGTCTTTTGGATGCCAAAAAGCTTTCATATATCTGCTCAGTTTGTCAAGAAGACCCTTTTTTGAAATGTATTTAAACATATTTTATGCTTAGATTTGAATTATTTTCTTTTCTTTGATTTAAATTTAAAGTCAAAATCTGGAGAATCTGGTCAACACCATAAACTGCTTAGGTTTAGCATGTTAGCAAGTGTATCATGATCAGTTGATAAACAAGGTCTTCCCTCCACAAGCTATGAACCATTTTCAGTTTACTTTTTAGGAGAGACAGGGCAACATGGGGTCGAGAATACATCAGGACCCCGTGAACCAGCCATTTGCTCTTCAGTTTCTTCTTGTGGTAGTTAAAGCAATAAAAACCCAAATGTTAAGCTCCATCCTTGTGTTAGTACATACTTCAGTGATTCTTTCAAAGAAGGGGGTAGGAGCAATAAGATGCCCAATAGAATAAATAATTTTCCTTTTATTATTCTATACTCAAAGTTAATTCTTCTAATTACAACTATAGCCAGACTGTTGATCCTTGTTGTTCAACAAGTCAGTCCAAGAAAACAAATTTACAGCTTCCTTAGGTTTCAAAATAAAAGTTTTTAAGATGTCTTCCTTAAAAGAGAGATTGTAGTGTGATGAAGGAACATTGGAATAAGAATCAGATGACCTGGTTCTAATTCTGGTTCTACCACTAACTGGCTGTCTGGCTTCGGACACATCATTTGATTTCTCTCAATTTCAGTTTTCTCACATGCCGAATGGAAATTACTTCTCTACTTGCTTTGCAGGATTGATGTGTGTGTGAGAATTCTTAAAGTATAAAGCTCTGGTCACACTGTCAGATGGTAGAGACATAGTGGTAGTTTAAAAATACGTATAAGTGTTTGTGTGGTGAACAGTCTCACTCTATTCACTATGCTGTCTCTTCAAATGAGAGCTCAAGCCAAACTATAAATCAGATTCAACGGGAAGGTTGTCTGGTCCTATCCATTTCATGTTGAATCAGTGAGAGATGGGAGATAGTTTTAGTTGGCCTGATAAATGAATTTAAGTGGCATCCTCTTTTTTGTCTTTGGGTCCTCTTCCTTATCATATCAAATTGGTTGACTTAATATGCCGTTTATAACCAATCAGTAGCTTTAGCCCTTCCTATTCTCTCATGGTATTTTTCCAGTCAAACCCCAGGATTTAGTCAGAAGTTAACAGTGTAGCAAGTGTGTTATCCTTGGAGTAGTCAAAAGGCCACACTTCCCTTCTAAAATGAGTACATTTTACATTTTTATACAGAGCTTTCCATGAGGACAGAGGATGTCCCCTTAGTCATGGTTAGGAAGTTAGAGAAAGAGGAATAGCTTTTTAGAAAAGATTTGAAACATTGTACAAGATAAGAATGCTGAAAGCATCTCTTAGGAAATGCATCTCTCTTTTAAAAGATTCTCTTTGGGAATCTGAAATTATTTATATTTTTACCAGCTTGTTTTCACATGTTCAAATCATTTTTACATGGGTTTTAGCAATCTCATTTTTTACTCATTGTATGAACACCATTCCCTCGAACGAATATTTTGGGCATTATTTATGCTTGTTTTTCATAAGATTCTTCTCTTCCCACAAGATAGGAGCCCTGGTGATGCAGTGGTTAAGTACTCAGCTGCTAACTGAGAGGTCACCAGTTTGAACCCACCGGCCACTCTGTGGGAGAAAGATGTGGCAGCCTGCCTCCTAAAGATTATAGCCTTGGAAACCCTATAGGGCAGTTCTACTCTGTCCTATAGGGTTGGTATGTGTTGAAATCGACTCAGCAGCAGCAGGTTTCATTTCGGTTTATAGGTCCCACGAGATCAATCCCAAAGGCATTACAAGTAATGGTTGATCATTTTACCACTCTGTGTTTTGATGTGAAGAACACAGAGAAGGGATAGTCTGAAAGACCTTCTATTCTTCAGAAAGTGTGGTTCAGGCTTTCACTTGGAAATGGGCTGTTATTATCAGTGTTTTCTAGCAATTAAAATGGTGCTTCTGCCCTGTTTCATTCTTTTGGGCATATGAGAAGTCTTCTGTGAGCTAAACAAAGCATTTTTTCCTAAGACTAAGGTTCCCACAGGTTGGAAGTTAAACTACAAATGATACCAACTCTAGAAACTAAGAAAAAGCAAGGGAAACTAACCTTTTTTCTGAAATTACATATTTTTAAATGATTTCTATTCTGTATTATAAAAGTAAAAAAATTCATAAAAAATCTCATTAATATCTAGCACGTAGAACTTTTACCTTTTAATATCTTGTTGAGTTTTTGGGTACTATATGAATTCAGAATACATTCACAAATCTTGAGGCTTTTTTTTTTTTTTAAAAAAACTTGTTTCTTTTTATATTCTTTTGCTTTTAAAAAAATCTATTGTTTATCTGTTTGTCTCCTTTTTTGCATGTATAGATAATGAACATGTGTATATGGAGTTGTCGCAAAAGCTTTATAAATATTGTCCAAAAGAATGGAAGAAAGAGGCCAGCAAGGTACGCCAATACGAAGTCACTTGGGTGAGGTTGCATTTATGAGCAAAATTATTTTAATTTTTTAAAAATGTTTATTTTAGCTCTTATACATTAGAAAAAAATTTAACACTGTTATGCAGTAGAGAATGGGAAATGGAAATAAGTTCTAAAGTGTCAAATTAATCAAGTATGAATTGCTTATAGCATATAACAGTAGATTTCAGCTATCTGGTAAAATAGATAATAACTTTTAGTAATCTTGGGATAATGCTTTGAAGTGAAAACTCAAAGTAGATGGAATAAGTATTTGTTCCTCTCCTGTAGCCATGTCAGTTGTCAAAACTGATGATCTGGAAGTTAAAAGTAATTTTTAATCTACTTTTACTCTACTTGCATTTGATACTTTTATTATTTTATTGTACCTGGTGACTTTATTTAGTAAACATAAACTCCATTTACACCTAGGTGTATTAATGGGGAATTCACATAGTTTTTCCAGGATCATCCAAGTGGTCAGGAATAAAATCAGTGTCTAATCCTAGATTCTCCAATTTGTGTTTAAGAATTCTTGGAATAAGCTGAAAGACTACTTCAAAGCTAACTACAAAGTAAGGAAAATCAATGTCTGAATAAACAAACAGCATATTAGAATTTGGTATGTGGAATGTCAGAGGAACAAGAGAACATTTGTAGTAAGGAGCAAATGGTCACCACAGGGGACAGAGCAGTGAGAGGAGCTGGATCTCAGCTAGAAATTTCCACTGACATTTATTTTTATCTTCCCTTATGTTGACATTGGCATAACAGTAAATGAGAATCAGATGGAGTGATGGTACCCATTTTGTTTTATAAGTTCCTGGTTTTACATGGACCTGATATCCATCTGAGACAACTGTCTACCCATTACAAGCCACTACTCATTAGAAGTGGATAAAACCTTTCAGTGTTGAAACAGTATCTCTCAAATATGGTATTTTGGCTGCTTTTGAAACCCATTTTTGAAGTAGCTAAAAATAGCTTCATTTTAAAATGTGTGTTTGTTTTAGGGCATTGACCAGTTTGGACCTCCTATGATCATCCACTTCCGTGTACAGTACTACGTGGAAAATGGCAGATTGATCAGGTATGAGGAGAGGGAGAGAGTCTAAACCTTTTTCCCCGTAGTACTTATGTTTATTTGTCTTCAACTCCCACTGCCATCGAGTCCGTTCTGACTCATAGTGACCCTTTGGACAGAGTAGAACTTCCCCATAGGTTTTCAAAGGCTGTAAGTCCTTATGGAAGCAGACCGCCACATCTTTCTTCGGTGGAGTGGCTGGTGGGTTTGAATCACCAACCTTTCGGTTAGCAGCTGAGCGCTTAACTGCTGCACTAACGGGGCTCCTTTGTCTTCATGTACTAGAATATAAATTTGATAAGAGCAGGGATTTTATTTTTTTAATCTTTTTGCACTCTGATGTGCCTGAAACAATAGGCACTCAATAAATGTTTGTTGAATGAATGGATAAATGACTGACTATCAATGAAAACATTAACCATGTCACTGGCTTACATTTTCTATATTCCAAATTTTCAGTGACAGATCAGTCACCAGAAAGATACTTCTTTCAAGAAGGAACTAGCAATTTTGTGAAGAGTATAGAAATTGATTAAAAGATTATATTCATGTCTATTGGAGGGTGGGGCAGGGGCAAGAACCCTTTCCTATAAAGTGCACAGTATTTGTACAGCCTGGTTTTCTTTCCACATTTGGGGTCTTGCTTCTATGCTTAACAGTAGCTTTAAAGCTAAAATTAAGACCAATGGAGCTGTCCTGTGAGAATGTTAGATGCAGTTTGACAGTGGCAGGTTGCTGATTCTTGTTCTGGAGGTAGATGCATGAGCAATAATATGCTAATGATACGAATTTAGAATTCACTGCTTGAAGATTTCAGTTAATTGTTTGTATGAGCCCTGTTGGTGCAGTGGTTAAATGCTAGGCTGCTAATCAAAAGGTCAGTAGTTGGAATCCACCAGCCGTTCAGCAGGAGAAAAGACCTGGCAATCTGCTTCCATAAAGATTATCGCCTAGGAAACCCTACGGGACATGAATGGATACATCACCTCTCCTCTGTCCTAGAGGATTGATGTGAGTTGGAATCAACTTGATGGCACACAACAAAAGCAATAGGACTGGAAAAACTTTCAGAGGTGATTTTGTTGGCTGATGGAAAAGAAGAGTGATGTGAATTGTTTTATTTCAACTTTGAGAAACCCATGTAAAATAAAGATGCACTTGGCTAGTGAGTTACATAGAAAAGATTAGCTCTTCATATTTATATCACTCCAGATGCAAATTAAGAAGTAAAAAATACTAGCCGGTAAAGAATTTGTTTTTTAAAGTCTGGAGAAACTCTGTCAGTTATTCTCAGTTTATATAAATTTTTCTCACAATTTATCTGATTAAGTGTGGAATGCACTGGAAAGAAGGAAAGTGTATTATTTAGTTACTAATTACCCCCTGTGGCTAATGAATGCCTAATTCATACCTATACATCCACCCTTTTCCCCAGGGACACACTGTGTGGTCAGTATTATAAGAAGTGCCCTGAAAAGTACTCTGTCCCAAAGGAAAAAAATTACATAAATGCTTTATTTTAAGCTCTCCATACTTAAACATGGCCTCGGTTAAAGTAAACCCTTATTTTTTATTATCATCAACTAATGAGCTATGAATCAGGTAAACACTCAACCTAAAATAACAGGAGGATAAATAAGCTCATTAAAATGCATAATACATACATGCACACACACACACACAAATATATGTTTTTCTTGTGTTTTTACTTTGATCACAAAGGCATCCTGTTTGCCTGTGACATATTGTGGGGCTTTGACCATGTCTTTTCCCAGTCAGCACTACTTACTCAGTGTGTTTAATGGTGACTGTATTTCTGACCTCAGTGGATTGTAATGAGTGTGCTATTAGTATTTCCATTTGTAGGAAGTATTGTGATTGTCATGACATTTGCATATAAAAACATGCCCATAAATGATATCCTTTTAATAATAATAACAAAAAAAAATTTAAAGAAGGCTTTTTCAGTTCATTCACTCTTAGAGAAATATGAAAATACTATAGTTAAGCAAATTTTTTCTAGAAGGACATATAAATAGAAACCTTCTTAAAGAGACTTGGAGTGTTTGTAGTGTTTATAGCTGAAAAACAAAACAAATAAAAAACAATAACAAAACATTAAAGCCCGAATTACCCCTCAAATTTGTCCTTATTATGTCAGGTATGAAGCGTCATCGGAGCAAAATTATTTTATAAAGACAACAAATGCGAAGGCTTCCATTCTAACTAATACTTGTTAAATGAAATATGTATTGGAGTGCAATAATTCAGACCTTTTTTCTCTTCTCTGAATGAATCAAATGTCACAAGCCTTAGGAAATTTATTTTTGCAGTTTGGGTAGTCTGATTTGGAGTCTGACTCCCCTGGGACCTCAGTGACACAGCAATCAGGTATTAGCTACAACCTCTCCCTTTTCAGTGAAGAGGGAGGGAGGAGGAGAGCTGGGAGAGGGAGAGGCAGAAACAGAAGGGCTTCTGTCACCAGATGGATGGCAGGATTTGGGTTCTGTTTACATGCCATTGGATTGTTCCATCAAAATGTGAGTTCTGTTTTCTTTTATTTTCCTAGTGACAGAGCAGCAAGATACTATTATTACTGGCACCTGAGAAAACAAGTTCTTCATTCTCAGTGTGTGCTCCGAGAGGAGGCCTACTTCCTGCTGGCAGCCTTTGCCCTGCAGGCTGATCTTGGGAACTTCAAAAGGAATAAGCACTATGGAAAATACTTTGAGCCAGAGGCTTACTTCCCATCTTGGGTAGGCACTGTTTTCAAATTCTAAAGAGTGTTTTCTCTAGCACGTTTCTAGTGCGTTGTGCTGCTACTCAAGCTGCTTCAAGACATGGGAACCCAGATGTTTTGTGGCCAGTAAAACCTTTCATGATGCACAAATACAAATTTAACACTCGAGGACATGGTACACAAGATGTCTTGATGTACTCTTACTGCTTATCTGCTTATAGTTAATGAAGAAAAGCATTGCTGTCTATCCTAACTATGGAGGTGGAACTTGGAATTTTTCAGCCTTTTGGCATTTACATGGCCTTGACCTTTTAATCTACTGTTATTGGAGTGACATTTTCCCCTGTTTAAGGGAAGAAGAACATTACTCTTTAAAGGGTGAGATCATTCATAGCTTTTCCTCTGCTGAGAAAACAAATATAAGCTCTTGGCTCTAAACACCATCACCTCATTCCCAGGAGAGGAGTGACCCCTTTACTTCAGCAAGAAAACTTACATTATTCAAACATGAACCATCTCAACTACCTTTTTACACCCTACTCTGTCTATATGTATTCCTATCTTCATCATCTCACCTTCGTCTCATAGGAGGAGAGACACTGCCTTTCTTGGTTCCGTCCCTCTGCATTCCTACAGGTCTTTGCTGTATTTTCTTCTCTCTTCTGTATCTTCAACCTCTCCTTCAAACTGACTCTTCTTCACTCAGAACACACAAAATGTGTTTAGTTCTCACCCACCCATCAAGAAAGAAAGGAGCAGGGGTGGGGGGAGTGTGGGGGGAGAAGAGTTACTGCTCTTGCCTTCCCTTCTCAATAAAGCTTCTCAAAAGAATAGTGAATATATGATTTTTTAGCTTCTTTACTTTCCATATATATTCTCAACCCACTTCCCACCTGCCTTTTCCCGCCCTTCCTTCCATTCATGGTGCTCTCCCTAAGGTGACTTTTATTTCGCCAAATCCAGTGAACGCTTCACTTCTTTTCCTGAATTTCTCTGCCGCATGTGACACTTAACCACTCACTCACATCTTGGGAGATCTCATCCAAAATAACACTTTTCATAACCACTTACGTGCTAGAAACTCCCAAATCTGTTTGTCTCCTCTGTATCCATGTACAGGTTGTTATCCATAAGCATCTCAAACGCAAAATGTCCCAAATTAAATTCATCTTCTTCCCACTCCAATTTTATATGTTTCTACCTCTACATTCCCAATCTCAGCACTGCCATCCACTCAGTCACCCAGAAACGTGAGAGCCAATATAAGATTCCCCCTTATCACTTTCTTTCCTCCTCCTCCATCCAGCCAACTACAACAGCTTCTAACAAACACTTGATTACCCCTTACCCAGCTTACAAAATAAAATTTGCTTGTGTTTCTGTTGTATAATTGTTACCTTCCTAGATGTTTATTGAAACTCCTCCCTACCATTGTTTCTGTCGTTTCTCAGGTTCTGGCTCCCATCTGTACTTGGCAGTACTATTTTAGAGGTTTGACGCTGCTTCAGTCTTTACTCCACAGCTTGCAGGTGAAACGATTTTGCTTCTGCTTGTCACCTGCAGTGTGAAGCCCTTCTCAATAAAAGCTCTCAAGCATGACCTAGAAGCTCTCCAGCATATGGTCCCTGCCAGTGTTTTCAGCTTCCTTTCAGGTTGTCCTGCACTTTAAGCCTTATGCCCTAGCAACACCCAGCAGTTTATATTTTTCCACGACTACTGTGGTATTTCACACTTCATGGTTTTCCTTCTTACAGTTCTTTTAGACTGAAGCTCTCCCTCATTTTTCACCTAGCTAACTTCTGCTCATCCTGCAAGACTCAACTCGATGTGGTTCTCTCTGGGCAGAATGTCTAGGTGCCCAATGCCCCTCCTCTGGACTTAATAAGTCCTTAGAGATAAGTCTGTCATGGTGTTTTACATCTTATTTCCAAATGATGTTTGTCTCTTGCCCCAGTAAAGAACAAGCATCAACTTAGCCTTTTCTGCTCCTTAAGTTCTTCACGTCGAGGTGCTTAATAAGTTTTTGTTGGACTGACTTGCAGCACTTCAGCTGTTGAAGAGAAACTATGAAAGGTGTCAAGCTTTTGCATATCAATGTCTGTTGTTGTTGTTAAGTGCTGTCCAGTCAGTTCCAACTCATAGCCACCCTGTGCACAACTGAATGAAGCACTGCCCATTCCTGCACCATCCTCACAATTGTTGCTGTGATTGAGTCCATTGTTGAAGCCACTGTGTCAGCCCATCTCGTAGAGGGTTTTCCTCTTTTTCACTGACCCTCTACTTTACCAAGCATGATGTCCTTCTCCAGGGACTGGTCCCTCCTTTATCATGTCCAAAGTATGTGAGACAGAGTCTTGCATCCTCATTTCTAAGGAACATTCTGGCTGTACTTCTTCCAAGACAGATTTATTCATTCTTCTGGCAGTCCATAATGTATTCAGTATATTTCACCAACACCATAATTCAAAGGCGTCAATTCTTCTTTGGTTTTCCATATTCATTGCCCAGCTTTCCCATGCGTATGAGGCAATTGAAAATACCATGGCTTGGGTCAGGTGTACCTTAGTCCTTAAAGTGACATCTTTGCTTTTTAATACTTTAAAGAGGTCTTTTGCATCAGATTTGCCAAATGCAGTTTGTCGTTTGATTTCTTGACTACTGCTTCCATGGGCATTGATTGTGGATGCAAATAAAAGGAAATCCTTGAGAACTTCAATCTTTTCTCCATTTATCATGATGTTGCTTATTGGTCTAGTTGTGAGGACTTTTGTTTTCTTTATGTTGAGGTGTGATCCATAATAAAGGACGTAGTCTTTGATCTTCATCAGTAAGTGCTTCAAGTCCTCTTCACTTTCAGCAAGCAAAGTTGTGTCATCTGCATATCACAGGTTGTTAAGGAATCTTCCTCCAGTCCTGATGCCATGTTCTTTTTCATAGCATCCAGCTTCTTGGATTATTTGCTGAGCATACAGATTGAGTAAGTATGGTGAAAGGATGCAACCCTGACGCACACCTTTCCTAACTTTAAACCACACAGTATCCCCTTTTTCTGTTCCAACAACTGCCTCTTGGTCTATATACAGGTTCCTCATGAGCACGATTAAGTGTTCTGGAATTCCCACTCTTTGCAAAGTTATCCATAATTTGTTATGATCCACACAGTCAAATGCCTTTGCATAGTCAATAAAACACAGGTAAACATCTTTCTGGTATTCTCTGCTTTCAGCCAAAATCCATCTGACATCAGCAATGATATCCCTCTTTACACATCCTTTTCTGAATCCAGCTTGAACTTCTGGCAGTTCCCTGTTGATGTACTCCTGCAACTGCTTTTGAATGCTCTTCAGCAAAATTTTACTCGTGTGTAATATTAATGATACTGTTCGATAATTTCCACGTTCTGTTGGATACCTTTGTTTGGAATAGGCACAAATATGGATCTCTTCCAGTCAGTTAGCCAGGAAGCTGTCTTCCAAATTTCTTGACATAGACAAGTGAGCACCTCCAGTGCTGCATCTGTTTGTTAAAACATCTCAATTGGTCCTCTGTCAGTTCCTGGAGCCTTATTTTTCACCCTTTCCTTCAGCGCAGCTTGGACTTCTTCCTTCGGTACTATCGGTTCTCGATCATAGCTTGCCTCCTGAAATGGTTTAATGTCAACCAGTTGTTTTTGGTGCAGTGCCTGTATGTATTCCTTCCATCTTCTTTTGATGCTTCCTGCATCGTTCAGTATTTTCCCCGTAGAGTCCTTCAGTATTGCAACTGGAAGCTTGCATTTTTCCTTCGGTTCTTTCAGCTTGACAAATGCTGAGCGTTTTCTTCCCTTTTCATTTTGTAATTTCCAGGTCTTTGCACATTTCATTGTAATACTTTACTTTGTCTTCTCAAGCCACCTTTTGAAATCTTCTGTTCAACTCTTTTATTTCTTCATTTCTTCGGTTTGCTTTAGCTGCTGGTCATTCAAGAGTAAATATCAGAATCTCTTCTGACATCTATTTTAGTCTTTTCTCGCTTTCCTGTCTTTGTAATGACCTCTTGCTTTCTTCATGTATGATGCCCTTGATGTCATTCCACAATTCATCTTGTCTTCAATCATTAGTGTTCAGTGTGTCAAATTTATTTTTTTTTGCATTTTTTTAATTGTTGTAGTTTAAATGAAGTTTACATTTCGAGTTAGTCTCCAGTGCAAAATTTTTTACATACTTTGTTATGTGACCCTAATTGCTTACCGCATTCTGCGACAGCACACTTCTCCTTTCCGCCCCTGATTCTCCATGTCCATTCAGCCAGCTCCTAACCCTCTCTGCCTTCCCATCTCACCTCTGGACAGAAGCTGCCTCTTTGGTCTCTTGTATATACTTGAGCTAAAAGGTACACTCTTCACGAGTATCACTTTATGTCCCACAGTCCAGTCCAGTCTCAAATCTGTTCTTGAGATGGTCTCCAAACTCAGGTGGAATGTACCCAAGGTCATAATTTTGGCTCTCGTGGACTTGCTCTAATTTTCTTCAGCTTCAGTTTGAACTTGGATATGAGCAACTGATGGTCTGTTCCACAGTCGGCCGCTGGCCTTGTTCTGACTGATTGATGTTCAGCTTCTCCATTGTCTCATTCTGCAGATATAGTCGATTTGATTTCTGTGTTTTTCATCCAGTGAGGTCCAGGTGTATAGTCACTGTTTATGTTGTTGGAAAAAGGTATTTGCAATGAAGAAGTCGTTGGTCTTGCAAAATTCTATCATGTGATCTCTGGTGTCATTTCTGTTACCAAGGCTGTATTTTCCAACTGCTTATCCTTCTTTGTTTCCAATTTTTGCATTCCGGTTGCCAGTAATTATCAATGCATCTTGATTGCATGTTTGATCATTTCAGACTGCAGAAGTTGAGAAAAATCTTCAATTTCCTCATCTTTGGCATTAATGGTTGGTGCATAAATTTGAATCATAGTCATATTAACTGGTCTTACTTGTAGGTGTATGGATATTATCCTATCACTCACAGCATTGTACTTCAGGATAGATCTGGAAATGTTGTTTTTGATAATGTATGTGATGCCATTTCTCTTTAATTTGTAATTCCTGGCATAGTAGACCATAACGATTGTCTGATTCAGAATGACCAATACCAGTCCATTTCAGCTCATGATGCCTAGTATATCGATCTTTGTGTGATCTATTTCATTTTTGATGACTTCCAATTTTCCTAGATTCATATTTCATATATTCCATATTCTAATTATTGATTGATGTTTGCAGCTATATCTTCTCATTTTGAGTCATGCCACATCAGCAAATGAAGGTCTCGAAAGCTTTACTCCATCCATGTCACTAAAGTCAACTCTACCTTGAGGAGGCAGCTCTTCCTCAGTCATATTTTGAGTGTCTGAAGGGCTCATCTTCTGGCACTATACCAGACGAAGTCCTCCTGCTCTTCATAAGGCTTTCACTGGCCAATTTTTTTCAGAAATAGACCACCAGGTCCTTCTTCCTAGTCTGTCTTATTGTGGAAGCTCTGCTGAAACCTGTCTACCATGAGTGACCCTGCTGGTGTTTGAAATACTGGTGGCATAGCTTCCAGCATCACAGCAACATACAAGCCACCACAGTACGACAAACTGACAGATGTGTGGGGTATCAATGTCTATTGGACCAAAATTAGTATTTACATTACCTAGTTTTCATGAGGTGCTCACTGAATCTTGGTAGTTTAAACCAATGCGTCCTAATTAGTGCGTCATAGCACCTAGTATGCCGAGTTACCAGTCTCCTCAACCCTTGGGGTGGCCAAAGCCATCTGCTTCAGCACTCTTAAAAATATTATTTTCTGTGTGCTTCTTGACCTGAAAAAGGTTGACAAGTACTGATTTAGATCATCTCCATCTAAATTCTAGGATCCTAGAAAGAAAAATTTGTAACAAAACTTTGGTAATCAGCCAGTAATTCGTGATGTTTAATTATCTGTAAAATAGTCAATAGGAAGAAACAAAATGGCAGTTTCTATAAAGATATATTTTAAAACTAAAATTTCTCTAGTTTTAAAATTCTGATTATTTTAAGCTTTACTCTTTCTGTTCACTTTGCATAATTCTTTCCATGTTTCATAATCCTTATGAAATCAGCTAAGACTTTAACTAATCAACACCTTTCTCTTAGCCTGCAGCTGCTGCATACTGTATATTTTTGACATCTAAAGGCTTAGACCACTGTCCGATGAAAATCTAAGCCACAATGAATCATAACGAATGTTTGAATGACATTGTTTTCTCTTACATACTCAAATAGAATGTTCATATTCAGCCTCTAATGCAAGAACCAAAAATGTTTCAGAGAATTCTTTCCAGTCCCCTGCCTTTTTTGGATTAACATTCAGAACCTCCCACTTTGTGGCTGTAACTTTGGAAGAGTTAAGTAGGATCCAGAACCTGAAGATGTGCTGACAGTAGATATATTTCATGATACAAATAATTTTGCAAGTACAATGTGTACAAAATTATACAAGTTTGCATGCTTTTTATGATGATTTTAGAGCTAAGAGAACATATTTTTTCCATTTCTTGTGATTTTTCTTCTTAGATACACAGCTTTACAGCAATATTGACTTCGTAGCTTTCCAGTATTAGCTGATTCAGCCTAGTAACATAACAGATGGTGAAAACAGGATAATAGTGGGAATTTTCTAATGGAAATTAGCCAATTTACATGGCCTATTTTAGATTCTCTTCCTTTCATCATTTTGGGAGTGTGGGTAGTACTTACATCCCTCCAACAAATGCTGCATTGCACATCCCTTGTATTTCAACAGGTTGTTTCCAAGAGGGGGAAAGACTACATCCTGAAGCACATTCCAAACATGCACAAAGATCAGTTTGCACTGACAGCTTCCGAGGCCCATCTTAAATATATCAAAGAGGCTGTCCGACTGGATGATGTCGCTGTTCATTACTACAGATTGTATAAGGTACGAAACAGAGAAAAAATACCTTCTCTATTAGGAGGAGCTTTTATTGAAAGCTGTTACTTCATTTTCAAACAAGCTTTTAAAAGAGTTTCATTTTTTGCTGCTGTTTGTTATTATAGGTCAATCTTGAAAGCAATGATGCTTTTCTTCTGGCCTGGAAGCAGGATGTAGTAATTTTTAATGGTCCTAATAATGAGATAACAAATGCCCAGAAATTGTGAATCTGGCTTTCTGGCTTTCCAATGATTATGGAATAGTTATCTTTCTCCTCCTCAACTCTGCTTTTCTGCTTTGGGGAATAACATTTGCAGCTTGTTTCATCGTAATTTGTTATGTTCCTCAAAGTGAAGATATACTTGCATTGTAACCATAAATATTAAGAATGTTACCACAACCACTAATGTTTATTGGGTACTGGGTTTATTGGGCACATTTTTTCTTTCTTTTTTTTTAATCCTGCCAACACTATTAGGGCCTGTAATCTTCATTTAATAGGCCAGGAAACTGAGACTTAGGGAGGTTAAATAATTCCGCAAAGATCATAAAACTAGTTAAGTGTCTCAGAGCCAATATTCAACCCAGGTCTCGACAGCAAAGCCTGTGTGCTTAACCCATAGCACTTCCCTCCATCTCTGAAGTTTGCTACTCACTTTTTTGTCCTGTCTGTCATCTAGCCTCATTTTTCCATCCTGCACTGGAGGTCACATACCCAATAACAGCCTGAGTCGTGGTCTGCAGGAAATCACTCACACTACAATTTATCGTCACCTTGTCTTCTCTTTCCTTCCCCTTCCTCCTCACTCCTCGTTCTTATCCCACAAGTGCCACTTCATTGGCAAGAACTCCTGAATTCCCACTTCAAGCACTCAAAGATATGCTCTCAAACCAAATGAGAAGTCATTAAGATGATGGTCCATTGGTCCTAAATGCCTAGGATTTAATCCCAGCTTTGCCTCTTGCTCTGTGTCTTTGGGCAAGGTACTTAACCTCTCTATGCTTCGGTTTCGCATGCCTCTTAAGGTTATTGAAGAGTAAAGGAGTTAGTGGATGGAAAGTACTTAAAACAATGCCCAGCACATGTTAAGCATGATGTGCTTGCTGCTGTTACCATTATTATTATGATTATTACCATTATCATCATTATTGTGCTTCCTATCTCCATTACACCCTCTGTAGTAAGAAAGATATAATTGAATTCCATAAGATCTCTTTGGCTAAATTCCTGAAGGACTGAGGGTTTTTTTTTTCTGTTTTTTTTTTGCCTTAAGAAATTGCATTTGTGACTCTGTAGACATATCTCAATTTATACTATGTATGTATTGTGAGAAAATGCCAAAAATGACATTTTAACAATCACCGTATATTTTAAAATGTATTCGAGTTTTGAATACTATGTTAGAAAGAGTGTGGCTTTGAAATCAGGTATCAGTTAGAAACCCTAGGCTACCACTCAACTATCACTGGGATCCTATGTAAATATAACTATAATCCTGGGCCATCTATTAAATGGAAATGATATCAAACAATTTACAAGGATGGGAGGATTCAATGTGATAATGAATCTGAAATAACTAGGTGGACTGCCTGGCACATTAGTGAATGCTCAATAAATATTAATTGCATATTGCCTTTTTGCTAGGGGAGCTTGCTATTTTAAAGAACCCTGTTAAGAATCCTGTAGTGAAGTATATATACCCAATTTATCTTTTGTATAAAAATTTAATTTTTCAAATTTGTTTAAAGTATACTTCTACATTTTATGGAAAATAACTCTCTTGTCTGCTTAAAGCAAGATATTTAATAAAGATGTAGCTGAATAAAGTAAGAAAATAAATATTGTTACCTCATGGCCACAGTTTTCATTCTTTGGAGAAATCAAATGGCAGCCATTAAAGTTGTTTGATTTAGGGCCTGCTCATAATGGAAACAAGGTAGACAGAGGACAGAGAACATTCTGGAAAAAATGTTTCTGTGCCCCTCTCCCACCATACATGCACAACCAGCATTTTTATGAGCACAATCTTATTTCAAGAAGCGGTCAGAACAGTTCTGAAAGGGAAATTGGCCTAAACTCATGTAGTGATGGATTGGTTTCTCCTGTTAAATCTATTATGTCTTTCTTGATGTCAAAATGTGTTAGTTTGGAAAAACCAGCCCACATAGTAAAAATAGGCTATGTCTTCTCTTTACTATGCCAGGTGTGGATGCATTTTCTAAAAACATTTCTTCCTATGTTCATGGGAAAACTGGCACTAAACATAATAAACAGCTGTATGTAATCATTTATTGTTTTTACTAAGAACTCTCATAATGGAAAAAAAATTAGTTACCAAGTAATTTTATTTATCTTCTATTTTGAAATTCATGCCTACATATACACTTATTACAGATGGGTACTTAAATGACGTGGCCAAATTTCAGAGTGCATTTTTTATTGTGGCATTTTTGTCCTTATATTCCTAGTAGTTTATTTTTTATAGATTATAATTTAGTTGGTAGAATGTATATCATATTGGCAAGTGATAATTGAATGTCTTAAAAATAAGTACTTTTCTTTCCAAACTAACTGAATATAAAGCTTTTTACAGCTTTATTATCCATCCTCATGAGAGAGCTTTAAATGTTTAGTCGCTTGCCTCTAATATTGGCTTTAGAGTTGGGAGATGTGCCGGATTTTAAACATATAAAGTTTAGTGCATCTCAGGGTACAACTATGACATTAGATTAAAGATTTTAACCTCTGAGAAAAGATTATGCATTAGATGGAAGGTTTGAAAAAAAGCAAATGATGCAAAAACAGTAAAAATTACCTTGTTTACTGGAGTTCTCAATTAGTGTAAGTAGAATATTGTTAGATTTGAAAATGTTTATAGTATAGTGAAAACACTAATACTTAGAAATATCAGGGATTTTCAAAGTAGAACATACCATTATTGATATATGTTCAGTTTTCTTAAATCTTGTGGAGAACTAGAGATGTGGAAAGACTTAAAGTTATTTTAAGTCAAAAACTTTCCAATCCTGTTTCTCGGTGCTGAATTGTCCCTTGTAGAAGAAAAGTATTATTTTTCATAAATTTTTTTTTCCTACAGGATAAAAGAGAAATCGAAGCTTCCCTGACCCTCGGATTGACAATGCGAGGAATACAGATTTTTCAGGTTGGTAGATAGAAAATAAATGTCAGATGGTACAAACGATGTTTTACATTGACAGTGTGCCTGTGTGTGGTCCTGTGATAGGTTCAGTGGTTCATTCCTGGCCATTGATTGGTCCTTATTTCCTGTTTGTCTAGCAGAGCAGCTGAAGTGGGATGATTGAAGTGAGTCAGTCTGATTCTAGACAGTAATAAATTCTCTATAACAGAAAAATTAAGCCAAAGAATAGCCCAAATTCATCACCAAAAGATCACTAAAAGACCATTAATATCCCAAATTTTTCTAAGTGTCAGTGATTTTAAATATTCTCTTTCATCCTCTGGAACATCCATAACTGTGGAAAGAAAAATTGCATTTATTATGGTACCTGACAAGATGTTTAATTTCCGTTACACTTTGCTGATAAAATTTGTTCCTTGAATAAGTATTTAATTGCCACCCTTTTGCAGAGAGATGGTGTTATCATACAGCCATCAATAGGGGAGAAAGAATACCTCATTCTGGCAGACATAGTATCTAAGGATGTCTTATCTTCAATGTAGGCAAAATATCCAATTATGAAAGTCTGAGTGTTATATCGCATTGCTTTAATGCCTGTTTTACAGTACTTTTCATTTAAATTTAGAAATAGACCAGAAGGAAAAGATTGCCTTCGAAAGGGCCAGTTAATGCAGCCACTCAGGAACCAGAAGCTGCAGAATTTTATCACTGATCTTTTAATTACTGTCTGCACTTCTCCAAAGAGAGTTAGGGACCTTTTTCAGATTTTAATTACTGTATTCTAGTTTTCTAGGAGAGAAGTAAGAGCCATTTTAGAGTCTTTGTCAGTTTTCCCAGTAACTCAATATGCATTGTAATTCTTTCCACAGAACTTAGATGAAGAAAAACAATTACTTTATGATTTCCCCTGGACAAACGTTGGAAAGTTGGTGTTTGTGGTGAGTTTACAATAACTGACTAAAAGGAGACTCATTGGTTGGTTGTTTTTGTCGACTTTTGTTATTGCTTTGGTTTGTTTTTGTTTTTAAACAATATTATCCCAGGCACAAAAGTTGATATGTTTAAAAAGTTGAAGTGGAAGATAATTAGACTCCTTGTATTCTTATGGATGTACTATAATCCTTATCACTCATATAAATAATGAACTTAAAATCAAAGAACCTTATAGCAAAAGAAATGATTAATTTGAATTTGTGTATCTGGTCCCCACCGTACTGTCTTAAATTATTCTAGTTGCAGAAGAAATGTGGTGTGAAAAGTCCAGGATGAGTTCATCTGATAGAATGACTTTAAAAACATACAGCAGAGGGATTAGAAAACAAAGCTGTAGTCATGGGGTAAATTACTCTTAGTGTGGGAGTTGGCCGATTTTTTGGGAAGTTACTTCTTTTGAGCAAAGAGTAAAGAGTGATATAAAAAGATGCTTCTATTATTATCTATTTGAAATTCATCATTATAAAGAAGTTCTAGAATTCTTAACAGGAAAAGTACTTTTATTTTTAGAATATTGAGAGTGATACGCTTTCTTTTGTTAAAGCAAATTCTTGATTTTTTCCCCCAGCTGTTTCTCTACCTTGCTAGCTATATCCACTTTTTTTGGGGTGGGGGGGTGGGGGGGTAAGACTTTAAGGATTCTAGAATAATATATACATCTAGTTGTCATTAAAATCCATGATTTTTGCTTTGTTCAGAAGTTATTGGAAAAAATACATAAACAAAGCAAGAAGATAAGGATTTGGACTTGTGTGCTTCTCTCCTGTAAGGAAGATGACCCATATAAATAAAGGGGTATATTGCCACTTAGAATGTGGGCACTGATTCCATACTGCCCTGTGAGTCAAAAGACCTGTTTCTGACTTCACATTACTTTAATTACTTGGGCACAATTCAATCTGATTTCGCTTTACTCACCCATTAAATGGGACCTGACCTGCCTCCTCCTCGCTGGCTCTCTCTTGTTCAAGCTCTTCGTGAAAGCATCTGAGCTCCTTGAAAATCAGCAAATTATAACCTGACTTACCCCTTTTGTGTCCCAAATTAAGAAGTAATAAAATGCATTTTTGAAATTGAGTTTTTTAAGGTCCTGGACTCAGTGGTTTCTGAATCTAGTTGTACATCAGCCTCATCTGAGGAGCTTCTTTAAGATGCAGATTTCTGGGCCTCACCCTGCTACCGAAAGAGATTTTGATTCATTGGGTCCGAGGTGAAAACCAGGAATCTATTTTGACTAATTTCCCAGATGATTCTTGCAGCAAACCCAGCTCTGCCTAACTGTGTGGCCTTGGGCAAGTTACTTAACCTCTCTGTGCCTTGGTTTCTTTATTCTAAAATGAAAAAAGACTTCCTCCCCCATACACTTATTGTGAGGATTAAATGAGTTAGTAAATACTTAGTGCTCAGTTATTACTATTCGAACATTTGAGATCTCCTAGTGAGTCCTTTAAAATAAGAAACCCAGAGATAAAAAATCCCATCCCTATCTGGCTTATACAAACCCATATTGCTTTGTATGGACTTTGAGGTATCTAGTTAGGATGTGCCTCCCTCCCTGCCTTACCTTTCCTCTCTAGCTAAGAATCATTCCATGTGGAATATTCCCTTTTTGTAATCCTTTGCCCTGTTCATCATTGGGTAAGTTAAAGGAATATCTCATAACTATAAGGAGCTTTGCCAAACCCTTACCCTAAACTTAGAATTTTATGTTAATGATACCAGACTTATTTTATGAGATTCCTTATATCTCTGTTGATAGCTGTTTTGTTTTTCTTTCCCACCTCATCCCTCCAATAGTCCCTCTAGCTTCCAGCTCCCGCTTTTTTCCACCTAGAGGAGTTTTCCATTTCTTCTTAACCCTAAATCGGTGTTTTGTGTTGTTCACTGTCGTAACTCCTTATTTATTTCCTTTTCAGAATTTATCATAAACTATAATTATTTTGTGTGTTTATGTACTATTTCCTTACCAGGATATAGCTCCATGAGGGTAGGGACCTTTGTCTGTCTTATTCACGGTTATTTTTTCTGCACCTAGCACAGTTTGGCACATAGTGAATGTTTCAACAAGTATTTGGATACACTAATCCCTTCTAGAATGTTTTCTTCTTGTTTGCTGAGTTAGGGCCTAAGGGTTGCATTTGAGGATGCTTTCATATGGGCCCTTTTCTTCTCATCATACAAATGGCCTGACTAGCCAGAGACACCATGGATATTTGTCAGCTTTCTTTTTTTAAATTTTTTATTGTGCGTTAGGTAAAAGTTTACAGAGCAAATTAGTTACCCATCAACTTTCTTATAGTCAGTGTTTACCACAATTTTTGGTAATCCTCTGTCCTGTGACATTTTTGAAAGGGAAAACAATGATTTATTCCTCAGGGAATTTTAAATAGAACTTTATACATCTATTTCTAAATCTGTAGTTTTCCTAATAAATAGACAAGAAAGGAGATCTTGAAAAATCAGAGATTTTTCTTCCTGAATTTGATTCATGCTGTCGTTCCACAGGGTAAGAAATTTGAGATTTTGCCAGATGGCTTGCCCTCAGCCAGGAAGCTCATCTACTACACGGGGTGCCCCATGCGCTCCAGACACCTCCTGCAACTCCTGAGCAACAGCCACCGCCTCTACATGAATCTGCAGCCTGTCCTGCGCCATATTCGGAAGCTGGAGGAAAATGAAGGTATCACAGGGTTCCAGGGAGGCGCAAGCAAGTGGTGCCTTTGCCACCCATAAGCTGGGACTTTAACCTTCTGAAGACTGGGATTTAGGGACTGGGACTTTCCAGAGTCAGAGCAGCATTTCTATTTACATCTCAGCACCGCCCAGAAAGGCAAAGATGGGCTTGAGGACCACCTACTGTAGCACCTATTCAAAACATCTGAGGTAACCCTAGTCATTTAGCTACCCTTAGGGCACAGTCTCTTTAGAGTTTCCCATGCTTGGCTTGGAAATCCTTGCAAAAAGCCCTCCCTTGAAGGTGCAGGCCAAGAGTGCAGTTTTACCTGCATCTCAGAGCTCTGTATATATCCCAATCTACTTCAGTGCTGTTATCCACAGACAGTCTGGAATTCCTTCCAATATGATTATTCCTTAGGTTAGAGTGACCATAGAGGTGGGTCCCAGAAGTGTCTCCAGCCTCTCTGATTGACATCTGGGAGGCCACCAAGTCTGGCCCAGCAAGAAGGACAAACAGGAGGTTTTCATTTGAGGATAGAATCATCCAGCCCTGTGGGGGCTCTGCTGAGACACAGACAACGTAGAGCAGCCAAAAAAAATGCTGTGTCACTGGGGACCCCAGAGTCTTGAGCCCAGAAAAGGATGACACATGGCAGGGAAGAGGAAGGCAGGGATAGGAGTCTCTAAGGTCAGACTTTTGCCAACTTTACAATATTAGCCTAATGGTCAGCCCTTCATCTTGAGTGTGACGCTCTGTGGTGACTTGATTTAACACACCTCAAATTCCATTCTCCAACAATTTATTTATTTTTAAATGCCTTCAGTTTGTTTTGCAAATTTATTTTGTAGTAGTTCTGGTAATTAGATTCTTATGACAGTTAGATTAGATTTGGAGTATTTATGTGAACATCACATGTGCATACACACACCTATCGGAGGCCTGGTGGTGCAGTGGTCAAGAGCTCTGCTGCGTAACCAAAAGGTCGGTAGTTCAAATCCACCAGCTGCTCCTTAGAAACCTTATGGGGCAATTCTACCCCATCCTATAGGGTCAGTATGAGTCAGAATTGACTCCACAGCAATGGGTGTTTTTTTTTTTGGGGGGTGGTGTGAACATCAGGATGCAGGTTCATATCTTAGATCCATGTCTGAAACAAGTTTTGACCTCTGAGACCTCATGTTTCCTGCAGAGACAAGACAAATACTGGTCCTCTATTAAACAAACAAAAAACCTTATGGAGGTGTATGCATCTGATTGATTTCTCTCCAAAGCTGTTTCTCAATCTAAAGGAGACCCCATTTGGAGATCCCATTGTAATTTAAGTAGCGATGAGAACATGACTCATTTTCCACCATCTGCCACCAAACTGCATCTGTCTTCTGAGAGAATTGGTATAACTGTCGGGTGTATTGGCTTCCGCTGCTGCCAGACTGCCAGTTCTTCCCCACAGTGACTCACCTGTATAACAAGCATATCTCTTAATGCTGACGTGAATATTAAGAGGAATCCAGATGGGGACAGAAGCACCAAGAAAAATTGTGAGAATGGGTGACTAGTTCGGTGCAGGGCCTGTCATTTGCCAAGTCTACCTCATTCCTAAGTGGTCAGTTTGATGTCTTGAGAAATTCATTTATCCCATCAGCTCTCTGCCGGCAGCATTTTAGGACCTGAAGGAATTAATGAACCTCCCCTATAGGTTCTAAGGTAAAATTACAAAGAATTTTGAATTCTTAAGAGGACATGGCTTTGTCTAATGCCAAGCATAGCACCAAGTATACTTGGGGACTTAAATGAGTAGGGGAATGAAGGAATGATAAAAATGTGAATTGGATCCTTTTTTTGGATGAATGCAGATAGATTTGGGAGGGAGGTCTCATCACAGAAAACATACTTAGTTTCTTCTACTTAGAGGTACTTACAGGACTGAAGAAAGTCTGAACCAAGTTTCTCTAGGCCTACCATGGCCTGAATCCAGTTATCTCGCTACTACTTAAGGGCTCCATCATTTTAATGAGAAAAGCCCTTTATTGGCATTAGTTTAGCAAAAAAACAGCATAAAGAAGAGTCAATATTTTTCTTAATTAAATTTCATTTAGAGTTACCTTGTCTGAAACAGTGTTTTAACATTTTGTAGCAGAAAATGACCACAAGAATTCTGCCGTAGAGCTTAGAAGAAAAGGAGAAATATGCCTTATGTCATTTTCAAAACAAATTAAAACGCAATTTAATAGTTGGAGTTTGTTTTTAAGTCATAAGTCAAGAGGCTACATTTATGACATTATATTCCAAAATAATGTATGAAAAATTTTGTGGTCTCTGGGCTTTTATAATACAGGGAATAAAAAAAAACACAAACAGAATGATGTTATACACTGTTAACACCAGTGATTACTAGGGAGGTAAGAGGTTTCATTTTGCATTTCTTAGAATAAATTTCAGAATTATTTAAAGATTTCCCTTAGTTTGTAACTATGTGGTATGAAGCTTCTTAAATGTTTGCCAACCGAAAATCATACCTGTTGCCATTGATTCCAACTCATAGAGACCCTATAGGACTAAGTAGAACTGCCCCATATGGTTTTCAAGGCTGTAAATCTTGAAATCTTAACACTGCCACATCTTTCTCCCACAGAACGGCTGGTGGGTTCAAACAGCAGAACTTTCTGTTAGCAGCCGAGCACTTAGCCACTGTGCCGCTAGGGCTCCTTGCAAAGGATCTAAGTGATATAGCACTATGAAGGATCCAAAGCCAGCCAAATGGAACACTGAGGCTGTCCTGCATGCTGGCAGGAAATATAATTTACAATAGGCTCCTATTAGGCATAAAACAGGCTGGTAAACACCGTATTTTTACAAAAATAATGCTCGCCTTCTACATTTGTTTGCCAACTGCATCCTCCCCCACCCCATGAGGTAGAATAAGCGCCGTTATGCCAGTTTTTTTTACATGTTGCTATAAAAAATTAGCATATCAGACTTACGAAAATACTGGGAGGGGGTGGTTGGCAAACAAACATAGAAGGTGCGCATTATTTGTGTAAAAGTACGGTACTTGTCTTCTAGTGAGTATGGAATAATTGGTTCTGAACCTACCAGGGAGATGAGTGTGAAAGGGCTGTTTTGGAAAGCGGAAGAAAGGCTTTTAAATAGTTAGATCCACAATTCCCAATTGTCTTAGATCTCTAACACCCTATAGAACTTTATTTTACTTTTTTCTCTTCAGTTTCTTTCCACCATTCCGAGGGCCAAATGGATTTTATTTTTAACCTACAGTGAATAGGAAGTGTATATGAGTTTTGCAAACCCCTTTAGCTCTTCACCTTCATCTCTACCTGTTGCCTTCAGAAAACAGGAATGATTAGAACCAGTCTCCTCCCTAAAAGATGGGTTGTGGATGGATGTGCTTTTGTGTCTGATGAGGTGCCAGTCTGCTTTCTGTGTGGTTGCACAGATTCGCCTTTGTGTTTCAGTCCCATCTCTTAGAATTGACATGAGTGGGCTGGAGCCCAAAAATGTAACATGGTCTTCTCCAAGCAGTTTTTGCATTTGTATCCTGGAGAGCACATCTTCTTTTTCTGCTGACGCTCATTCCTTCTGTGGGGAGCTTATGATGATCATACTTAAGATCTGGATTCAGACATCAGGAGTAAAAATATTTTCACTTAAACAAGAAACAAGACAATTAAATTCATTAACAGGGCCCTGAGAACCCAATTAGTCTACTAGTTAGCAGTTTCTGAAGTGATACAACTTAACATTCCCCAAATGCACTCTCCATGTTTAACATTGTTCTAATGTGTTATTTCTCATCAGTATTAAAAATACAAGGAAGCTAAACTGTTTCTTTGTTTTAAATTTCTGATCTGAAACACAAAAATAATATTTTTGTGTCAGTTGTACTACTGCAGCTCAGTTGTATCTTTCTACCTAATGTACTGCATAGTTAAACATTTGATAAAAGGGCCTTTTCCAGTATATGTCCTTACATTAAAGAACAGCACTGACATGTTTAATTAAAGAACAGTTTTACCAATCAGAGCCATGTGAGTATAAATCCTCAGACCAGTGGTGATTATTATGTTTTTTTAGATGATAACGCTTCACTAACTCAGCATATGGAGGAAAAGCAGTGTCGTTAATGAAATTCAAAATATTAGAATTTTTTGTAAGAAGTCCTCAGAATAGTTTTATTGTAAATTACATGCAACGGCT
This sequence comes from Trichechus manatus latirostris, assembly GCF_000243295.1. NCBI lineage: Eukaryota > Metazoa > Chordata > Mammalia > Sirenia > Trichechidae > Trichechus > Trichechus manatus. Next base: position 3,404,748 of record NW_004443946.1, read on the forward strand.
AGAGCTAAGCTAGTTAATAATGGACCACTGTTAATGAATAAATAAAATAAGTGGTAATTAACCCATTGCCGTTGAGTTGATTCTGACTCATAGTGACCCTGTAGGACAGAGTAGAACTGCTCTGTAGGGTTTCCAAGGAGCAGCTGGTGATTTGAACTGCCAACCTGTTGGTTAGCAGTCAAGCTCTTAACTACTGTACCATCAGAGCTCCAAATGGTAATTAGCATTATCATATTTATTAAATAGTCTATAACATTGCTTTTGTAATTATCTGTGATGAAAGACCAGCTTTATTTCATTTTGTTTATTTCTAACCTGTCACGGACTGATACTTTTGCAAAATACAAAGTCACATGTGTGGATGTCATAGCAATGTCAGATTGCTCTAGAAGTGTCTAAACATTTATTCTTAATTAAACCTGTTGCCATTGAGTCAATTCCCACTGATAATGACCCTATAGAATGGGGTAGAACTGCCCCATAGGGTTTCCAAGGCCGTGGTCTTCATGGAAACAGACTGCCACATTCTTCTCCCATGGAGCAGTTGGTGGGTTCAAACCACCGAACTTTCAGTTAGTAGCCAAGTATGCTTTTATTCTCAATTATTGAACTTATTTCACTGTGGACCAATAACAATTTGCAGACAAGAAGTGGTCTGCTGACTACACTTTGAGTAGCAGTGTTCTATAGTGTTTGAAGCTTCAAAAGTCTTTAAGTAGTTTAAACATTCCTCTCAAATCTGTTGTTCTGGTCTTCATTCACTTTGCAATCTTAAGTGTAGCTCCTATCTAAATTATCGCTACTTGGTAAACACCAGATTCTGAGCGTGAAATTGTTGGTGGTGGTGGCCTAATGACTCATTTAAGCTCACCAAAAGTTCCTTCTGTCTTGGTCGAATATGGTGATGAGCTGTGTTCCTCAACACACAGAGAAGAAGCAGTACCGGGAATCTTACATCAGTGACAACCTGGACCTTGACATGGACCAACTGGAAAAGCGGTCGCGGGCCAGCGGGAGCAGCGCAGGCAGCATGAAGCACAAGCGCCTATCTCGTCATTCCACCACCAGCCACAGCAGTTCCCACACCTCCGGCATTGAGGCAGACACCAAGCCCCGGGACACAGGGCCGGAGGACAGCTACTCAGGCAGCGCCATCCACCGCAAGCTGAAAACCTGCAGCTCCATGACCAGCCATGGCAGCTCCCACACCTCAGGGGTAGAGAGTGGTGGCAAGGACCGACTGGAGGAGGACTCGCAGGATGATGGTAACCTACCCCTGAGACCCTCCCAGCTAAGAGCACTGTCCTGTCACTGCCTGTCTTCTTTTTCTTGTCCAGTTTTTTCAAGTATTGGTTCTGTAGAATTGATGTCTGGGGAGCAGCAAATAAGAAGCAGTAGTAGTACAGAAGGAGAGGTGTCTTGCCGTCTTCCCCAGTGACTTGATTGAGTTGCTTGTGTTGTGAACAAAGCATCCCTGTAGTCATGATCCTTTGTGGCCACAGGGCTGGGTTGTTGTGGATTCTGAGTCCTGGTAGTGTACCCTGGTGGCGTAGTGGTTAAGAGCTACAGCTGATAACCAAAGGGTTGGCAGTTCGAATCCACTAGATGTTCCTTGGAAACTCTATGAGGGCAGTTCTACTGTGTCCTGTAGGGTCGCTATGAGTCAGAGTTGACTCAACAGTGGTGGGTTTGGAATAGAGGCCATTTCTGCAGCCCTAGTATCTGTATGTCTGATTCACAAATTAAATAAGGCAGTGGTTAAGCAGCAACAGAGTAGAATGCAGTGATAGTGACAGAAACATATTCAACTTTGAGGGGAAAAATTGTAAAGATTTGAGACCAGGCCATTTGGTTAGTAAGTATTCCTTACGTATCTACCATGTGACCAGAACTCTGGGGAGAATAAAAAAATATATAGCACCAGGCTGCCAGGAACTTACTCTGTTGTTGAAGAGATAAGATTAGATCTGTAGCCTAAATCAGCCAAACTTAACAGCTGTGTGTCTCTTTTATATTATTATTCAGTCTCAAACAAGCGCTATAGCATTCAGGTTTGGGGGAAAGATATTGACTCCATTAAGGAAAATTGCAGGGCATATATTCAGTTTCTATAGAGTTCAGTTAGATCTCAAGTTCAGTCACTAAATGCATTAAGAGTAGGTGACTATGGGAAATGGGTAGCTTACTGAACTACTCTCATTCTGCCTACGCCAACAGTTTGTGCTTTGTCATGAGGCAAATGACCCGTTAGTCTCTGTTTGGTCTATGTCATAGCAGCATGGTAGAACAGCCTTTCTTCTTTCTTAAAGAATAACTAAAGGATAAGCAAATCGTGGGCTTTAGAAGACAAGTGAGTAACACAGAAATCTTGCAAGGAAAAGGAAAAGTATCACCTAGTTGAGAATTGTCCTTAGAGTTTCCTGTTGAAGGGTCTCATAATTTGTTTTCAAATGTGAATAACTATATGGCCTCCCTCAAAGTGTAGATATGGACTGTGATGGCCATTTACTTCATGTCATTGTATGTCTTTTCCTTCATCTGTGTCAGAAATAGAGATGTTGGTTGATGACCCCAGAGACCTGGAGCAGTTGAATGAAGAGTCCCTGGAAGTTAGCCCAGACATGTGCATCTATATCACGGAGGACATGCTCATGTCACGGAAACTGAACGGACACTCTGGTGAGCTCTGATAGAAAGTTTTTCTCCTTAGTATTGGATTATTCTGGACTGAGAAACAGGTGCCCAGAAAATAGGAGCCAGTGGGGGGGGAGTCTAGATCACAGACGGAACTGCAATAAAAGCCTTTCTATGTTAGTGTCATAAACCACAGGATTAGGTGCCTTCTGTGGAAGAAAGGGAAGTGGGGAAAGCACTCAGAAATGGGAATTAGCATCTTCTACCCCATGCTTTGGACAAGAGGTAGTTGTATAATAGGGTGTTCTTTTTTTGCTATTTTAAATACAGTCATCAGAGAATCATATAATGCATCTGGAAGGGGTTCAGAAACTCTTCAGTCCAGCCTCCTCCTTTTTACACATGAGAAAACCCGTAGATTAAAAAGGACAAATACTACCTGACTAGAAACAGAGGTCAGGTGTCCAGGTTTGTTTTTGTATTTTTCCCGCCCCCGCCCCGCTATGCTATTGTGGGTACAGGACTCTGAAGGAAAAAGTGTCAAACAGTGTAGACATAAGAAGACATTCCATATTTAACTAATTCTACTGCCCCATAGGGTTTCCAAGGCTGTAATTTTTACGGAAGCAGGCTTCCACATCTTTCTCCTGCAGAGCCACTGGTGGGTTCCAACCGACAACCTTTCAGTTGGCAAGCTGAGTGCTTAATTGCTGTGCTACCAGTGCTTCTTATAGTTTCTTAATATGAAAGATGTCATCTTTTTAAAAAGGCAGCTTAATGGGTTTTGTTTTTAAACCCCAATCACTTCTAACACACATGCTATGAATTAGTTTCTGTTCTTTAAAGAAATATTTGTTAGAGATAGCCTAGATGCTTATTGTCCCATCACTTAAAGCTTTGAGTGAAAGATCCCATTGCTACTGGAGTTATCTGCATTGCCCTGTTAGACACACAGTCCCTGGATGCTTACTGAGCCTCTCCCTGCTGCCAGGCACTGGGAATCAGAGATGGACAAGATCAACAGAGTCTCCGTCATTTTGGTATTCTCTGCAAAAGTATGAGACACAATTTTATTACAGAATTCCATTTCCTAACTTAGCAGAACCATGGCCTCCAGACACTCTACCAGGAATAGGCCTGCTGATGGTTACAGGGAGTTACTCTATCTAACCAACACAGACCACCAGGCTGTTTGCTGTAGATATGCCTAGAGTTCTTACACCAAGCTTTGCCCCTTTTTTTTTGCCTGTTTGCTTTATTATGTTGGGTTTTCCCCTTATAAACTTTGTTTCAATATATATTAAATACAGATTCACAATTGTATGCATATTATATGTGCATGGATGTCTCTGTATATTGTTTGTGATTTGAAAGAAAATAGTTTAAAACAATATACAATAAAGTACCTGTGGGAAGGGCTTCATGAGGAAAGCTGACTTTTACTTTTTACTTATATATTTCTATATTTAATGTTTTATGACTGGTGTTGTTAACTTTGTAATTTTAAATAAAAATAAAATTAAATAGGATGGCCATTTAAAAAGATTTTATATATAAAAAAAAGTTTACTGAAATATTATTTATAATAGGAAAAAAAATAACCAAAATGTTTAACAATGAGTGGTTAAATTATATTGTATTCATACAGTGGAATGTTATGCAGCCATTTAATTTGAGATTTTCAAAGAATATTTGAAAACGTAAGATAGATGAGGAAAACAGTACAAATTGTATAAACAGCGTGATCTCAAATTATACAATAAAACTGGTTTTACACGTATGAAAAAAGAAGAAAAGACATAAAAATATTAATAGCCTTTTCTCTGGATGATAAGCTTATAGATAATTTTATTTTCTTCCTTCATCTTCCTGATTTTCCAAATTCTTTACAATTTGTGCAGTTAAACATTGTTTTTAAGACAAAACATTGAGCTGAGATTGAGTAGTGATGAAGTAGACCCCTGTGTCCTTCATTCATGTTGAAGTTTGTTCTGAGCACAAGAATTCATACTGACTTTTCTAGTGGTAGGTCTCGGTTTTGGAGCAGATTATCAATAGGCATGGTAGCCAAGAGCACATTTACCAGGAAATCCAAAAAGAATCATACCAAGTGCCAACCAACGCACAATTCACATGTTTCTATGAGGGTTTGTTCAAAACATTAACATTTTTTAGAAGATAAGGATCTTTCTAGAGAGAGCTCTTCTGCTAAAGCAGTTTATACCAACGCCCAAAACATGAGCATCACTGAGGGTTTTCCCTGCATGAAAGCCAGGAATGCCTTCATATTTCATGCTTTCTTTAATCGATCTAATTATTGAACACTTACTATATGCAAGACATGTGCTAGACACTGAATCATTACAAGATGTTTCTAGAGTTAAGGGATAAAACACAAAAAGTCATTTATATAGGTTACTAGTAGTAGGCTAAATGATAATCACCTTAGTCAAGGTTCCTTTTTCTAAGATAGGAATTTACCTTTTCTTCAGAAGCCATTTGGCCTAATCGATCTGGAGCTGGACCTACTCACTTGCTTCATCTGTTTGCAAGAAAAATTTCACTTTACATCTCCAATTCTTCTTAGTAATTTTATCTTCTGAAACATTTTTTTCTGGGTGCATCACTCACGTGCCACATTCACATAGGGAAGTATCAACCGTAGGTTCTGTTTCCAAAAAATTAGCGGGTACTCCCTGAGCACTAGGGTGATTAAGGACTCTTTTGATCTCAAAGGTCCAGAGCTGAATGTTCACTGCAGCCTCCCATTTTGGTTTCTTACCAGTGGGATCTGCTGCAGGACAATGTGCCACAGACCTCATCAGCCAAGAAAAGCTCCATAAACTGAGTGTGTTTCACATACAGGCCCTGCAGTCAGCCCTTTTCATGCATTCACTTTTTAATTGTGATTATAACGCTATTGGATAGATGCTGTTATTAGCCCCATTTTATAAAGGAGGAGTCTGAAACCAGGGTGTTTAAGTAGCCGGCCAGGACACACAGCTAATTACTTGTCTGGGAGAGGTTCCAACCCAGAACAACCCGACTCCAGAGACCATAGTCACTATATCCAACCAGCCCATGGCCGAGTGGAACCAGACCTAGGAGGCTGAGTTTTACTGGTCAGGAGGAGTTAAATTCGCAGTTAGTGTTATGTGGAAAATGGTGGGAAAGAAAGCTCTATGAGGTATAGTAAAAAGATGGCTAAACACCTACAGTCTTTGTTTTTATTACTAACTTCATCATAAATAGCTTAATTAGAAGTTTATTTTAGAAAATTCAGACTCTAAACTCCTTCCTATACGCTAACTCCATGTTTATCTAACCCCCCTCTATTTACTGTAAGACAAGAGAACATGTTCTGTCCTGGTTGTCTACCACCCTAGAATCACAGTGAGATTTTTCAGTAATGGTTAATATTTGGCCTTTCATTCTTGGTAGTAGTATATGTTAGAATATGATAGAGACTGTGGCAAGAGGGGTGAATAATTTGAAGTCTTTATTGTTTTTGTTTTTTTTTTCTCTCTGTTTTACATCAGGATTAATTGTAAAAGAAATCGGTTCTTCCACCTCCAGCTCCTCAGAAACAGTGGTCAAACTTCGTGGCCAGAGTACTGATTCTCTTCCACAGGTATTGAAAGAGTTGAAAGTTTTCAGTAAGAACTGTGTGTGTGTGTGTGTGTGTGTGTGTGTGTGTGTGTGTCTTGTACTTTGTTTCACGATTTATAAAGATGGGAGACTTCTGGTGTTTAGGTTTCAGGTTTGCTGTGTTTTCTGTTGACTGACCTCAACAACCTGGGAGAATATTCTCTTGTCGGAGGTGTTGTGATGGAAATGTTTCTACACTCTGGTTATTCCATTTAGATTGAATTTTCAAAGTATGCTAGAGCATTTGATAACCTGTGCTCATTGGTTAAAATATCAAAATGTCAAAAGATAGTAGATAAAATATTCTAAAACTTATGGTTTCAGCATTTAAATATAATTCACAACTGATATTCACCTCTATTTTCTGAGCAGTCTTTTTCCCTCCTTATGTGCCTTTTTTCCTTTGGCTCTGTCAAGAACCTAAATGCTTAGAGAAACATCAAAAAATTAGTGTAACAGAATGTATTGTGTGTAGATAGAATTCGAATTGGCAGTGTCAACCCAGGCTATCTAGGTCATTGTCATGTTAATTTCTCAGGAGATAGCATGAGAACACCTGCAGGGTTTTAGGCATTGGAGAAATAAGAGTCACTAAGGACTTGCTATGAGTCTTCCAGTCAGACCCTGGGGTTCCTGCTCCTGGAAACTGTCCGCACATAGATAATTCTCTAAAAGAGCCCAATGCCCAAGGCAAAACAATCTCTGCTAAACTGCCTACTAGGCTATTGTTTGACTTGAAGATGCCTTTAGGAAAACAGTTCCTTAAAGGCTCAAGGTTCAAAAGAATACCTAAGGGCAGATGGTCTGGTGGGTCACCCCAATCCCATGAACCCAGAAATCTGGATTCTAGGAGAATCAAAATGGTTTTGTCAGCTCTCTCCGTGTCTCTCCCCTCTCTCATTTGTGTTTTTCTTTTATTGCTTTATTTTTCTTGCATTCTTCCTTTTTCTTTGCCCCTCATGCTTTTCCCCTCTTCCTTCCTCCTCCTCCCCCATTTTTTCTTTATTTCTCTTACTTCCATTTAATAACCAGCCATAATGCAAACAGGAAGTTTTATTTTTTATTAAGTATTTTTCTGAAAACTCCAACGAGTAATGTTTAAAGCAATATGTGTAGCATGATGATTAGGAGTATGAGCTCCAGAGTCAAACTGCCTGAGTTTGCATCCCAGCTTTGCCACTCAGTGTTCACTCTTTTTGTACATGAGTGTTTACGGGGCACAGCTAGACACCAGATTGCACACCTACAAAATGGGGAGGATATTTGTGTGCCTGCCTCATAGATTTGTGGTGATGAGCAAATGAATTCTCTATGTGAAATCCCGTGGGAGCCTGGGATGGCTACCCAAGTACAAGGGTTCTTCATGTCAGTGAGTGCTCAGATTTGTAGATTTTACCAGAAAGACTTCTATGAAATGTTTGTTGTCAGAATTGACAGTTGGCCCAGACCCTGTTCTCTTCTCCTGGTACTCTTGCCTCTAGCAAAAGTGATATCATATTCTAACAAGGATGACCTTTGTGGTGTCCATCAAAGGAATATAATGCCTAGTGTCCTTAAATAACCTATTAAGTATCTACCATGCATGTAATTATCTGAACCCTTTGTTAACTATTTATATTTCCAGCCACTACCACCTCTTGGGATAATGAGTTCCAAAAACCTGCTACCTGCCATTAAAGCATTTGGCAGAACACAACCTCTTTTGGTGTGCAGGGCTGCCTCCTAGTCCTGGTGCTTGCCTCCCAACATTTTCAACACCAAGAACACTTTATATTATTTTTCTGTCCAAGAATTCTGGCTTTTTAAAAAACAGTTCTTCTATATACTGTTTCTTGAGTCATTGTTTTGTTTTCCCATTTCTTATTAGAAGAATAACAGGCTTCAGCCTGAGAGTGTTGCCACACTGAATTGTCATGTCATAGTGAAAAACAACGAAAACAGTATTGTAACCTATACAGCCTTATTTTAAGGTAGTTGTTTGATTTCTGAAATTCTAGAGATAGGGGATTCCTGCTACATTTACTTCTTGTGCCTTGGGTTATTTATCTGAAAATGGAGAGAATAAGCGGCCCTGGTGGTGTAATGGTTAAAGAGTTTGGCTGCTAACCAAAAGATCAGCAGTTCGAATCCACCAGCCGCTCCTTGGAAACTCTATGGGACAGTTCTACTCTGTTCTGTAGGGTTGCTATGAGTCGGAACTGACTTAACAGCAATGGGTTATAGAGCTCTTGGACCCCTGGTGGCACAGTGGGTTAAGGGCTTGGCTGCTAACTGAAAGGTCGGCAGTTCAAACCCACCAGTCTCTCTGTGGGAAAAAGATGTGGCAGTCTGCTTCCATAAAGATTTACAGCCTTGGAAACCCTATGGGGCAGTTCTGCTCTGTCCTATAGGATCGCTTTGAGTTGGAATGGACTCGACTACAGCAAGTTTAAAGAGCTATTAGGCAGATTAAATGAGTTAATACATAGGGGCATTTCGATCAGGACCTGGCACATGTAAGTGTCCAATAAATGTTAACTGCTATTATTACCGGTGATGATGGTATTGATATTTTCCCCACAGGCCCTTTGGGGCCTGGAAACCACAGATTAGAAACCACCTTCTATAAATATATATATATATAGAAGGATTCTTCAACCTTTTGACTTTACAGCCTGCCTCCTTTGCAGCAAATACTATTAAGCGTTTGCATTAGCCTATGTTCTTAAAGTTGTTTTAACCTGCCCTTATTTTGCAGACTATATGTCGAAAACCAAAGACCTCCACAGATCGACACAGCTTAAGCCTTGATGACATCAGACTTTACCAGAAAGACTTCTTGCACATTGCAGGTCTGTGTCAGGACACTGCTCAGAGTTACACATTTGGGTGTGGCCATGAACTGGACGAGGAAGGCCTGTACTGCAACAGCTGCTTGGCTCAACAGTGCATCAACATCCAAGACAATTTTCCAGTCAAAAGAACCAGCAAATACTTCTCTCTGGATCTGACTCATGATGAAGTTCCAGAGTTTGTTGTATAAAGTCCTTCTGCGTGCAGCCATACAGGCAGCCTGCTGTTTGCTAGAGGCTGTATAAGCCATGGGTTCTTTCTTTAACTATTACTCATGCCATATTTCCTTCATCCCAAACATAGCTCTTTCTTTATATTTGTGATGGAAATAAAAGCCTTGGAACATTGCACTTTAAGTATTATGCGCAGATAAAATAACTACAGAGAATGTATAGCAACACAGATACTCTACAGAGTTTACCAAGCATTCAGAATTGTGGACAGTGGTATGTGTTTGTTCATTCGTTTTGTTTTGCAGATCAGTTATACATAACATCGCATTGTTTATCATGTGAAAGATGTTTTAGATTTATTGTTTGCTTGTAAGTTTTTTATCACTGCCTCATGAAATGCTTATGGTTTGAGGGAGGAGAGAGAAGGGTCTCTCTTCTTTGAACAGAGAGAGTATTGCCTAGTTATATAGCCATTGCTGCCTCGCTGGAGCTGTCTCTAAGTGAACACTGATGAAGTGGTCAAAATCATGTGGTTCTAGAAAGCCAAAGAAGCTCCAGTCCAGAGTCAAGAAGACGTGAATTAAGCAATAACCAGAAGACTATGCATGCTGTGATGCCTTGTGACTGCTTCACACCTGGTCAGTGCCATGTACTCCACTTTACTCTTCCAGAAACCTCTAGAACTAAGTTAAGGTCCTCATCCAAGTAACAGATCAACTGTGCTCACGTCATAATGCATATTGTGGAGTTTACAAAATTGGTTTATGTTAAAACTATGGAGATGTATTAGAAGATGTTTCTGCTTAGTGGTGATTTTTTGTTTTGTTTTGTTTTTATCAGTAACAAATTATGGTGATGCTAGTTTCTGCTCAACCAAAGTACCCTAACAATATGCCTATGTTATACATATATAAATACATAGATCACGTGTGTTCAGAGCTTACTGTCTTCATTTTGGCTTCCATGACTGTCTTGTATACATGGATTCCCTTGTTTAATACTTAGGATACATCATGGAATGAATGATATGATACCTATAAACAATCAGTGGATATATGTAGAGTTAAGAAGAACCATTTCCTCATGTGTCCTTTGCTTGTGATTCACAACGCTGATTTTATGATAGAATTACTCGGGGAATTTGGAAAAGATACCAATGCCCAGGTCTCACCCCAGACCAATTAGTCTCTAGTGGTGAGACCCAGGTGGAATTGACTTTTCTTTTGAAGTTCTCCAAATGGATCTATTGTGTAACAGGATTGAAAACCAGTGATCCAGAGGGTTTTTCTTTAAATTTTGAAGTAGACATATACAGGAAATGTTAATGTATCAGAAGGGGCCATTTTTAAGTCAGTCACTGCTGTGCTGCTGTTAATGATATGTAATGAAATCAAGACAGGAAAGTGGACTTATTAACCTTCTGATGTAGGTAAGAATGTACTTCATTCATACTTCAGGAGAGAACTTCATAGCACAATGTCTTTCTATGAGATGTTTTTAGTGATTTAGTATTTTACATTTGTTTACTATATTTTGATACACCATTTTTTCTATCTGCCAGGTTTTATTAAAAAAAAACTGTATATTATTTTCTGAAGAAACAGTCATATTTTTATACAAAAGTATGTTTTCAGATAGAAAAGAAATAGATTTAGAGTACAGCAGAACATAAGCAGTGTTACCTGTGGATGGGCGTCAGTATTATAGAGCAAAGGGTGAACGCAGAACGTACTCCACCTCTTATGCCTGTACACAGATGTGACATGGTCAGTGTGTATGCAGCATATCCTTTTCAGATTAGCTTAGCCTGACACTTCAAAAAGGAAAAAAAAAAGGTTCTGTAGAGTTCTGTAGTCATGAAACTATTTTGCTTTTATCAAATGCTTTAAAAGAACCAAAGTTTCAGATGTCAGAATGTATAGAAGTATCTTAGTCTCTGTATAAAAGGGTAAAGTATGAAAGGATCATCTAATGACTATTTTACTTCTAAGTCATTAAATAATCCATTTCTTACAGATGCTTAAATGACAAATCCTGGTAAAGTTTGAATTCTAAAGGGCCCAGGTCGTGATGTGGTGCATTTCTTTGGCTTTTAGTTTTTCTTGCAAACATAGGGAAAAATATGTTTAATTAAGCAAGTAGCGCTTTATACTTTATTTTCTCTCTACTTCAGCCAGAATCAGGCCTTCATGGTTTCACCAGCATTGTTGGTAGTTTTGCACACCCGCTTTCTAATTGGATTTATGAATAGTTTTGTGCGTTTTTAAAATGAAACATGCTAAGGAACAGTTTTGCTTTTTGATCCACTGTTTTTGCAGCAGAATTATATATATATGTGTATGTATATGAAAATCCATTTTGAATAGTTACATTTTTGTATTTGGAAGTTGTTTTAAAAAAATAAAAAAGGAAAAGAAAAGTATAAAGCTGTTATTTATTCTGCCTTTGTTACATATCCATTGCTAGCCAGTATACCAATTTGGTATATATTGCCTCTACACTTTTACATTTGTATTTACAACGATGAGCTTTATATCTACATAAACTGTAAATAATCCTTTCTGTGAAAGGATCATCATATCAGGATGATACCAAACGTGTAAAAAAAAAAAAACTGCATTATTTTGTAATTATTTCTGATAGGTATTTCGTGGTAAGATTAGCAGTCAATAAAGTTACTTTTTATTTGTCTCTAAAGTGTCTTTTTTTATTATTATTACAGTTGCCAATTAAGCAAGAAGCGTTGAAGAGTGTTTTTTTAGTGTTCTTTCCCACATTAAAGGGCAAACCTAAAGGTCCAATGTGATAGAATTCTGAACAAAACAGCCCTTGTGATGATGATGGTAATAGCTGACTGAGCACTGCCACGTTCCTGACCCTGTTTCATGTATTAGAACTACGTGTGTTAATCCATTTAATCCTCATATGCACAAGAGGTAGGTCCTATTGTTATTTCATGTGAGAGATGATGGAACCAAGGCTCCAAGCAGTTAAGAGAGGTGGTGGTTGTCAGCCCAATATTCATTTCCAAATAATGGGGCTGAAAGGGCTCTACTTTTTAAAATATAACAATATTTTTCTTATTAAAATAACTTGTAACTATACTCTTGAAATAGTCATTGAAGTGTGGGTTTTAATTTTAAAAAAATAAGTGGTTGCATTTAACATGCATTCACAAGGCTGGAGGTGAGGGCAACATGGCGTCAAGGAAAGAGCCCAGAGCTTAGAGTCAATAGACGCAGTTCCGAAAAGAACCAAGTCTCCTTCTAAAGGAAAAAAACAACATTACCTTCTCTTTGCTCTGGTTATCTTGGCTATAAAATGGGGATAATCATTCAGAGGACTGTTGGAGGATAAATAAGGTAATGAGTATGCTATATTCCTGGTGGCCAGGGTGTGACAGAAGAGGATTTTCAAATCTCGTAACCAACATTTAACTTTAAAAAAACTGAGCCATTTGGCCATTTGGAAACACACAATCCAAAACAAAAGCTTTCTAGTGGGGTGTTAACTTGGATTTTGCAGAGTATCTGGTAAATTTTAAGAGTCAAATGTTCATTAGGGTCAGAGTAATAAAGCATCTGCTGATCACGAACAATGTGTCTGATGTTACACCCATTTTGTCTAGTCCTCACAACCCTTCAAGGAGAAGTTATTGCCCTCATTTTACAGCTGAGGAAAAAGTTAAACTTGTCCAATATCCCACAGCTAGTAAGTGTAGAGCTAAGCCTCAAACCCAAATCTGTCCCCAAAAGCTAAGCTACACACAATCGTGTTACCCACTGCCCTTAGAGAAAGCTCAGCATCTTAATGGAAGACAGACTGAAAATTGTGAGTGTGATAAAATGGAATTTATTCACTTGGTAATTTTGAGCACCCACAATGTGCCAGACATATACAAAGTTTATACAAGGTATTGCTTTGGCAAAGAGGCAGTAAAGATCTGGGGAGGGGGTTAGGAGGTGACATCATGAAAGATTTTACTAGGAAAATGAACTGTGAATGGGGACTTGTGGCAGGATGGGTTGAAGTACAAGCTGTCCAGGCAAAGGCTCAGAAGCCAGAGGCAACAGTGCTCAGTTAGAGACCTGCAAGCAACTTTTTTTGGCTGAAGTAATCACTCACTCCAGCCCAGTCATGAAAGACGTCAGGTGCCCAAATGAGGACACTGAATTTTTTTCTCAACAGCAGGGAGTCATTGAAGGGGGTTGTAAAAGCAAGACTGTTTAGGGTTTGAGAGAAATAATGGGAGCAGTGCTTGTAGAAGATGGGAAGGTGGCAGAGCAGCAAGACTAGAGATGATGAGGACCTGAACTGAGGGTGTGGCAGCAGGAAGAAAAAGGAAAAAAATCAAAAACTACATAGGACACAGAATTGCAAGGCTGTGTCACACACAAACACAGGGCTGTCACCTTTTAAGATAAATACTGGAGAAATAAGCCTTCTTTTCCATAATCAGCAAAATCCTTGGGAAGACTTAACTCCTGCTTTATATTATGAATTAAAATCTACTCTACATGAATACTTTAAATGTTAAAAATTGGCATAATGGCTACAAATACTATATAGCATCAGTTCTCAACCTTGGCTACACATTAGAATAACCTGCTGGAGAGTTTTTTGAAAACAGCAATGCCTGTGTCCCACCCCAGACCTTCTGATTTATTTGATCTGGAGTGGAGCCTGTGCATGGGCACTACTAAATGCTCTGCATGTGATGCTGACCTGTAGCAGAGTTGAAACCGACAGATCAGCACAAGTGCACTATAGGCCAACCAGGCTATCTGTTCTTGATCCACGCTTAGGATGGGTTGGGTTTCCACAGGGTTCAGGTATATTACATTTTGTCAGGATGACATTGTTTTCTTTTTGCCAATGAAGCTGTCAGAGAGAGGGCCAATATTCAAGTGAAGCACTGAACTCACTATTTCAGAAGTCTGAATACACTCACATTGTAGAGATCTGGCTGTTATGTACGTATAAACATTTGGCTATGTATGAGAATGGGGGTTATGTGAATACAGTGAAATGTTTAAAAGCCTCCTCCCAGTCACCGTTTTATTTGTCTCATGATTTCTCCAATGCTTTATATAACAAAGGTATGGTGAAAATAAGTAAGCTAAATTCCACACAGACCTTTGATTCTTAAGTATTTTGAGTCGGTGGAGGAGTCTGGCCTCTGAAAAATCCTCTCAGATGCTATGAGCCATTATAGGTGATCGAGTTATATACTCTCGAGAGACTAAAGGAATGTCTATAAACATGGCACAGCTATAATTAAGCAACTCATTACATAGGGTGGATGTTTACTCATCTGGTGTCGGTAGTAGTCAGTTGAGGTCTCCTCAATTTATTACTGCTGTTACTGCAAGAGATGGTTTTCATAAGGACTGACAGTTTCCAACTTAAGAAGGAATTATGTTCCAAATTGGCTTCTAAATTGGTTGGTTGGCATTTCGAATATATACCCCAACTCCCCTAATGAGCCCACAAATGCCTATTTAACCTAGAGATATTATTAGAGGTGATTTTATTTCTGTGCATTAGAAAAAATCTGTCAAAGAAGAGGTCTGGAGTACAAATAAGGCAGGTAGAGTGATCCCACAGCCAGATAGAGATAATAGTACCCCTAAAATGGAGCCCTGGTGGTGCAGTGGTTAAGAGCTGGGCTGCTAACCAAAAGGTCGGCAGTTTGAATCCACCAGCTGCTCCTTGGAAACCCTATGGGGCAATTCTACTCTGTCCTATAGGGCCACTATGAGTTGGAACCGGCTCGATGGCACCTAACGACAACAATAATAGACCAATAGTTCAATCTTTTAAGTTTTGCTTCTCAGAGTACATCTATTTCCTACTTGTAGATTAAAAATAGAAAAAAACTTCGGGCAAGCCATGCCAAGATAAAGCAGCTTTAAGACACTTTCTACCTTGGGGTTCCATGAGGGGTACATCTACTCTTTCCTCATCCACATCCTAGCCCCAGTTCAGAGCTGCTCAAGCCTGCTTGGCCATCATGAGTCAGCTGGAATGAAGCCAATGCCTAATATCAGGTTACAGACTCTCTCCTTCTCCTGATCTACAGAGGTGGGAGGAAGAAGATAAGTCTAAGAGCTACTCTGAAGAAGCAGAAGACCCAGGATCTTTAGATTCCATTCCTGAATTGCTACAGGATAAGGATAAGATGCTATAAAGGAGAAGTTAAGGAGCCTGTATTGGGGCCTTTAAATGCAACATCAATATGAATGTGTAAGACAATAAAATCCACTGGATGAATTAAAAGAAGGCTGAAATAAATAGGTATACCATGTTCCTTAAAAAAAAACAAAAAAAAAAACTCAATAATATATCAATTTTCCTCATTATTTGCAATCAAGATCCCAATTAAAATATGATGGAGTAGTAGGAACTAGTTTTATCCTCCCACCTTGAATAACTAAAAAAGAGAAAATGTACGTATCTTTAAAATAAATTTTAGACATTCAACTTCAGGCAGTGCAGTAAAGCCCAAAGAAGAGAAACAAATAAGGTAAGCCTTATCATAGTACCAGTTTACTCCCTGGAGAGAGTTTCCAGGCCACAATGCAGGGAAGAGAAACCCAAACAGATCCCAGGGGTCTCCCTGAATTGAACAGACAGAGGTGAGCATTTGGGGAGGCCAAGGTGGCTGGAGTTCACAAGGCAGAGTACCAGAGAAAAGACAGCCGCACAAGGAAGGAAAGCTCTGGAAATCTGTAGAGGGTTCCCCTCAAGTCTTAAGCTGAGTACTGATCAACATACAGAAGTATGGAAAGTACCTGAGGCTGGAGAAATAACCACAAGAAAGGAACAAAACAATCCCTGGATCTCACATAGGGCCAGGAATAGTTAGCTTTCCCATTTTCTAAAATGAAAAAAAAACAAAAACAAAAAAAACCTTGTAATACATGGGATATCAAGTAAAGTATTCAGGAGTGTATAGCCCAAGACTATAGGTTGGTCTGGTGCTGCCTAACAAAGCTTTAAAAGCAAGCCTTGAAATGATCAAATTGCTTCCAAATAACTTATTTGTATCCCAGAACATAGCTCAAGAATATTTAAAGGAGTACAAAAATATCCAGTGCCCTACAAGGCAAAATTCACACACAATGTCTAGCATCCAATAAAAAGTTACCAAGTATTCAAAGAAGCAGAAAAATATGACCCATAATGAGAAGAAGAATCAGTAAATAGAAATAGACCTAGAATTGACACAGATGATAGAAATACAAGGCATTAAAAGATTTATTATAACTGTATACCATATGTTAAAGAAGCTAGAGGAAAGATTGGACATTTTAAGCAGAGACATAAAAGATATAATAAAGGCCTAAATCAAACTTCTAGAATTGAAAACTATAATGTCTTAAATGAAAAATATACTGGATAGAGTTAACAGCAGATTAGACATGGCAGAAGCAAAAAAAAAATGGGAAAACTAGAAGACAGCAATAGAAACTATCCAAACGAAACACACAGAGAAAGAGAAGCTGAGAGGGAAAAATAAGAACAGAACATTAGTGAGCTGTGGGGCAAATTCGAGCAACCTAATATACTTGTGGAAACCCTGGTGGCATAGCGGTTAAGAGCTTGGCTGCTAACCAAAAGACTGGCAGTTTGAATCAAACAGCCGCTCCTTGGAAACCCCATGGGGCAGTTCTACTCTGTCCTTTAGGGTTGTTATGAGTTGGAATTGACTCAACAGCAACGGGTTTTTTTTTTTTTTTTTTTTAAATATACTTGTAATTGGGGACAGAGAGAGAATTATAAGAGTTCTTCAAACTATGATAGCCCAAATAAACGTTCCAGTGGAAGAGTTGGAAGATAAAGGAAATCTCACAGAATGTAGAACAAAAAAGACAAAGAGACAGACAACAGAAAGGATAAGAAAATGAGAAATTCCCAATATCTAATATCAAAAAGAATATTTCAAAATCTATCCTGAGGTCTAACACTGTCAGTGATAGGATAATATCCATACGCCTACAAGGAAGACCAGTTAATATGAATATTATTCACATTCACCAACCACTAGGGCCACAGATGAAGAAATTGAAGATTTTTACCAACTTCTGCAGTGTGAAATTAATCAAACATTCAATCAAGATGCATTTATAATTATTGGTGATTGGAATATGAAAGTTGGAAGCAAAGAAGCATTGATGGCTGGAAAATACAGCCTTGGTATTAGAAATGATGCCGGAGATTGCATAATAG
This sequence comes from Trichechus manatus latirostris, assembly GCF_000243295.1. Lineage (NCBI taxonomy): Eukaryota > Metazoa > Chordata > Mammalia > Sirenia > Trichechidae > Trichechus > Trichechus manatus. The sequence continues at coordinate 3,422,267 of NW_004443946.1, forward strand.
AATTTTACAAAACCAATGACTTCTTCATTACAGATACCTTTTTCAACAACATAAATTGTGACTATAGATGTGGACCTCACCAGATGGAATACACAGGAATCAAATTGACTACATTTGTGGAAAGAGATGATGGCGAAGCTCAATATCATCAGTCAGAACAAGGCCAGGAACCCACTGTGGAACAGACCATCAATTGCTTGTATGCTAGTTCAAGCTGAAGCTGAAGAAAATTAGAACAAGTCCACAAGAGCCAAAGTACAACCTTGAGTATATCCCACCTTAATTTAGAGACCATCTCAAAAATAGATTTGAGTCACTGAACACTAATAACTGAAGATCAGATAAGTTGTGGAATGACATCGAAGACATCAGACATGAAGAAAGCAAGCGGTCATTAAAAAGACAAGAAAGAAAGAAGACCAAAATGGATGTCAGAAGAGACTCTGAAAGTTGCTCTTGAACGTAGAGCAGCTAAAGAGAAAGGAAGAAATGATGAAGTAAAAGAGCTGAACAGAAAATTTCAAAGGGCAGCTCAAGAAGACAAAGTGAAGTATTACAATGAAACGTGCAAAGACCTAGAGATAGAAAACCAAAAGGGAAGAACTTGCTCACCATTTCTCAAGCTGAAAGAACTGAAGAAAAAATTCAAGCCTCGAGTTGCAATATTGAAGGATTCTACAGGGAAAATATTAAACAATGCAGGAAGCTTCAAAAGAAGTTAGAAGGAATATACAGAGTCACTGTACCAAAAAGGATTGGTCAATGTTCAAGCATTTCAGGAGGTAGCATATGATTAAGAACTCATGGTAGTGAAGGAAGAGGTCCAAGCTGCACTGAAGGCACCGGCGAAAAACCAGGCTCCAGGAACTGATGGAGTACCAACTGAGATGTTTCAACAAACGGATGCAGCTCTGGAAATGCTCATTTGTGTATGCCAAGAAATTTGGAAGACAGCTACCTGGCCAACCACTGGAAGAGATCCCTATTTGTACCCATTCCAAACAAAGGTGGTCCAACAGAATCTGGAAATTATTGAATATTATTAATATCACACACAAGTAAAATATTGCTGTAGATCATTCAAAAGCAATTGCAGCAGTACATCGACAGAGAACTGCCAGAAATTTAAGCTGGATTCAGAAGAGGACGTGAAACCAAGGATATCATTGCTGATATCAGATGGATCTTGGCTAAAAGCAGAGAATACCAGAAAGATGTTTACCTGTGTTTTATTGACTATGAAAAGGCATTCGACTGTGTGGGTGATAACAAATTATGGATAACATTACGAAGAACGGGACTTCCAGAACACTTAATTGTGATCATGAGGAACCTGTACTTAGACCAAGAGGCAGTTGAACAGAACAAGGGGATGTTGTGTGGTTTAAAGTCAGGAAATGTGTGTGTCATGGTTGCATCCTTTCACCATACTTATTCAATCTGTATACTGAGCAAATAATCTGAGAAACTGGACTGTATGAAGAAGAACATGGCATCAGGATCGGAGGAAGACTCATTAACAACCTGCGATATGTAAATAATACAACCTTGCTTGCTGAAAGTGAAGAGGACTTGAAGCACTTATTGAAGAAGATCAAAGACCATAGCCTTTAGTATGGATTACACCTTAACATAAAGAAATAAAAAATCCTCACAACTGGACCAACAAGCGACATCATGATAAATAGATAAAAAGATCGAAGTTGTCAAGGATTTCATTTTACTTGAATCCACAATCAATGCCCATGGAAGCAGCAGTCAAGAAATTAAAGGATGCATTGCATTGGGCAAGTCTGCTGCAAAAGATCTCTTTAAATTGTTAAAAAGTAAAGATGTCACTTTGACGACTAAGGTGCACCTTACCCAAGCCATGATGGTTTCAATTGCCTCATATGCACGTAAAAGCTGAACAATGAATAAGGAAGACAAAAGAAGAATTGGTGCCTTTGAATTATGGTGTTGGAGAAGAATATTGAGTATACCATGGACTGCCAGAAGAACGAACGAATCTGTCGTGGAAGAAGTACAGCCAGAATGCTCATTAGAAGAAAGGATGATGAGACTTTGTCTCACATACTTTGGACATGGTATTAGGAAGGATCAGTCCCTGGAGAAGGACATCATGCTTGGTAAAGTAGAAGGTCAGAGAAAAAAGAGGAAACCCCTCAACGAGATGGACTGATACAGTGGCTGCAACAACAGGCTCAAACATAACAATGATTGTGAGGATGGCACAGGACTGGGCGGTGTTTCGTTCTGTTGTACACAGGGTCACTATGAGTCAGACAAGGGCACCTAACAACAACAACAATGGTAGATGTTAACATATATGCATACATACAGAGAGACAGACAGCTTACATTCATACATAAAATAGAGGGAAAATGTTACAAGAACATTTGTCAGAACTGAAAGACATGCATTTCCATACTAAAAACAAAAACACAAAGGATGCCCGGAAAATGAGTACTCAAGACCACCGCAGGGCTCATTATGAAATTTTAGAATACTAGAAACAAAGAAAAGATCCTAAGATCTTCCATAATTGTTTTTAAGTAAGTAAATCAGAAAGAAAGAAGTCATATACGAAGAATTGGGACACAGAATGGAATCAGTGTTTTCAGCAGTAACACAGGAAGCAGGAAGACATGAACAATCCTTTTAAACATTCTAAGGGAATTGTTTTTCAGCCTAGAATTACATGCAAAACGAATCAAGTATAAAAGTAGAATAAAGAGATGATTAGACATTGAAGTGTTTTAAAGTGTATCTCCCATATCTTCATACTTGCAAAGATACTGAAATATGTGCTCCAGCAAAACAGCGGAGTAAATCAATTAACAGGAAGACAGCTATGAGGTCCAGGAAACGGGAAACAACACAGGGGAGGAGCCGAGGGAAAATCAGGTTGACTGCTGGGCAGCAGGCCTAGGGAGCAGCCAGTCCACACAGGACCAGGGAAATGGAGGGTTTTAGGAGAGATGTCCCACGGGGAAATGAAATTGACAGATCTCTCAATCCATTTGACCATGTAGAAAATAGTATTGAAATTCAGTGAAGAATGTGAGAAGATTTGATGGCACATACACAAAACAATTGAAAAAACAAAAACAGAAAATTTACTCAGAACAAAATGCTGAAGAAAAGTACATAATCATATTATAGTATATGTCTGAACAATTAACAACACTTGCATAATCATGATAATGTAAACACTATTATAATATTAATTTAACAAAAAAATAATATGACATAACAATTGGGAGGAGAGAGAAATTCTGGAGAAGGGAGGGCAGTGAGAGAGAGTGAATGAGTGTAAAACTATTATATTCTCATCCTCCATAATAGGAAGTTAATAGACAATGTCCAAAATTTGGAGAAGTATGAAAAATCAGTGTATAGATATTACAAGAAAATTACTTAGAAATATGAGGGTAAGTATTCTTTTACTAAACCCACTTCAAGAGTTGAAAATGGGAAGGGATGGGAAACTGCTATTTTTTGTTAGAGGCTTTGCAGTATATATGATTTTTAAACTATGTGGATGTACTACTTTGATAAAAATAAAACATTTCTTTTAAAAGAGGTGAAAATTATTTCAGTGGCTAACCTAGAACCCAAGGGGACCCTTGTGGTGCAGTGATTAAGCCCTCAGCTACTAACCAAAAGGTCAGCTGTTCGAACCTACCAGCTGCTCTGCTCTCATAAAGGTTACGGCCTAGAAATCCTGTGGGGCAGTTCTGCTCTATCCTATAGGGTTGCTATGAGTTGGAATCTCCTCAACGGCACACAACAACAGCATAGAACCCAGTTAATAACCAATCTGTTTAGAGATTTTTAGATTTGTCTTGAATGAACAGAGTAGGTGGACACTGAGCCCAGGAGGTAAAATGGAAGAGGCTGTTGTTCCCTGGATGTGGGCTTTTCCTGACAACACACACAGGCTGTTCTGGGAGGTGTTGGGATATTAGTGAGAAGGGTTTGGGTAGCTACATGGGAGTTGTTTATAGCAAAAGTGCCAGAAGGTGAGGCTGATCAGCCTTCCTTCTCGCACACTGGGAAGTGTGGGGTGATGCCCAGTGAAAATGATCTGGCTCCCGTTTCCTTGGTGAGAACAGCCAGCAGATGGGTGTCTGGTAACCTAAAGCGTTTGCTGAAACTGCCCAAGTCAATTGCTCCACCTGGCACTGAGGCTGGGACTGACTCCAGTTTCAGCCATAGGCCTCTAGGGGCTAAAGACAAAAAAGCTGACAAAAAGGTGGTTGGCGCGGGGGGGGGTAGGGGGTGGGGATGGGAATACAGAGGTGGAGAACCTTCGAGGCAGGTTCGAAGGAGGGGGTAACTAGGAGATTGTTGATCTATCCCCTAAGACAACGGTTCACACACCTGAATGATTCTCAAAAGCTCCACAGGAGCTTTTTTAAAGTACACATTCATTTCCCTTGCTGTGCCCCACAGTCCACAACTGAGCAGAACCTCCAGGAGTAAGGCCCTGGGTTCTGACACAGCCCTTCCTGTGACCACCCTTGGAAGCTTACAGTGCCTATTCCAGCCAGGTCCTGGCCCCAGGGCCTCCTCTCTCTATTTGAGCTGATATTTTTCTTTCTTCACTAGAATTTCAGATGCAGAGGGAACTTTCTGAAACCCAGAAATCTGACAGAATACTGTTAAAAATCTGCTATTTGGTCAGTCTTTGCTAAGAGTTTGACAGCATCTGCCAGCTATGAATTCCTGCTATAGAAAAAGCAGGCTCCTCCTGGAGGGGAAAGAGGCAAAGCTCTCCCACAAATTGTTTGCCATTTTTTATTCCCTCCCTTCATTATCAGTGAGAGACTCTGAACGGCGACTGAGAGCTTCAAAGTACAGATATTTTTTCCCTTCCAACAGCTTACAACCAGTAACCTAGTTACTGCTGAGTCATCTCCAGCTCATGGTGACTCCATGTGTGTCAGAGTAGAACTGTGCTCCATAGGGTTTTCAGTGATTGATTTTTCAAAAGTAGATAACCAGGACTTCCTTCTGAGGTGCCTCTGGGTGAACTCAAATCTCCAACCTTTTGGTTAGCAGCTAAGCGCATTAACAGTTTACATTACCCAGGGACTCCAACAGCCTCCAAGATCTGAGAAGTGTAGAGTGGAGATGGAGGATCATTAGCGGCTGAGCAAGCTACTATATTTTGCTCAGTACCAGGAGATGGCGCCAAAAATGAAAATACCTGAGTGGGGTGAATTTTGTCAGTTATGAAGACATGGGCTCTGCTTCTGGAATCCAGTTTCTTCTTCTCATCCAGATCACAGAGTACTGGAATAACATGAGGGGAATGTTAGCGACCTAAAGAAAGCTTTCCCCTCAAAAGATGGGCAGATGGTAGTGGCTGGATTTTTTTTTCTTTTTAATCTGAGCCACTACACCTGTGTTTTCAGCTTTCTGGGACAGCCATAGCTATTTTCCTATTGGGTTTTGGTATCTGAAATCACAAAGCCCTCCCCATTATGGCCACCCTAAATCTAAAATCCAAAAATAGATTTTCAGTGATGAAGAAATGATGACCTTAGAAAGTGAGGGTCAGCAGAGACTCTTAAAAAATAAAAATTCCACCAGGTTATGAACTTTAAGAGGGCAGGAACCACATCTCACTTGTTCACAACTGAGTCCTGAGGAACTAGTGTAAGTAATTCTTGCCATAGAAAGGATGCTGGCTAAATGGTCGGTTTAGCAGGGAGTGAAAGCTTTGCAGCTGTGTGCCAAGGTGCCGTGCAGGGCCTGGTTGAAGTCACAAGTAGGCCCTGTCTACTTGGATACTCCTCTTGCCCTGGTCCTTGTCAGGGTGAACACATTCTCTTCACTCTGATCTCAGCATCGTAACCCTGCCACAGAAAGTTCTTCCCTGACCACTCTATCCAAAATTGATCTCTCTGTTGAGTCTCTACCACATGACCTTATTTATTTCCTTAATAGCACCAGTCACCATCTCCAACTCTCTGATTCACTGATCCATTTATTTACGATTCTTTTACTGTCTGTCTCCTCCACCATCATGGCAGTTCTGTGAGGTCGAGGACCTTATTGATCTTGCTAACCACACCACCCACAGCACCTAGAACAGGTTCTTGGCACAGTAGGCACTCAAAGAAGTAACATCAGATTACAAGAAGAGGGAAACTTCCCTCAACTCTAAAATGCATGTTTTTTATTGATTCTGGAACTGGGTTCCATCTTACAGTTGATGCACTTATTTGATATAGTATTTCACTCTCGCTCCTCCCTGGAAAGTTGTTAAGGCATCAAGGGTGCTCATGATGGTGTCTTAGCACCCAGGAAGGACAACACACAAGGATTATCCTGAGCAGAGAGATTATCAAACCAGTTGCTGTTGAGTCAACTCCAGTTCATGGCAACCCCATGTGTGTCAGAGCAGAACTGTGCTCCACTGGGTTTTCAATGGCTGATTTTTTGGAAGTAGAAATCGCCAGGCCTTTCTTCCGAGGAACCTCAGGGTGGACTCAAACCTCCAACCTTTCTGCTAGGAGCTGAGCACATTAATTGAGCAGAGAGATTATCTGCCTTCAAATCCAGGCTGCTTATTCTGAACAATGAGGAGGGTGGAGGCACATCAAAGGAAAGAAAATAGAGAAACTATTGCCCAGAAATGATTAGAAGAAACATGGAGCATGAAGGGCATCTGAACAGGGCAGGGCTGCTCTGCAATGGTCTTTATCCTGCCCAGGTCAATGAGAGCTTTCCTTCATCCCGACCCTCCTTCATCCCAGCCTGAGTATTTATTCAGGAGCACACATTCGATGGCCCACAGCTCTGAGCTGCCGGGGCACCTGGGCTTAGTCCTGGCTGCCTGCTTGAGCCATGGGCATGGCACAAATCTAAAGCCCTGGCTTGGGGAATGCCACGGGTCTGAGCAACCACGTAAAGCATTGCCGGTCAACGTGTGGTTTTGCACCACTTGCGTCAGAATCACTCAAAAAGTTTGCATTAAATGCAGATTCCTGAGCCCAACCCACCTAGCATCTGCCTCCAGGAATCTACTTGTAAATAAGCTTCCCCACGTGATACTTAGGTGAGAAGTTCTCAAGCATAACGAATGGGAATGGGGAATGATTCCTTTGGCAACCTAACCCAACTCCAGATAGTTTCTAGGGTATCTGCCCCATGTCTATTGCAAAAGAGAAAGGAATCCCACAGGCCACAGCTGGAGGAGTGTGGATGATTTGGGATGAGCTCTCAGGCATGCCCTGCACGGCCTGGGAGGAACTAGAATGGAGCGCAGCTTCAGGGCGTCTGCTGCTGGTTCCTAGCTGCAGCCTGACCCCTAGTGGTCAGAGGGAGTGGTTTGGTAGGAAGGGTCCAGAATGCTTGGCCTTTGCGATTCTGGGGGGAGAAGTTATACCCTTATAAACTCAAACTCTACTTAAAGAAGCACTATTGTCAAGACAGTGATTATTTGGGGAGGGGATGATAAGTAGTTTATGAATTGACCAAATTCCTTGTTTCACCTCCATTGCTTTCTCATCTTGTAGTAAGGCAGTCCCCAGTTACGAACATCTGACTTACGTACAACCTGTAGTTACAAACCAACCCCTGTAAAGCCTATTACATTAAAAATTCGAGGTACATACAGTGGTTCAAGATAACAAATGGGCACTACTTTGTGATGTGTGGCAAAACATTACTATTATTACTGCATTATTATGTCAAAGGTGTTTTAGTGTATCTGGAAGTGTTTCTTTAATGTTTTTTATACATAGAGAAGTACACTATATACTATATACTAAGACAAACGTTTGACTGACATTAGATAAGAAGTGTACCTAACTGTTCTGACTTATGTACAAATTCAATTTAAAGACAGGCTTAGGAATGGAACTCGATTGTAACCTGGGAACTGCCTATATTACGGAAGAGGTGAAGTCAGCTCCCCTCCACCTCGGTCAGTGATAAGGAATGGAGCATCTGTAGGTGACATTTTAGCTGAAGTTCTTCATTTCATCCAATGGAGCAAAGGAGGACAGAAAGGACAATGGAAACTCAGGTCTTTTCATGACGCTTTAATTCTTTTTTAAAGGTTTGAGGTGGGGGCTGAGGGGCCAACATTGAAAAACTTGGCAACACTACACAGCTTTGTATGGTGTGCCTGTGGCTTCCATTATTCATGCTGCTGCCTTTCTCCTCATTAGCCTAGATCACACTCTGCCTCTCACCTGGCGGGAGTACCTGCAACCACTGGCCTTTATCTGTCCGACTGGGTCTAGGTGTGGCTTACCTAGGTTAAGATACTTAACCTGGATACTTAGCCTGTTCAACTTGCTAAAGCTTAGTCACTCACAGGATGCAAATGTCATAAAAAAACATTTCATTCAAAGAAGTTTCTCCAGCAATATATCTCCCTCTCCTCTTCCTTTTTAATACTTGGGAATTTAACAATCAGCAGAAATAGATCACCTGACTTGATAAATAACAATATGCTTTTGCATTTCCATAACTGAAATACAGAGTCTGATTCAAGGAGTTACTCTTTTGTCTCGCAATCACAAGGAGAGACTAGTCTAATGAAAGTATCAGAAACAGAACATTTTAGGAGAGAGAGTACAGTGGGATATGGGAAGTCAGGGGTCTGGAGCTGTTGTTGCGTTGACTGTGCGCAATTCACTGTCAGTCACTTAACAGGTTTTCCTCTATGAGGCAAGCATTGAGCTGGATGCTAAGAACACAAAGAAAAGTAGAACATATGGCTCCTACCCTCAAGTTGTTTTCAGTCTTGTAGGAGGCAAGAAAAGGGCATATAAACCAACCAAACCAGTAGAATCAATTCCAACTTATGGTGACCCCATGTGTTGCAGAGTACACCTGTGCTCCATAAGGTTTTCAAGGCTGTGAACTTTTGGAAGCAGATCACCAGGCTTTTCTTTTGAGGCACCTCTGGGTAGGTTCACACTACCAATCTTTTTGTTAATAGCCGAGTGTTTAACCATTTGCAGCACCAGGAACTCCATACATATAAATCAAAACTTATCAAACTATTTGAAGCATGAAATGAGAGAGAAATGTGAGGTTAACCTCCTTCCACCTTGAGTATTTATCTGGCATATTTAGCTCTTTGATTTGCTTCATGATCATCATCACTGTCACTCACATTCATAGAACACATAGACTAGTACATTCTCTTAATTTTCTCAATAATTCTATAAGGGGGTTACTATTATTATCCCCCATTTTATAGCTAAGGAAATTAAGACTTTACATAGATCAGATCCTTTGCCCAAGATCAAACAGCTGGTAAGTGGTGGAACAGGTACTGGAAACCAGATCAGCCCAGCTCCAGATCTAAGGCTGATAATCACCAGGGGCAATGTCTTCCAAGGTCTTCCACCTCTATTATTGTTTCTGCTGCTCTCTTGCTTACAGTCAACATCTCATCCTTTCACTTACAAAGTTATCTCTATCCACTCACGCATCCTGACATTCTGTCCTCCTGTCTCAGAGAACAAGGCAAACATCCACCTGTCGAAGCCCATCCATCACCTCATCCCTTCTTCTTCAGCCCTCTTAGGACCATGTCTACTCATCTCCTTTCTTCTGGACCTTCAATTCATCACACTCTATTGACTCTTTCCCCTCAACTCATAAAGATGTAAGTCTCTTCTTTTCTAAACAAAACCACAGATAAATAAAACATAACAAAACAAAAGCTTCCCTTACCCTGTATCTACCTCAGCCTTGCCCAGTCTCCACCCCACCAGCCACCATCCCATCATCCACCTCTCTCCTTCCCTTCTTATCCAGCATCAACCAAAAAATAATTTCCTCTTACCGTCTCCACTTCCTTAACTTCCATTTGCTCTTCAGTTCACTGCCAACTGATTTCTGCAACCGTTTAATTACCAGATACTATGGATAGTTTTCAGTATTTATCTTGTTGTTCCTCTCTGCTACATTTGAGACCATTAATCCTTCCTCCTTGAGGGTCTCTAATCATTTGGTGTCTATGGTAGCGCAGTTTTCTTCTTCTCCTTATTCCTTTCTGACCATTTCTTCTCTGTCCCGTTCATGGACTTCTCTTTCCAACAACTTCTCTTCTGCTAAAGAACCAGTTGCCGTCGAGTCAGCTCCGATTCATGGTGACCCCATGTGTGTCAGAGCACAACTGTGCCCCATAGGGTTTTAAAGGACTGATTTTGGAAATAGATCATCAAGCCTTTCTTCCAAGGCACCTCTGTGTGTACTTGAACTTCCAATCTTTTGGTTAGCAGACAAGCACATTAACCATCTATACCATCTAGAGACTTCTCTTCTGCTACTCACCCCTTAAATGTTGGTGTTTCCGGAGATTTCCCCTTGACCCAGGACAAGCCTTATCCACTCTCTTGTTTTTCAAATAAAAAGTTTTTAAAACCTATCTGTTGTTGTCTCCCAAATCTATATCTCAAGCTTCGGATATGTATGTTTACCTGCCAGCTGGTCATCTTCACCTGGATGTCTTCTGAGCACTTCAGACTCAACAAGAACAAATCCAGTTTCATCACCTTCTCTTTTAAACCAACTCCTTCTCTGAGAGTTTCTATTTCAGGTGGTGACACCACCATTTGCTTAGTCCCTTGAGCTAGAAACTTAGGAGTCACCCTTGAGTCACCATCAGTTGATGGGGTCCTCTTGAGTGGACCTTCTAAATGCTCCTCTACACCTTTTACCACTGTCCTGGTTCAGGCCATCATCATCTGTTGCCTCAGTTCCTGCAGTAGTGTCCTGATTGGTTTCCCAGATCTAACTCATGACAACATTTGGTTCTTAAATCTGTCCTCCAGCAATCTATTTAAAATATGAACCTGTCTTCAGCAAATATTTCAGTGACTGCCCACCACTTAGAGCAAGCCCTTTAATATGATCTAGCAGACCCCCATGATCTTACAACTGCCTATCACAAGACCTTCCTCTTCAATGACTTTCTGCATGTCACTCTCTAAAGGAACAGAACTGCCCATGGCTCTTTGCTTGCATTATGCTATTCCTCACTTCTGCCTCTCATGCAATGCTCTCCTCATCCCAGCCCCAATTCTCTACCCACATAGGCGTAGCTAACTCCTGCTCATTCTTTGGGAATCATCTCTAATCAACCTTCCCCACTCCCTTGGGTACATATCCCAATTATTTGCCTAACTGTCTGTACCACATTTGCTCAAGATTGAATGGGAAAGATGATAACAGATTTAAGAGCAAGGCACCTAATTACTTTAGGCAATCAAAATATTTTCTTGCTGACAAAATGAGATTTATGAGGTACTGAGGAGGTATTATGAATGTTTTAGGTTCCATAATCTGGCCTTCATAAGCTGTTTACATTCTAAGTGAGAAGGAAAGACTTGAAAAGAACACCAATGCACTATTAAGAGAAGGCTATATGGAGCCATGGCCCGGGTGTATGCAAGGTGGGAGGAAGACTCCCATCTTCAATACTAGCATAAAAACAACAGCAAATCATTTCTGGAGTGAGTATACATCAGCAGAGAACATGGGGGAAATGTGAAAATCACGCTCTTGCTGATACAAAAAAAAAGACAAGAAATACACTCATATCTTCATGGGAGTAGAAGTTCAGAAACTTTAAAGGCTAGTCAAGGCTCAAATTGATCCTCTGAGAAGAATATAAGCAAAGAAGGAGGCAACCAGATCCAGTGCAAATACCAACAAGGCAACCTCTATAGCTTCCATGCAACTCTCCAGGGCTTCCCCACTCCATTCTCCCCATCACCCATCATCTATGATGCCTTACTTGACTCTGCTTGTGTGCTCTTTGGTTTGTCCTTACTTCTTTAAGAATGAGAGAAGTGTCTTTCAAAAATAAATGCGTTTTCATCTGATTTGAAACACTGTCAGGTTTCAAACTGCGACTGCCTTGCTAGCGTTCCTCTTTGGATAAAAGAGAGTCGTGTGCCATCTTGTGGTTGAGGGACGCCAAAACAATAATTATGCACCCACAGCATCCTGCCCAGTCCAGCACCGCCAGGGTTACTTGGTCTAAAATTTTGGAAAGTGTTCCTGTTCAGGGGCAATAGCAATAAGAGAATGCATTAGTGGAGAGACAGATATCACACTGGGGACTGAACTTGTAATTAGTAGTGTTAAAGTAGGGTCCAAAGAGATTTTTTTCTGGTCTCTCAACTAGTATAATTTCATCTCTAGGTGCCATTTCTTCCCCAATTAATAAATGAATTCCGATTGTTGTCATTGCTAGATGCTGTTGAGTTGGCTGTGACTCATGGAGGTCCTATGTACAACGGAACAAAATGTTTCCTTGTCCTCCCCCATCCTCACAATCGTTGGTGTGCTCAAATCCATTATTGTGGTCACTATGTATTTTGATTGCCTTCCAACTAGGAAGCCCTGGTGGCTTAGTGGTTAAGAACTATGGCTACTAACCAAAAGGTCTGCAGTTCAAATCCACCAGGTGCTCCTTGGAAAACATATGGGACAGTTCTACTCTGTCCCAGAGGGTTGCTATGAGTCAGAATTGACTTGATGGCAGCAGGTTTGGTTTTTGGTTTTCCAACTAGGGGGCCCTGGGGGAGCAATGGTTAAGAGCTTGGCTGCTAAGCAAAATGTCGGCAGTTCAAATCCACCAGCCGCTCCTTGGAAACCCTATGGGGCAGTTCTACTCTATCCTATAGGGTCACTATGAGTTGAAATTGACGGCAATGGGTCTGGTTTTGGTTTCCAGTTTAGGTGGCTCACCTTCCCGCACTATATCAGACAATACTCTGTTGTGATCCATAGAGGTTTCACTGGCTGAATTTCACAACTAGAACACTAGGGTTTTCTTTCTTTTCTGTCTTAGCCTGGAAGCTCCACTGAAACCTGTGTACCATGGGTGACCCTGCTGGTATTTGAAATACCAGTGGCATACCTTCCGGCATCACAGCAACACTCAAACCACCACAGTATGACAAACTGACAGACAGGTGGTACGAATTCTGATTAGTCATGATCTTTAAAAAAGAAAAATCCTGTCACAGTGGAAAGAACATCAGACTGAGAGCTAAGATACCTGGCATCTAATTGCCGTCTGCCACAAACTAGCCAGGTGAACTAGCAACAAAGGATAGTAGACAAGGCAGTGACCTGGGGGCTAGAAGATTCGGATTCAAGCACTATCACAATCTAGCTTGTTACCTTAGGGAAACTGTTTTATTGAGCACCTCCCCTGGGACAATGCTGTGTAAGGTACTTTGTATGTATTTCTTCAGCTTCTTCCTCATAACCATCCTATGGGACAGTGGTTCTACAAGTGAGAAAGCCAAGGCTCAGCAACACTGAGTTGTCTAGGGTCACAGAGACAGTGAGTGATGGAGTCAGCATATTTTTTTTTTCTTGTTTTAATTATTTTTCTTTTCATAATTTTTTCTCACGTGAATGCGCATGCATAAGCCAGATAGCTTGGATTTCCCATGGCCCTTTAAAGGGACTCTACAATGTCATTGAAGCAATGCTATTCTAGTGGTCATTACGAGGTCTCACCTGATGACATGACCTTGTGAGATGAGTATTATTATGGTCCACATTTGACACTTGAGGGAACTCAGGTGCAGAGAGGTTAAGAGACTTGTTTGGGATTGCACAACTAAGACTTGAATGCAGCCTTTAAAAAGAAAAAAAGTTTATTGAGGTAAAATTGACATATAATAAATGGCACATATATAAAGTATAAAACGTGATATGTATAAACCTGTGAAACCATCACCACAATCAAGATAATGAGCATATCCATTACTCCCATAAATTTCTTCATTCTCCTTCATATTTCCCGCCCTTTTTGCCCTCACATTTCTCTCAACCCCCACACTACCATCCCCAGGTAACCACTGATCTACTTTCTGTCACTATAATTTTTATTTTATACAATTTTATCTAAGTGTAAACATGCAGTATGTACTCTTTTTTGTCTATCTTTTTTCACTCGGCATAATTATTTTGAGCTTCATCCATGTTGTGCCTATCAGTTATTTTCCTTTTCATTGTTGAGGAATATTCCCTTATAGGGATATACAACAATTTGTTTATCCATTTCCCTGAGGCTGGACATTTGGATTATTTCTAGTTTGGGACTATTACAAATAAAACTTCTATGAATATTCAAGTACACATCTTTGTACGGACATAAACTTCCATCTACTTTGTGTAAATACCTAGAAATATAATGGGTAGGCCATAAGATAGGTATATGTTGAACTTTTTTAAGAAATGGCCAAACTTTTTTCCAAAGTGGTTGTGCCATTTTACATACCAGCAGTGTGTGAGAGTTCCAGTTCTTCCACATCCTTGGAAGAACTTGATATGGTCAGTCTTTTTAATTTTAGATACTCTAATAGGTATGTTGTGATATCTCATTGTGTTTTTCATTGCATTTCTTTAATGACTAACAATGTTGAGTACCTTTTCGTGTGCTTATTAGCCACTCATGTATTTTCTTTGGTGAAGTATCTTCAAATCTTTTTAGTCCTTATCCAATATATGCATTTTTAATTGAGTTGGTTGTTTGCTTATTACTGAGTTTTGTGAGTTCTTTATATATTCTTAATATGAATTTTTTATCAGATATGTGATCAGCTAATATTTTCTCTCAGGCTGTAGCTTGTCTTGTCATGTTCTTAATAGTGTCTTTTGAAGAGTATAAGTTTTTAATTTGATGAAGTCCAATTTATCAGTTTTTTCTTTCATGTATTATGTTTTTGGTACCATATTAAGAAATCTTTGCCTAACCTAAGGTCACAAAGATTTTTCTTCTATGTTTTATTCTTAAGATTTTATAGTTTTCGGTTTTATATTCAGACCTATGATCCGTTTTGGTTAATTTTTTACCTGATGTGAAATATAAAAGTTTTGTCTTATTTTTTTCTGGCAAATGGATATCCAGTTGTTTCAGTATCATTTGTTGTTGAAAAGACTATCTTTTTTCTTTGGATTTCCTTTGCAACTTTGTTGAAAATCAGTTGACTGGCTATGTGTATTGTTTCTATAATCTTTATTCTGTTCCATTGTTCTATTTGTCTCTCTTCATGCCAATACCATGCTATCTTGCTTACTATAGCTTTATAATAAATTTTGAAATCAGATATTATAAGCCCTTCAATTTTGTTCTTCCTTTGCATTTCCATATAAATGTTAGAATACGTTTGTCAATTTCTTCCAAAAAAAAGACTTCTGGGATTTTGATTAGGATTGCATCGAAACTATAGATTAATTGGAGAGAACTGACATCTTAACAATATTGAGTCTTCCAATCCATGAACCTGATATATCTCTCTATTTCTGTGGGTCTTCTTTAATTTTTCTCAGCAATGTTTTGTAGTTTTCGGTGTATAGTGCTTGCATATTCTTTATCAGATTTAGGCTCTCAGTACAGCAGGATAAAGTTGTGGCAATCTACTTCTGTAAAGATTACAGCCTGGGAAACCCTATGGGGCAGTTCTACTTTGTCCTATATGGTCAAAGTTTTGATTCTCATAGATCAAATCTATTACTTTTGTTCAATTATTTATGGAAAGTCACACACACACAAACCCTGATATCATGACAAATTTATTATTTGGAAGATATGGACATAGTGCTGTTTCCTCTGTAATTCTGAATGCTGGTTAAATAATTTCCTAGTACAGAGGACAGAGCCACTAAGTATGAAAAAATGACTAACTTTTCTGATAAATCTCATTCATTCTCATTCCCAAATAGAAAGTGGAATTCAGGACTGTGGGTATTAGTGGTTCTAAGCAGAAACCTTTATAATCTACCATATATACTTAGCTTGACTTCATTAACTTTTTGGAATAACGAACTTTTTGGGCAAGCTAATCTAATGCCATTCATTAAATGAGAAAAGTAGAAATTAGATCATTAAAGTGAATGTGGCTGGTGCAAAGGCAAAGAGAAAGAAAAACACTGTATTACTTTCCCCGATTTCAAAGCAGCACTTTAATTAAGATTTCTTCCACCAGCAAAACTAATTTTATAAGATTATACAGCCAGCACATTTCAATTTATACTTCCAGAAAGTGATCCTTTTGCATTATGGGGAACTTATGCGTCATATCTAGGAAGAGGCTAAGGCCTAAAGGTAAAAGGAGACATTTCAATGTGGTGACATAATGATTTATCCTGTCTAAATTGGGCAAACATAGTGAACACTAAATTTTTCAATTCCTTGGACTATATTTAATCGTGTCTGTTTTTTCATTGACAGTCTGAGAAATATTGTCGGAGGTATTATCAGACTGGCTGTAGTTTTTCTCCCTCCTTGGATTTATTGATGAAATCAGGAGACTCAATACCGGTGAAGTGTTGGTCTGAATGAATATGGGGCAGGAATTGAGGTCTTCAACTTCTCAGAATAATAATTTAAGCTTCAACCTGACAGCTAATGATCACTAGAACATATAGTACTGACCCAGCTGCTCAGCTGTCTTAGAAATGACTTAATTACACAGAACAGCTGCTGGAGCCAGCCAAAGACACAGGGAAAAACATCGGCTAAAAGAGAAACAAGGCAGGATTAATTTGTGGTCTAACTCATTAAGGCCTCCTGCTGTCATCTGTGCCAGGCCACTGAGTGTTCACTTTTTAGAAAATGATCATGTACTTCAGCTACTCTTATTAGTTCTCTCGATTTGGCAGAAATCATAATAGGCACCAGGAGTCATTAAAAGCACCTGGAGCATGTAATCTGTTAAAAGTGGGAAAAACTTTCCCAAAGAGACCAGGGGCCAGTCCACTGGGCTTTGGTCTTTTCTCTGGTATTGTTGTATCTCCACTTCAAAGTGGCTACAAACTGCCCCAGAGTACCTCTCACATTCCTTCTATTTTTATTTCTATTCTTCCTCCTTTTTTTCCTCTTATTTCTTCTCTTTTGTCTCCATCTTTCTTTCTCCCTTTTTGACTGCTGGATTGAGACTGAAGATGGAGTTTCAAGGGTATAGTCAGGTTTGAACCTACTTGTGCAATTTTTGTGCAATGCACTTGTGCAATTTTTGTGCAATGCACTTGTGCAATTTTTATTCATTATTTCATTTAATCCGTACAATAACCTTGAGAGGAGGTCTTCCTGCCTATTACCCAGGTATAAGAATTAAGGCTTAGAGAGGTTATTTAATTTACCTAAGGTCATTAAGCAATTTTCTTTCTGTTTCAAACCCACGCTTTGATACTCTGCTTTGTGACGCCAAGGCTAGAACTCTGCAAACCACATCTCTGCTTTGTCGGCTGGCTCTTTGCTGGCGTTCCAGAGAGAGACTATAAGGCTATATAAGGGAAAAGGGACTTACTTCTTCCTATTTGCTTCCTGTTACTGTCAGCAATGGCTTTTCACCATAGCAACAGTAATTTTCCACACTCCCAGAACCAGCCCCCTCAGAAATACTAGCACCAGTTGATCAGAACCCTCTTCCCAGAAGTCTGGGTTCCAGTTGTGGAGGTATCCTCCTCTGAGCTTATAGGTTCTAATAACCCTATCTTTCCCCTTTGTTCTCCCAGCCATAGAGGTGGTAGCTGCTTCCTGCAGTTACTATCTCTATGCCAGTGTCCCCTTTTATACCTTGTCAGGTCTTCAATACCCATTTAGTCAATTCTGTATGTTAAAGTCTTTCTATTCAAAGAATTTCTGTTTTTCCAACTAAACTCTGACTAATACACACAGACACAGGATTCACAAATGAGTATTTGTGACTCCAAATCCTGGTCCTAATTCCTACTCTGTGCTCTTCTTCCCCTAACCTCCACTTGCAACCTAGCACTCAAACAACACTTGAATCAAGTATAATTGGGAGCTCAAGTTATGTTTCCATAGGGAAAGTCCTGAATATTATCATGCTGATTACTGAAGATGTGATCCACCGTCAAATGGTTTGAAAAGCAACTGGCATACATAAGTGCATATAAGCTAAGTAAAACGGATCTCTGATTAATATATTCTTAAAAAGATCACAGAACGGATGCATTGGCAAGTCATAGCAATAATGAGAAATTATCAGCAATCTGTGTTTCTACTGGAAATCTCATTTGTCTAAAAGCAGAATATCTGATATATTTTTGACCTTGCCTCTCTAAGAAACTCATTTTGTATAAGGAAAATGAAGAAATAAAGACATTTTTTCTCCTGGATTCATTTATGACCTACTAGGAAGAACTGGTGAGGAGAGAGGAGAGTTAAGGAGTATCCTTTATCCTTGTCACATGGAATATTAAAATTCCCGAAGGACACCATTCTGGATGGGCTCTCACATGAGTCCTAAGTGCAACTTCCTCGGAAGTTCAGAGCAAAGTGCGATCTAACCCCAAAACCAGGCAATCTGAAAGAGAAGACAGTATAAGAGTGATGGAAAGATCTCAAAAATTAAATACTAAGGATATAAGACTATGGATCTTGATAAGAAATGGAAGAGACTGGCTTTCAACAATAGCGGCGTGACTGCACAGAGAGCAGCTTAATGAACTTGATTTGTCAAAGGGCTAAGCAAAAGATGGAAGAAACATACAGCAGATAGATGATCTGTGAATGCCTGTACGTGCTGGGCACTCTCTGGAGGTGAGCAATCCAAGCCCCTGCCTTCAAGCTGCTTATGCGCCAATGGAGCAGGCATACAATAAACCATTAAATAAACCATCAGCCAATAACTACATAAAGCATGACGGACAGTGGTAAGTACCATAACATTTTGTGTGTTGAACCAATTAAAATTGATAATATTCTACCATTTTTAATCTACAAAAATGGTGATTTTATGTGATGCAGCCTACTATTTTATTAGGAGAGTGATATTTTACACAGGTAGTAAAGAAAGCCCTTTCAGAGACAGTGACATATGAACAGAAACCTGGATAAAATAAGGGAATGAGCCATGTGAAAATCAGGAAGAGTGTTCCAGACTAAGGGAAAGCAAGTTTCACAATCCCGAGAAAGAAATCATATAGTAAAGAATTAACCTTACCCAAAGAGAGGTCTGGCCTTTGCCCTCAGCTCCTTTGGAAGTGATCTCTATGCCCTTGGGAGCATTCTGCCCGATAAGAGTATCTTTGCTTACCTAGAAGCCATGGGCAACACTGAATAGTCTAACAATCTGACTTTTGGGGAGTACTTTTGGCTTTGGGTGATAGGGTATTGACCTCCGAAGGGACTAGAGACTAAAAGTCAGCCACATGGACAGTCAACCATGTCTACATAACCAAGCCCCAATAAAAACTGTGGACAACAAAGCTCAGGTGAGTTTCCTTGATTAGCAATACTCAGTGTAGATTGTCACACAACATTGTGGGAAGAAGTTAGTGCTGTCCTTGACTCCACTGGGAGAGGAAAACTGGAAGCTCCACATGTGGAACTCTCCTGGACTCTGCCCCATCCATTTCTACCCTTGGCTAATTTTAATCTGTATCTTTCACTGTAATAAACCATAACAGCTTTCAGGAAATTCTTCCAGTCCTTCAAGTGAATTATTGAACCTGAGCGTGGTCTTAAAAACCAAAAAAACCAAACTCGTTGCCATCGAGTTGATTCTGACCCCCAAACATAAGTCGGTGTCAGAAGTCAGGATGGTCTTGAGGACTCAAGAACTTTGCAGTCACGCTGGATATGTGTAAGAAATATCCAGAAGTCTAATGTGGCTACAATAGAGGGACGGGGGCAAAGACAGTAAGAGATGAGATGAGAGTGGCAGCCACAGACAGATTCACGTAAGGACCTGTAGGTCATGACAACTTCTCTGTTTCCAACTTTCGCATTCCAATCACCAATGATTATCAAAATATCTTAATTGCATGTTTGATAAATTTCAGACTGCAGAG
This sequence comes from Trichechus manatus latirostris, assembly GCF_000243295.1. Lineage (NCBI taxonomy): Eukaryota > Metazoa > Chordata > Mammalia > Sirenia > Trichechidae > Trichechus > Trichechus manatus. Next base: position 3,442,097 of record NW_004443946.1, read on the forward strand.
ATTAGAAAAAATTTTCAGGTTCCTCATCTTTGGCAGTAGCAGTTGGTGTGTAAATTTGAATAATAGTCGTTTTAACTGGTCTTCCTTATAAGCATATGGATATTATCCTATCACTGACAGTGTTGTACTTCAGGATAGATCTTGAGATGTTCTTTTTGACAATTAATGCGATGTCATTTCCCTTCAATTTGTCACTCCCAGCATAGTGGACCATATGATTGTCTGATTCAAAATGGCAGACAAATGCCAGTCCATTTCAGCTCACTAATGCCTAGGATATTGATCTTTATGTGTTTCCTTTCATTTGAGGACAAAGATGCTCCTGACCCAAGCCATGGTATTTTCAATCATCTCCTATGCATGTGAAAGCTGGACAGTGAATAAGGAAGACTGAAGAAGAATTGATGCATTTGAATCATGGTGTTGGTGAAGAATATTGAATATACCATGGACTACCAGAAGAACGAACAAGTCTATCTTCGAAGAACAGCCAGGGTACTCCTTGGAAGTAAGGATGGGTAGACTTCATCTGACATACTTTGGACATGTTATTAGGAGGGACCAATCCCTGGAGAAGGACACCATGCTTGGTAAGGCAGAGGGTCAGCAAAAAAGAGGAAGACCCTCAATGAGATGGACTGACACAGTGGCTGCAACAATGGTCTCAAACATAGCGATGATTGTGAGGATAGTGCAGGACCAGGCAGTGTTCCGTTCTGTCATATATAGGGTTGCTATGAGCTGGAAATGAGTTGACGGCACCTAACAACAAACAGGTCATGTCAAGGACTTGGTTCTTTATTGTGGGAATAAGATGAGAAGCCCTTAGAAGCATGAGGACAGTAGTGATGTGATCTGATTTACATTTTTAAAAGATCCATCTTGTGAACCCTATGGAGATTAGACTGTAGAGAGGCAAGAGTGGAAGCAAGGTGACCAGTTAGGAGGCCATTGCAGGATTGCAGGAATCCAGGAAAGAGCTAATGGTGACAAGGAAAGTTGTTAGCAGAGGAGGAGTGAGAAATGGTAGCTCTAGGATGTATTCTGATGGTAAAAGTGACAGGATTTACAGATAGGATTAGATGTAGCACGTGAGAAAGAGGAGCGGAACGTAATGATATGAATTTGGGGCTTAGCTACATAAATCGTGGAGCCATTTACTAAGCTAGGAGACAAGGAAGGTGAAATTTTAATTGTGTAGAAGACATAAGGATTTTGATTTTAGACATGTTCGACTTAAGATTCTTACTAGATATCACAGTTCATACACTGTGTAGGCAGTTGGTTAAACAAATTTGGAGTTTTAGGAAGTGGACTAGATGGGAAGATACACATTTGGGAGTTGTTAGCATATGTATTTATTTAATGCATGGGATTGGTAGAAATCATCCAAAGAATGAATGTAGATAGACCAGAGAAAAGGTCCAAGGCCTGCCATGAGGTCATATGGGGGAAGGGGATTCAGCACAGATGACTCAAGAAGAGGGGTCAGTGGGGCAGAGGAAAATCAGGTCTGGAGTGTATATCAGTTATGACTCTGAGTCTCAGTTCTTGCCACAGCCTCATTTGGAAGAGGAAACCTTCAGAAGCCACAGAGGAAGCTAGAGAAGTATCCACAGGAGAATCTTCCAGCAGCATCAATTCAAATAAATATGAGAGCTCAATTCCAGACAGTTAGAAGTAAACCCACCGCCCCCTCCCTCCCCTCAAAGTGACAAAAAGTCAGTTCTACAAACCAAACATAAGCAAGTCTGTCAGCCCAGATATTTGACATATAAAAAACCTCTTGCCTTTCAAATGGTCATTGTTATAACTAACAAATCCTAATTAAAATGCTGATCACTTTCTGGAAATCCTTCAGAAAGCAATTTCCTTCCTAGGGTGGGAAAAGGTCTGGGAACAAGAAAAGCCAGAAGACAAATTCTCAGAAAAGCATTGGCAAAATACAAGAAGACGAAAGGCTAAATTAATTAGAAGACAGGAGAAGGAAAAAACAGGCGAATCAAATTAGATTATCAAAGATGAGATAAATTATAAATAAAGGACCATTCTGGGCAGTTCCATTTGTGGGCCACATCAGAATACAGCTCCAAACCTGCAGAAAAGCCCTCTGGAAGAAACCAGGTGTGTCACCAGGACCTTGCTGAGCAGTGCTTCTGCCCCTTTGGCTATGGTACTATGTGGGGAGACAGCTGCCCACAGTCCATGAATACCGAGAAGAATATGAAACTCAAAGCAGGAGAGAGGCCAATTACGGACATGCCAATCAAAGCCACCTCCTGATTTGGGGTGCTTACACCAGTTGCAAATTAACTTTTCATTCTAAATATCTCTGCAAATAGATTTATTGATAGACAAAAATAGACAGATGATAGACGATAGATAGATACAAAGAATCAGACAAATACTGGTTTTGAGGTCATGTGATTTGTACAAAAGATATTCAGAATTGATGGGTTTGAAATATAGTGTTCAAAGATTATAGGGTGTCTTAGTCATCTAGTGCTGCTATAACAGAAATACCACAAGTGGATGGCTTTAACAAACAGGGAGTTTATTCTCTCACAATCTAGTAGGCTATGAGTCCAAATTCAGAGTGTCAGCTCCAGGGGGAGGCTTTCTCTCTCTCTGTCGGCTCTGGAGGAAGGTCCTTGTCATCAATCTTCCTTTGGACTAGGAGCTTCTCAGGCACAGGGACCCCAGGTCCAAAGGAAGCGCTCTGCTGCCAGTGCTGCTTTCTTGGTAGTATGAGTTTCGCTGTCTCTCTGCTCCCTTCTGTCTTTTATATTTCAAAAGAGATTGGCTCAAGACACAATCTAATCTTGTAGATTGAGTTCTGCCTCATTAACATAACTGCTGCCTATCCCACCTCACTAACATCATAGAGGTAGGATTTACAACAGTTAGGAAAATCACATTAGATGACAAAATGGTGGACAGTTACACAATACTGGGCATCATGGCCTGGCCAAATTGATACACGTATTTTTGGGAGACACGATTCAATCCATGTCATAGGGTTAAAAAGTGAATGTTTTGAACCTAATGTTAAAAACATTAGGCAAACTTACCTCAAAGAATTATTAAAACTGTTTAGTTGGAAATAAAAATTCCACTGTTAATATTAAAGAGACTGTCTTTTAAAAATGTGCAAAGGGGTGTGTGTGCAAAAGTTAGGTGTGTATGTGTTGGTGCATAATAACTTTTGTATGGATTCTCTTCAAGATTCTATTTCTTCCCTTTGTGTATGTCAGAGCTATAAATTCAAGAACGAAAAATTACAGATCTCAACATAATTCTGATAACTGGGGGATAGTGTACTTTCAGGTTTGCTGGAGAAAAAAAAACTGGACTTCGAATAATGATTAATAGTGATTAACTTAAATCCTTAATCACTAATTTCACTTTTCATATTTCCCCTGACTTTTAGGGGAGGGATAGTTTTTGTCTCAAAAGCAGGCTTTAGTGACCTGTGGGTTTGAACAGCAACCAGAGATAAAGAGACAAAGATATTAAATGGCAACACATCAGTAATTATCACTTAATTGAAAGATTTTATGATTTTGGCTTAAGGCCAGTGCTTTTCAACCGGGCTACAATGTGGGGAGGGGATTCTCAGCTTTCTCTTTTTTTAAATGAAAGTACTGACTGAAGTAATTTTGAAATTTTTATTAAATTAAAAATTATAAGAGTAAAAGCAAATACTATAACAGAATTCAAAAAGCTCTCACATTTCAGTTGAGGGATTTCCAAAGATAAGATCATGTGTACTTGTAAATAAATTTGTATTGGCAAAGTTTATCTGTAAAAGTTGTACAACTTCCACAGAATGCAAAATGGGGGTTATGCGATGGAGTACTGTCAGAGCACAGAAAACATGGATATTTGCATTAAAACAACAGTAACTTACTTTCTTTCTTGGACCCCATACAAAATATCTGGGCCTGCTCAAAAAAAGGGGTGAAAATTGTGTGCAAATTATTCTATAAAGATTGAGTTAATATAAAAAGAATGTGGAATTGTAACTAAAATGTACTATAAGACACCTACGTATGTGTTTTTTATTATCAATATTTGTAAATTCAGGCCACATTGTAAAAATTTGCACAGAAATCATTGTATGTAAATTTCCAATACGTTTTCATGCTGTAATCTTTTAAGCATTTCTCTGAAAATTTTCCTGTGCATTTCAAAGGGCCTTAAAGTAATCAAATTAAAAGATTTATCAGAAACCCCTCAATATCAGAGATTTCTTTGTCACTGCTTTGGTCTAAAACTGAAATATCTGCTGAAAAGCAAACCTTTTGAGTAGCACTTGTTTTGCCTATTATGTTACGTTCCTACATTTATAATTCTGAAAAAATGAAGACCTTTATTTGATATCTTTTCTGGTCTGACAACTGACCGCTAAAATAAAATACAATAAAATTATTCTCATAAATTTTAAAAAAAAAAGGAACAGAGAGTAAATTAGCACAGGCTCAAAAATAAAGTGGAAAGAATGTTACCCTAAAAATTCAAATGTTGTAAAGACTCTGGGGATTTGGGCAAGGAGGTGGAGGGAGTCTCTTCACAGGAAGGGAAATAGAAAAGGAAAAAATATAAGATTTTAAGAATAGAGAATTAACACTTCACAAAAGATGATATTTAAATGGCCAAAAGATGATCAACTGTATTAGGCATAAGAAAAATGCAAATTAAAATTACACTGTAATGCCATTACACGCCTGTCCAAAAACCAAAACCAAACCAGTTGCTGTCAAGTCAATTCCAACTCATGGTAACCCCATGTGTTGTAGAATAGAACTGCACTCCATAGAGTTTTCATGGCTGTGACCTTTTGGAAGTGGATTGCCAGGCCTTTCTTCTGAGGCACCTCTGCATGGATTTGAAACATGACTTTTGGTTAATAGCCGAGCTCTTAACCATTTGTGCCACCAGGGAACTCCTACATACATGTCAGTAGAGCTAAAAAGAAAAAGATGGAAAATATCAAGTGTTGGTGATGACGTGGAGCAAATGGAACTCTCTTACATTTATGGTGGACGTATAAGTTGGCACAACCACTTTGGAAACCTGTTTGGCATTATCAAGTCGAATATATACATACCTTATGACCCAGCAATTCCACTTCTGGGAACCAACAAGCAGTGCTTGCAGGTGTTACATATGTTCACAAAAAGACATTTACTAGAATGCTCATAACAGTAGTTTTGAAATAGCCCCAAAATGGAAACTGCATGAATGTCCATCAATATAGAATAGATAAAGTGTGGTATATTCACACGAAAGGAATACTATACAGCAATAAAAGTAAGGAAGCCACAAACTAATATGCAACAATAGATGCATTTCACAAATATAATGTTGGGCAGAAGAAGTCAGACACAAAAGAGTACATACTGTATGATTCCATTTACTTAAATTACCAAAATTAGTAAAACTAATGGATGCTGTTAGAAGTTAAGAGAGTGACTCTTGGTCAGAGAGGCGGGTAGTGATAGGAGGGGAGCATGAGGGCACTTCTGCGATGCAAGTAATGTTTATTATTTTAATCTAGGTGCTAGTTACATAGGTGTGATTGGGTTTTGAAAATGCATCAAGCTGCATATTTAAAATGTGTGCATTTTTCTGAATGTATATTGTATTTCAATAAAATTTAAAAAAAAAAATAAAGAGGATGTCATAGATTGAATTGTGAACCCCAAAAATATCTGTCAACTTGGCTAGGCCACAGTTCCCAGCATTGTATGATTGTCCACCATTTTGTCACCTGAAGTGATTTTCCTATGTGTTGTAAATCCTACCTCTATGACGTTAGTGAGGCAGGATGAGAGGCAGTTACGTTAATGAGGCAGGATAAGAGGCAGTTGTGTTAATGAGGCAGGACTCAATCTACAAGATTAGGTTGTGTCTTAAGTCAATCTTTCTTGAGATATAAAAGAGAGAAGCGAGCAGAGAGACAGGAGCACCTCATACCACCAAGAAAGTGGAGTTGGCAGTAGAGCATGTCCTTTGGACCTGGAGTCCCTGCGCTGAGAAGCTCCTAGTCCAGGGAAGATTGATGACAAGGACCTTCTTCCAGAACTGTCAGAGAGAGAAATCCTTTCCCTGAAGCTGGCACCCTGAATTTGGACTTGTAGCCTACTAGACTGTGAGAAAATAAACTTCTGTTTGTTGAAGCCATCCACTTGTGGTATTTGTTACAGCAGCACTAGACGACTAAGACAGAGGGGATGACAAAAAATGACACTATTAACAGGAAAACATAAAAATAGGGTCCATAACAAAAGACTGTACTTGTCATGTAAGGGGCCTTGTGCCTTTAAGATCTCCATGATCCTCTGGGGGGAGGTTGGGATTTGTTTTTCTTTTTTGACAGCTGATAATGCCAACCAGGTAGTTCATAAGTTCAAAACTATTTGAATTTAATTCTAAGACACCTGAACTAAGGACAAAGAAGGAAGGAAGAAAGAAAGAAGAGAAAAGAAAAGCAAGACTACATTTTCTCATAAAGGTTTTACCTATGTATTCTGTTTGTAGATCACACTAGTCACCCTAAAACCAAAAATGTGGCCACCAGTGTACCACAAATCCTTTTTTGTGGGGTGTGCAGATAATAGCTACAGTTCTGGGCAGCACCATATTTTAAACACAGGGTTTGGTGTGATAATATATAACACAAAATGTATGTAAGAATACTATATACATATCCACATATATGTATGTATAAATATCACAAATATAACAAGATATTAAAAAAAAGGAGGTAACCAGAGTAGGTAAATTGAAAGCATCAACACAAGTTCATGCTCTATGGCAGGGTTTCTCAACCTCAACACTATGGTCATTTGGGTTCAGATAATTCTTTGTGGTGGTGGTTGTCCTGTGTCCTGTGTAATGTTTAGCAGTATCTCTGGTGTCTATCTGTTAGATGCCAGAACCACAACTCTCCCCTGGTCGTGACACACAAAAATGTCACTGGATATTGCCAAATGTCCCCTAGGGGACAAAATCACCTCTCCCGTCATTGAGAACCACTACTCTATGGTACTCTCTCCTACAGCCAAGCAGTCAGAGTCATTTCCAGAGTGCAGCATTAGCCCCTAGGTTCTGACTCATCTCATTATTTTGCACTAAAAGAAACCAGAGCTCCTAGGAAAATCAGTCTTAGAGGCAAGAAAAAGCAAGATAGATTGAAAACATTTTGATAATGTCAGAAAGCAAGGATACTTGCAGGAAGGTCTAGATTCCTGTTTAAAAAACAAAAACAAACAAAAAACCAGAGAACTCCCATTGTTAAGGTAGGAAAAAAAGAACTGTTGTTGTTGTTAGGAGCCATCCAGACGGTTCCAACTCATAGCGACCCCATGTACTACAGAACAAAACACGGCCTGGTCCTGCGCCATCCTCACAATCACTGCTATGCTTAAACCCACTGTTGCAGCCACTGTGTCAATCCATCTCATCGAGGGTCTTCCTCTTCTTCGATGACCCTCTGCTTTACCTAAAATCATGTCCTTCTTCAGGCCCTGGTCCCTCCTGATAATATGTCCAAAGTATTTGAGACAAAGCCTCACCATCCTCACTTCCAAGGAGCAATTTGGCTGTATTTCTTCCAAGATAGTCTTGTTCATTCTTCTGGCAGTCCACGGTATATTCATTATTCTTTGCCAACACCATAATTCAAAGGCATCAATTCTTCTTCTGTCTTCCACATTCATTGTCCAGCTTTCCCATGCATATGAGGCGATAGAAAATATCATGGCTTGGGTCAGGCAACCTTAGTCCTCAAAGTGGTATCTTTGCTTTTTAACACTTTAAAGAGGTCTCTTGCAGCAGATTAGCCCAAGGTAATATGTTGTTTAATTTCCTGACTGCTACTTCTATGGGGGTTGGTTGTGGATCCAAGTAAAATGAAATCCTTGACAACATCAATCTTTTCTCCATTTATCATGATATTGCTTATTGGTCCAGTTGTGAGGATTTTTGTTTTCTTTATACTGAGGTGAAATCCATACTGAAGAATGTAGTCTTTGATCTTCATCAGTAAGCGCTTCAAGTCCTCTTCTCTTTCAGCAAGCAGGTTTGTGTCATCTGCATATCGCAGGTTGTTAATGACTCTTCCACCAATCCTGATGCCATATTCTTCTTCATATAGTCCAGCTTCTCAAATTATTTGCTCAGCAAACAGATTGAATAAGTATGGTGAAAGGATGCAACCCTGATGCACACCTTTCCTGATTTTAAACCCCGCAGTATCTCCTTGTTCTGTTCCAATGACTGCCTCTTGGTCTATGCACAGTCCCTCATGACTACAATTAAGTGTTCTGAAATTCTCATTCTTCACAATGTTATCCATAATCTGTTATGATCCACATAGTCAAATACCTTTGCATAGTCAATAAAATACAGGTAAACATCTTTCTGGTATTCTCTGCTTTCAGTCAAGGTCCAACTGACATCATCTGCAATGATATCTCTCGTTCCACATCCTCTTCTGAATCTGGCTTGAAATTCTGGCAGTTCCCTATCGATGTACAGCTGCAATTGCTTTTCGATCACCTTTCTTTGGAATGGGCACAAATATGGATCTCTTCTAGGTGGCTGGCCAAGTAGATGTCTTCCAAATTTCTTGACATAGATAAGTGAGAGCTTCCAGCATTGCACCTATTTGTTGAAACATCTCAACTGGTATTCCGTCAATTCCTAGAGCCTTGTATTTTGCCAACGCCTTCAGTGCAGCTTGGACACTTTCCTTCAGTACCATTGGTTCCTGATCATATGCTACCTCCTGAAACAGTTGAACATTGACCAATTTTTTTTTGGTACAGTGGCTGGATATTCCTTCCATCTGCTTTTGATGCTTCCTGCATAGTTCATTACTTTGCCGATAGAATCCTTTAACCTTGCAACTCGAGGAATGAATTTTTTATTCAGTTCTTTCAGCTTGAGAAATGGTGAGCATGTTCTTCCCTTTTGGTTTTCTAACTCCAGATCTTTGCACATTTCATTATAATGTTTTACTTTGTCTTCTCGAGTTGCCCTTTGAAATCTTCTGTTCAGCTTTTTTTTTTTTATTGTACTTTAGATGAAGGTTTACAGAACAAATAGTTTCTCATTAAACAGTCAGTACA
>NW_004443946.1:3452292-3473160 GCF_000243295.1 Trichechus manatus latirostris
GTTGTTTATCTTTTGGATTTCTAATTGTTGTTTTTGTATAATTTCTAGTTGTGAATTTATTTTGGCATTTTGTTCCTTCATTATTTTACTGAATTCTTCCATTTTTTGGTCTGTATTTTCCATGAATTTATCTATCTTTTCCATGAATTTGTCTATTTTTTCCTCCTTTTTGTCTGCTTTTTGTGTCAATGCTTGGATAATTCTAAGTATTAAAGATTTGAATTCCCTATCAGGTAGTTCTAGTGCCTTTTCTTCTACTGGAAAGTTATCTGGTTTTTATTTTGGATGCCTACTGGAACCATCCTGTACTGTTTTTGTAAATGTTTTGATATTGTCTGCTGTCTTCAGGGCATTTGGTAGTTATTTTTCTCATTTATTGATTGTAGACTTGTTTTGTCTTTTTTTTTTTTTAATTTGGCTATGTCTGAGCAGGTTGTGTGTTCTTTGTTGTTTGTGTGGGCTGTGTGTTCTTTGTTGTTTGCTCATCTGTGGGCACGATACTTTTCACCTCCTTCTCCAATTGGCAGGGTCAGTTGCTCAGATATGCTACAGCAGGGCAGGTCTAGCTGAAGAGGAGTTGCTAGGATGGGTTGTTTGTGGCACTTACTACAGCAACCAGTGCGGGTCAGTAATCAGTGCAGGGAAGGTTCCAGTAGGCCGTGCCTGTGCTGCTTGGTGGTGTGATGTTAGGCAGGATGGAGGGAGGAGGTTGTGATGTATGGAGCTACGATGGGTATGGGAGAGAGGAGAGAGGAACAGGAGCCAAAAGCAGACAAACAAACAAAAAAGAGTGCTAGGGGAGCTTGTCGTTGGAGTGGAGAGATGAGAGACTAAGAAATGGAGAAAAACAAAAAGGGGAAGAAGAAAAGAAAAGAATGAATAAATAAAAATTAGAAAGAAAAAAGAATAGCAAAGCTCCCGGGGATCCCACTGGTGCAGCTACAAGGTCTGGGGAAGTTGTTCCCAGGTGTTGAAGTACAGCCTGGCTAGGAGGCGTAGAGGTATTCAGCACCAGGTATCCAGAGGACAGGAAGAGAAGGAAGGTAAAGAGAGACGAGAAACTGAGTAATGAAGAAAGACAAAAAGGGACAAAGGGGGAAAAGAAAACAAAACCAATTAAAAAAAAATAACAAGAAAACCCCCCCCAAAAAACAGAAAAAAAAACCACAAAAAAAGAAATGCCTTCAGGGATCCCTCCGTGTCTGCCCAAGCTGAGGGGGTAGATCCCAAGCCACACAGCACCGCCTGGCCAGAACGGGCCCCCAACTCGAGAAAAGAAAAAGAAAACAAACAAACAATTGAAAACAAACAAACAATTGAAAACAAACAAACAAAACCCCGGGATCCCACCAGTGTGGCAGCACAGACTGGGGAAGCAGTTCCACACTCAAACAGAGCTCCACAGCCCGTCAGGAAGAAGCAAAGATGGCGCGCGGAGCCAGGTATTTGAGCGAAAGGAGGGGGAGGTGGTGAGAGGTAAGGAAGAAATCAAAAGAAGTGGAAAAAGCAACACCAGCAGCCAACAAATGGCACTCAGGGAGTACGCCAGTGCAGGCAGGTGGAATCCAAGCAGCCGGTGCTTCCCGGCCAAGAGACTGTGGCCGTGGGAAGCAGAGGAGGCCGAGTGGGGGTGAAGAAGGGTGGGAGGTGGGAAAGTGTATATTGCTGGTTACTGGTTGTTCTGTCTCCTGCTAGAAGCTCCGTGAAGCTGCTTTCTCATATCCCCTATTTGCTGGTCTCTGATAGGAGTCCAAGATGGTGGATCCATGCTGCATTAGCTGATAGTGGACCTCTCCATGTATGTCTCCTCACTCTCAGTTCTCTGTCAGTTTCTTATTCCATTCGGTGCTTGGCTGAGTTCTTTAGCTCTTCATTTGATGTTTAGGATTTCAGGATTGCGGTTTTCTCCATTTGGCTTAGTTTTTCAGATATTTGCTTCCGCCTAGAGCGCCATGTTGCCGGAAGTCTGTTCAGCTCTTTTATTTCATCATTTCTTCCATTTGCTTTAGCTACTGTATGTACAAGAGCAAATTTCAGAGTCTCTTCTGACATCCATTCTGGTCTTTTCTTTCTTTTCTGTCTTTTTGCTTTCTTCATGTATCATGTCCTGATGTCTTCCCATGACTTGTCTGATCTTCAGTCATTAGCGTTTAAGGCATCAAATCTATTCTTGAGATGGTCTCCAAATTCAGGTGGGTTTTACTCAAGGTTGTATTTTGGCTCTCATGGATTTGTTCTAATTTTCTTCAGCTTCAGCTTGAACTTACACGTGAGCAATTGATCGTCTGTTCCTTAGTCGGCCCATGGCCTTGTTCTGACTGATGATATTGAGCTTTTCCATCATCTCTTTCCACAAATGTAGTCAATTTGATTCCTGTGTATTCCATCTGGTGAGGTCCATGTGTGTAGTCACCATTTATGTTGTTGAAAAAAAGGTATTTGTAATGAAGAAGTCATTGGTCTTTCAAAATTCTATTGTAGGATCGCCAGTGTCGTTTCTATCACCAAGGCCATATTTTCCAACTACTGATCCTTTGTTTCCAACTTTCGCATTCCAATTACTAGTAATTATCAATGCATCTTGACTGCTTGTTTGATCAATTTCAGCCTACAGAAGTTGGTAAAAATCTTCAGTTTCTTGATCTTTGGCATTAGTAGTTGGTGCATAAACTTGAATAATGGTCGTATTAACTAGTCTTCCTTGTAGGTGTATGGATATTGTCCTGTCACTGACAGCATTGTACTTCAGGACAGATCTTGAAATGTTGTTTTTAATGATGAATGCAATGCCTTTCCTCTTCAATTTGCCATTCCTGGCATAGTAAACCGTATGATTGTCTGATTTAAAATGGTATCAGTCCATTTTAGCTTACTAATGCTAAGATATCAACCTTCATGTGTTCCATTTCATTTTTGACAACTTCCAATTTTCCTACTTCATATTTTGTACATTCATACGTCATACTTTCCATGTTCCAATTATTAATGGATGTTTGTAGCTGTTTTTTTCTCATTTTGAGTCATGCCACCTCAGCAAATGAAGGCCCTGAAAGCTTTACTCTATCCACATCATTAAGGTTGACTCTATTTTGAAGAGGCAGCTCTTCCCCAATTGTGTTTTGAATGCCTTCCAACCTGATGGGTTCATCTTCAGGCATTGTATCAGACAGTGTTCTGCTTGCTATTCGTAAGGTTTTCACTGTCCAACTTTTTTTTTTAAGAAGTAGTTTGCCAGGTCCTTCTTCCTAGTCTGTCTTAGTCTGGAAACTCAGCTGAAACCTGTCCACCATGGGTGACCATGCTTGTATTTGAAATACCTGTAGCATAGCTTCCAGCATCACATCAACATGCAAGCTGCCACAGTACAACAAACTGACAGACGAGTGATGGGGATGAATCATACAGACATATTCAGCAAAGAAACCAGACTATAAGAGTGTCTACTGTATGATTTTTTATATGAAGTTCAAGAACAGGCAAAGCTAGTCCATGATAGTGGAAGACAAAGAAAGGTTACCTTCAGGGATGAGCACATGGTGCAAGAAGCTTCTAGGGTATTAGAAATATTCTATATCTTGTGTACATAGTGGTGCATTTGTAAAAATTCATCAAGCTTTACACAATATTGGTACTTTTCACTGAGCATATGTCACATTTTAATAAAAAGTAAAAATAGAAGCAAACAGGAAAATAAACAATGATTCTAATGTGCAGCCAGGGTTGAAAACCACTGTTCTGTAGCCTCCAGGTTCAAAATGACATGCAACAATTAGGACACACTCTGTTTTGTTAATGGGATTTACCTTGTCCCTCTTATTTCTCAGGAATCCTTCTTTCAAATACCCGACAAGAACTTCCTGGGGTAGTGGAAGTAAGTTAAATAATCTAAATATTAAACTATTTCTAAACTTCTATTTTTAATTAGAATAATTTCTTATGTAATCATATCACTGGGATGGATAACTTAAATCTAAAATTTACGTGTGTATTTTCTCTTCTGTGCTATTTTCTAAACTGAGAGATGGATGAGTTGCTTTTTTAATATTGTGCAGTGAAAAGGTTGCTTAGCATCATAGACTGAAAGCGCAATTGATCTTAAAATATCTATTCCTGTCTTCAAATCATGCTCACAGCTATCTGACTTGGAAGCCAATTACATTACTCTAACAAAGTTACAGTCCTGGCTTCAGTACATTCTAAATAAAGTGCTGTGCGTCTGTACGGAACAAGTTTGGGGCTATCATTCCTTGCCCAAGGCTGGCAGCTGCGTTTTGATTCTGCCTGTGGTCAGTATTTGAAATGAAAACAGGTAGTCAAATCGTACCCTCAAACTGGATAATTCCCATCCAGTTCCTGGAATGAACAGAAATCTCATCCAACACTAAGATTGTAAAATTCTTAAGACTTTCACTATTTAAGATTGGAACCTTCCTTTCTAGGTAGGTGGGTTCATTCACTTACCCCAGAAAAAAAAAAATCCTTTTCCTTATTTCAACAACAGTATTGTAAGCTACTCTATGTAAACCACTGTGGTTGGAATACAAAGCAAAAAACCAAAAACCAAACCAGTTACCATAGAATCAACTCCGACTCAACGTGACCGCTTGTGTTTCAGCGTAGAAATGTGCTCCACAGGGTTTTCAATGGCTGATTTTTTGGAAGTAGATCAGCAAGCCTTTCTTCCAAGGCAACTCTGGGTAGACTCAAACTACCAACATTTTAGTAGCCAAGTGCATTAAGTCTTTGCACCGTCCAGGGACTCCTACAAAGCAAGTAAGGCCCGCCTTTATCCTCATGGGGTGTATGGTTTATCAGAGACACATGACTTGTGAAAATGTAAACAAACTATGATGCAGACTATGTCATGGGGTTAAAAAAAAAAAAAAAGTAGTTCAAAGTGTACGAAGGGTTCAGAAGTGGTTGAGATTTCTTCAGATTCGAAGGAAATAACCAGAAGCCCCCTTGCCAGTCTGCTCCCATGCCACATTTAAATAAAGAGCAGTTACAGGGCAAGAATAATTGAAAAGCAATTCAAACCCTTCTGAAACCTCTTGAAGAATGTCAAAGGGAATACAATAAATTGGCCACAGCAAATCCTGTATCCCCCTCCATTTCTCTCTATTTCCCACACACTCTGGCTCCAGGAGCCAAGCAAGCAGAGGATAGGGAGTAGGATAGGCTGTGACAACCCTATACTAATTTCTCTTGTCCTGTAGCAGATGGCTTATATCATTCTCCACCATAAGCCCTTGTTGTTGCTGCTCCTCCTCCGTCTTTGCCCATCGAAATAAAAGAAATATTAACATCTAGCACTTAGATGGCCCTGATGATGTGGTTAGTCTAGGTATTTTCTCTTCGTTTAATTTTCACAAACACCCTGTGAAATCATACCTCATGTTCATTTTATGCATGAAGAAACCGAAGTACAGAGGAGTCAAGTAGCTTGCCAGAATCACTCAGCTGGTACGTGATAGAGCAGGACCTGAACCTACACAGTCTAGACCCAGAGCCCATGCTCCTTAGCCTCTAGACTACAGTCACGGTCCTGGGCAGTGCTCCCTGAGGAAAGAGTGCGTGAAAACAGGAACTCACACTTACAATTCATACCTTCATTTGGCCTCGAAGTATCTCTTAATGCTAATACATTATCTTATGTTTTTATTTATACCTAGGGTCGCTATGAGTCGGAATTGACTCAACAGCAATGGGTTTGGGTTTGGTTTTTTTGTTTGTTGGTTTATTCATGTTTGTGTGCCCATCATTTCTACATTATAAACTATTGAGGACACAGACTATGACTTTGAGAGCCAATTAGAAATCCAACATTGTCAGGGTGTCTTGACCAGAGTATAGACTCTAGAAACATCTGATTCTCTTTTTCTGTATCCGCCACAGCGCCTAGCATGCTTCTATACATATACTTGCTACTCTAAAATAGTTGAGTTGAAGATAATAAGAACACAAATTTATTTCAAAATTTTAGGCATAAGTTCTCCAAGCCACTTTCATCTCTCAGGCTCCACTTTGCATATTTTGTGCTGCAAAACAATAAATAATGGCAGTAATGTTTATTATAGAACTTTCAGATGAAGTATGGTAGACTAATAGCAAGCTTGCCCCAAAGTAACATGTGACCTAATGCATTAGTATGATTACTTCCAGCCTCTGAGTGACTTTAGATCATTTTTTTTTCTTTCTCTCTCTTAGAGCAATGATTAACCTGTTCATGAATCAAGAAAAATGGAATTGGAAAAATAAGACTCGTAAGCCACAGGATATGACTAATGGTCAGAGAGAGAGACTAGCAATACCTACAGAGATCTGCCCTCTGCCCACAGCTCACCTCCTTGGCTCTGTCCCACTCGCCACACCACACAGTCTGTGTGTTTTGGGCTCTGCGTTCTGTCATGGGTACATGGAGCTGCTGGGTCTCCTGCCCAGACTCTGTTGCAGTAAATTACGGCTGCTCAGGGTTGAGTGTGATATGTGCCAAGATTGAAATTGCCAATATCCAGAATCCTGCAGACAAGATTCTGCTGTAGTCTTCATCTTTGGGTCTGAAAAGTATTCTTATAAGGAAAGCTATTTTAGCCCTGGTGGTACAGTGGTTAAGAGCTTGGCTGTTAACCAAAGTGTTGGCAGTTCGAATCCGCCAGCCAGTTCTTAGAAACTCCATGGAGCAGTTCTACTCTGTCCTATAGGGTCGCTATGAGTTGGCATTGACTCAATGGCAATTTTTTTTTAGGGAGATTATTTAAGTATTGGGGGTCTAAGACTTAATATGATGAAGTTAAAGCATTGTTAAGTCAGGAAAACTGAATTTTAGATGATTATGAAATTACCTTAGAAAGCGTAGGATGTGGGGTTCCAGCCTTACAGAAACAAGGGTCTTATCCTAGAAGGAGCACTTTCAGAAGCTGAAGAATGAGTACTTAGACCCCCTTCCTCAAAATATTCCTCATGCAATCTATTAAGTCAAGGAATTTTAGTTCAAGGGTGACTCCTTAGCAATTCTGTGTACCATTGCCCCTAGTTGTCTCTGCTCGGCCAGACTCCTTTGTGCTCTGCACCAGCTAAGATCTGGAGCCACCAGATACAAACGACAGATAACATTCATGAAGCACTTACTCAAGCCAGGCACTGTTACAGCACTTTGTATTAATGCATTTAATCCTCACAACAACCTTATAAGGTAGAGTTTGTTTTCCCCAAAACAAACTTCAGGTTTTAGTAACTTTCCCAAGTTCACAGAGTACGTAAGTGGTAGAACTGGGATTCAGACCTAGGCACGTCTAGCCCTGGAACCCATGTCTTAAACACTGTAATGTAACTGTAAAAATCCATTGCCGTCAAGTGAATTCCAACTCATAGCGACCCTATAAGCCAGGATAGAACTGCCCCCATAGGGTTTCCAAGGAGTGGCTGGTGGATTCGAACTGCTGACCTTTTGGTTAGCAGCTGAGCTCTTAACCACTGTGCCACCAGGGTTCCCTAATATAACTATAGTGAGCAAGAATATTAGGGAGAGGAGGTGTGTGGAAGGAATGAGATGGTACGGTGAATTAAAGATAGCCACAGATTCCTTGCCACTCCTTCCATCAAGAGATGGGGTCTATTGGATTGGCCTTGTGACTTGCTTTGACTGATAGAATGTGGCAGAAGTGACACTGTGTACATTCCAGGCCTAGGCTTTATGAAGCCTGGTAGCTTCTAACTTTCTCCTTTCGAAAGCCTGTTGTAAGGAAGGTCAGGTTACTCTGCTGGCGACAGAAGCCACGTGGAGAAGTCCTGAAGGATGAGACACCTTATGGAGACAGGGACCATATAAGAGCACTGAGGTGCGCCAGCCAATGACACAAAGACCCCACTCATGTGAGAGAGGCCTTAATGGACCTCAGGTATAGCCAGCTGCCAGCCAAATGTAGCCATATGAGAAACCTCAAGTGAAACCAGCATAAGAACAGCCCAGTCAACCCACAGAATTGTGAGAAATAATAAATTGTTGTTTTAAGGCACTAAGTTTTGGAGTGGTTTGTTACACGGCAATAGATAAGTGATACAGAGGGCTATTGAATCATTTAACTTGACAGTTCGTTGTTACTCTGAAAGTTTATGGTTCAGTGAAGTGGGATAGGCATTTTTGGCTGGCGCAGAGTGCTTGGGTAGGAAAAGAACAGCTAGGGCCACATGAGGAGGGCCTTCAGTGCCAAGCTAAGAAATGTGAACTTTGTCTTGTAGGCTCTGAAGATGTCTGAGGATGGAAACAACATGAGAGGATAGTTTGTTAGGAAGACTAACATAGCAGCAACGTATAAAACAGACAAATGAACATTCAGAACAGATGTGAGAAGGAAGGATGAGGAGAGACCTGATTGTGGAGCCAACAAGATGCAATTAAAATTATCAAGAAACAAGCCACTAAATACAGAATCAAGTGTTCAGTCTTTAAAGCACAGATGTTTCCTCTTAACTACAGATTCTATCAACTATTTTTTTCAACAATGACTGTTCTTGCTTTCAAAAATCCGTGGGATTCTTATCAGCACTGTTCACAATAGCCAAAAGGTGGGAACAACAAAAATGTCCAGTTACAGATAATTAATAAATAAAATATTATATATAATATATATATGTGTGGTAGAATATTATTTGGCCATAAAAAGAATGAAGTTCTAATACATGCTACAGCATGGATGAACCTTGAAACACCATGCTAAGTGAAACAAGTCAGACACAAAGGGACAAATATTGTATGATTTCACGTATATGCAATATCTAGAATAGGCAAATTCATAGCAATAGAAAGTAGATCAGAGGTTACCAGGGGCTGCGCAAAGAAGAGAATGGGGTTATTGCTTAATGGGTTCAGAGTTTCTGTTTGGGATGATGAAAAAATTTTGAAAATGGATGATAGTGATAGTTGCATAACATTGTGAGCATAATTAATGCCACTGAATTGTAAACTTAAAATGGTAAAAGTGGAAAATTTTATGTTATATATATTTTACCACAAAAGAATTTTTAAAAATCCGTGGGAGGACACATGGGGTATGATTAAGAGGCTGGACTTTGAAATAGTAAAAACTTAGCTTTATTTCTGTTCTTATCTTCTAGCTATGTGATCCTGGGCAAGTTCCTGAAACTTGCTGTGTTTTAGCTTCCACATCTATAAAATGGAGATAATGATATTTACCTCATGTGAATCTTGAAAGGATAAAGTGAGAAGATGTCCCATGTGTTAATTTTGGAGAATGACAAAATACCTAAGTCATGCAAATACTCATGACGTTGTTTCTCTTTCACATAACAAATAGTCCAGGTTAGGAATTTTCCGTTGGTGGCTGGCTCTTCTTCACACCTTCATTTAAGAACTCATGGTAAGAGAAGATCTGCTTTATTTAAGACATATCTTCCAAGTTTATTCAGTTATCACCATTCCAACAAGAGCATGGAAGAGCATGTCGAAGAAGTTTTATGGGGTCTGCCCAGAAGCGGCACACGCTTCTACTCACATTCCTTTGGCAAGAACTTAGGCACATGTCCACGCTGACTGCAAAGAGGGCTGGGAAATTCCAGCTACAATTTCATTTCAGCAGAAGACAGAGAGAGAAGAGCTGGGTACTAGTTGACATTACTGAGCTGCTAAACTGACCTGAGTATATCTACCACCAGACTGCACCCCATGCCAATTAAATCAGCATTTCTTTGGATGTAGCCTGTGCATCAGGATTTTGAAAATCTCCCCGTGTGATGCTATTGTGCAGCAAAGTTTGAGAATCAAACATGACTTGGGTTTTCTATTACTTGCGGTTGAATGCATTTCTAACTTATATGTTCTCTGGGACAGTGCTTCTCAACCTTCGGTGAAGTTAGAATCAACTGGGAAGATCCCAATGCCCTCAGCTGCACTCCAGACCAATTACATCAGAATGTCTGGGGGTGGACTCAGGCAACAGTAGTTTTTAAAGCTCTCTGGGTGATCTCAATGTGCAGGCAAGGTTGAGACCTACCCTGCTCAGAAGAGAAAAAATTATTAGAGATTTATTTTTTGTATACCTCCCTACCTCATAGGTTAAACTCATACTTCTCAAACTTTAATGAGAATAGGAATCACCTAAGGTTCTTATATTTTTAAATAATTTATTTTATTTTGTTGTTTTTGATGTTGATAATGCACATTGTGAAAACATACACCAGTTCAAGTTTCTACATATACTCTGCAGTGACGTTGATTACACGCTTTGAATTGGGCAGCCGTTTTCACCTTCCTTTTCTGAGTTATTCGTCCCCCATTAACATACACTCACTGTCCCCTTATGTTCCTATCTAATCTTTCAAGTTGCTATTGTCTGTTTGATCCCATATAGATAGATCTTGAAAGAGCATAATACTCAAGGCAGACATTTTTTACTACTTAAGCTAAATTATTGTTCAGTTTTAAGACTTTAGGGGATAGTTTTGGTTTAAGGTTTAAAGGTTATCTCAGTGCAATAGTTTCAGGGGTTCATCCAGACTCCATGACTCAGAAACTCTGGAGTCCATGAGAATTTGAAACTCTGTTCTGCATTCCCCACCCCACCCCCCCACTTTGATCAGGATTCTTCTATAGAATCTTTGTTCAAAATGTTCAGTAATGGTAGCTGGGCACCATCCAGTTCTTCTGGTCTCATGGCAAAGGAGGCAGTTGTTCATGGAGGCAATTAGCCACGCATTCCATTTTTTCACCTAATCTTGACTCTTCTTCTTCCTCTGTTGCTCCAGGAGAATACAGACCAATTGTTGGCCTTCAATGGCTGCTTGCAAGGTTTTAAGACCTCTTCTGGGGTTCTTGATAAAGTGCAGATTTTGATTCAGTAGGACTAGGGTGGGATCTGAGATTCTACATTTCTAATAAACTCCCAGGAGATACTGATGCTGCTGGTCCATGGACCACACTTTGAGTACAGCGGGTTAAACAACCTTACTGAATTTTTTAACACTAAATTACAATCTAGCAATTAGTTCTATAAACAAAGATTTTTGATAATCTGTGAAAACTAGTATATGCTTTCTTGTTCTTTCCTTCAGAGGAACTGCCATACCATAAAAAAACAATGAATCCTTCCATATTTCAAACTCTCTAGAGAGTTATTTCAAATTATCCCATGAAACATCCCAAGAGAGGAAAATTTAATAGATATCCTCTCTTCTAGGAAAAAATGATTTGACCTTGTGTCCAAGGAAGTTATAAAATTGTAGGAAGAGAAAGTTTGAGTATCATCATTTTTTATTTTAAAATAAAATTTTCCACTTGAACAAATGCATTTATCTATCTTTAAAGTAACAAGAAAGCACTGACAATAAGTTTTAGAAGAAAATGTCGAAAAACATCTTTATGAAAGTGGCTAAGGAATGCTTTTATAAGAAGAACACAAAGTAAGTACAAACCATAAAGGAAATGGATGATAAGTTTGACCACCCTGAAATGAAAACTTCTGTGCATGAAAAGTCCATTAAAAATTATGAAAACACAAGCCACATCCACTTCCTGTCCTCATATTTTTCCTTGAACTTCCTCCATTCTGGCTTTTCTCCTACTCTGCACTAACCAAGGCCTGACAAACAGCCCTTTGACAAACCCAATGCTCAGTGCTTAGTCCTCAGCTAACCCAGCCTTATTATTTAAAAAAAAAAAAAAAGTTCACTTGATTTACAGAATACTATTCTTTTGCTTTTTTAATGTTAACTTTTCTTTAGAAATATTATATACATATACTTAAAAATCAATTGTTATTTAAAGGCACATAATTAAAACACCAAAGCCTATTGTCCCACCCTAATTCCTGTTTTCCCATGGCAACCACGTTTAACTCTTTAGATTTTTGTTCTCATATTTAAGTGAATAATAGCCTTAAATTGCTATTTTTTGATTTATCAATTTTAGATATTACCCATTAACTTCCCATCATAATATAGTACATTAGATTATGTCTCTCTGTTTCTGTCTCTCTCTGCCCAGATGCCCCCTCCTCTTTCTCCCCGCTGCCCCCTCCCTGATGGCCATGTGGCTCACTCCTCACTGTCTTTATATCTCATCTTTTAAATTTTTAAAAAAATTTTTGGTGAAAATATACACAACAAAATACATACCAATTCAACAATTTCTACATGTACAATTCAGTGACATTGGTTACATTCCTCAAACTGTGCCACCTTTTTTGGTATCTTTTTCCAAATTTTTCACCGTCGTTAACACAAACTCACTGCCCCCTAAGCTTCTCATCTAATCTTTCGAATTGCTGTTGTCAGTTTGATCACATATAGATAATTCTTTAAAAGAGCACAATGCTCCAGGCAGACATCCTTTTCTAATTAAGCTAAGTATTGTTTGGTTTAAACATGTTTGTGTTTCATCTTTATACGAAAGATGACCTCCCCAGCCACCTTTCCTAAAATAACGCTCCCCAGTCGCTAGCTCTCTGCCTCACCCTGCTTTGTTTTTCTTCACAACACTTACAACCATCTGACATATATACTTGTTTGTTTATTGTCTGTTTCCTTCCTCCGCTAGTCACCACTATTAGAGAATAAGCTCATTAAGGGCATGTTTTGTTTGTTACTATGTCTTCTGTGTTGTATCATCAGTGCACATATTTGTTGTAGCACTTGATAATAAGTATGGATATTATGATACTTTATACATAAATACTTCAGCTGTATCTCCTAAGAATAAGGACATTATGTAACCAAGATACCATTATCATGCCTAAGAATTTATTAATTCCCAAATATTATCTAATATCCTGTCCATTTTCAAACTTCCCTAATTCTCCCAAGATTGTCTTTTTTATCCAATTAAAAAAAAATCAGATCCAATCTAAGTTCATGTGTTACATTAACTTGTATATCTCTTTAATCTTTTTTAAGAGTCACCCCGCTCTTTTTATTACATTGACTATTTGAAGAGTCAGGACAATTGTCTTATAGAAATTATCACATTCTAAATTCATCTTATTGTTTGGTCATGGTGCTGTTATCTTGTTTCTCCTCTTCTTGATTTCCTGTGATCTAGACAAAGCCAGGTCTAGAGGCTTGATTGGATTCAGGTTAAACATTTTCACCAAGAATACTTCAAGGATGTTGTGAACTTCATACCGTATCATATCAAGAGACACATATTGTCACATTGCACCTCTCTTACTGATGTTAAATTTGATCATTTGGCTAAGGTAGAATCTGCCAGATCTCTCTTTTGTTGAAGGACTCCTTTGTCTTTGCAGTAAACCAGTCCTCTCTACAACAATATTATCTCATCCCCCAGCAACATTTCACCTATTAGTTTTAACATCTGTTAATGATTCTTACCTTAATCACTTATTACACTGTATACTGCAAAATGGTAATCTTCTTAACTCCATCATTAAATCAACATTTATTATCCAGAACTCTTCTTAAAAGAAGAGTTTTCCTTTTATCTCCCTTTTTTTCTCTATTTTTCATATGATTTTTATTCATTGTGCTGCCATTCATTACATTCATTATTATTTTTGATGCTCTAATTTTTCCAAATTTGGCCAGTGGGAACCCTTTTAACTGGTTCCCATACCTTTTGACACGACCCCATTAGTCTTTAAGTATTTCCTTACTTTCCGGAATAGCAAGATGTCCTAGGCTCACCTTGCACTCTTCTTGCCCTAGACATGGACTCAAACAGCCTTAGTTCCTTAGTAGAGAATGCTTTTGTTGCTGTTGTTATCTGATTATAACAGCAAAACATTCTCGTTATAGAAAAACTAGAAAATAAAAGAAAATATAAAGATGAAAATAAAAATCATGTATTACTATACCATCTAAGAGCTAACCACTCCTCTTAATATTTTATGTACTTATTTTCAGGCTTTTCTGTATCTATAAATGAATATATTAAATTTAAATTCTGAGTTGATGCTAGTATTTGGTATTGTATGCTGCTTTTTAAAGATCTTTTTTTTTTATTGTGATTTAAGTGAGAATTTACAGAGCAAATTTGTTTCTTATTAAACAGTTAATACACAAATTGTTTTGTGACATTGGTTGCCAACCCCGTGATGTGTCAATACTCTTCCCTTCTCCACCCCAGATTCCCTGTTTCCATTCGTCTAGTTTTCCTCTCCCTTCCTGCCTTCTCATCTTTGCTTTTGGGCTGGTGTGCCCATTAGTCGCATATATATGATTGAACTATGACATACAACACTCACGTGTGTTATTGTTGGCCCTATAGACCTGTCTAATCTTTGGCCAAAGGGTGAACCTCAGGAGTGACTTCAGTACTGAGTTAAAAAGGTGTTCGGGAGCCATACTCTTGTGGTTTCTACAGTCTCTGTCAGACCAGCAAGCCTGGTCTTTGTGTGTGTGTGTGTGTGTGTGTGTGTGTGTGTGTGTATGTATGCTGCTTTTGTCAACTATATCATGAACTAATTTCCATGTCATTAAATAGTCTTTAAAATTATTACTTTAATGTTTTCATTATAGAAACTGTGTCTTAAAGTTTTTGAATCTTTCCCAGAGCGCCACAACTGCCTATGGTGATAAAACTAAAACCATTCCACAGCTATTAAGCTGCATCCCAAGGCTCCATTGAGTACTTAGGGTGTTAGTTGAGCATCAAATGAAAGAATAATGCTGTGGAATGAACACATCCCTTGAAAACAGAAATTTCCAGAAAAGCAATATATTCAGTATTTACCATATGCTGACCGTGTGCGTGTGAGATTTACTCTACTACATACTGTGAGTGGATACAGGTCCTTGAACCTAGGTAGTTAGTGTCTTAAAGACGTCCACCTGTTAATAAAACACCAGGAACTCTATTTTAAGTATTCCAGAAATGGAATCGATTTTTAAAAATATAGTTGACCAACAAATAGAAATTACTCTTCTTCTATCTTGTCCCTGCTATATGACTAAGGGAATGCTATTTAACTGCTCAATGCCTTACTTTCCTCATCTGTCAAATAGGACTAACAGTAGTTCCTCCTATATACAGTTGTTGTGACAAATTAATAAGGAATAATTAAAATGATTATCACAGTGTCTGGCATATAGTAAGTGCTCAATAAGTGTTAATGATTAGAATTACCACAGTGGGCTAGAATGGTGAGTAAGATTTGGACTAACCATGAATGGAAGGGCAGGATTTAGGCTGATGGTGTTCAGAGGGGGGGCTTTTCTGGGAATAACAGAAAACCTATAGCACAGAGTTCAGGGCACACAAGCTCTATTGAGCAAACCAGTTGAACTGGTGTGGGTACTTATGCTGTGAAGATCAAATGATATCACACTCATAATAGCATTGTAGCTCAGCATAAGCATTTACCTTTCATCCTTCTTCCTGGGCATATTTCTGTATGAACAAGCCTAGAGTTTCTGTTGACTTAGATTAAAGCATTAGAGGTACTTTTTGTAGGAAAAGAGTTGAAAATTTCACTGAAACATGGAAAGAATCCATGCTAAACTGGGTTTTAATAGAGCCCAAAGACATTTTTTACAGCTATGAAACCTTTTCAGTGTCCAACTGATTGTAGACCCTCCCCACTCTCATGTCTTCTTTCAGATCTGAAAAATTTCTTAGAAGTACCCTGGCTGTACCACCAACGCGTTGGCATCATTCTTAGGGGAGTAGTAAGATGACCACAGCAGTTCTAGGTATCAAATTTGGACACAACAATTTCCACAGAAAGGAGACAGTGACAGTCTCTTCTCATTGCTTTCTCGTAGGAGCCTCCCTCCAGAAAACAGATCCAGTGCTCCATGCATCACTGGTCAGCATATTCCTTAACTCAACAGTGGCAAGAGAAAGGGGATTAAACTTCACCAATCAGTGTCACCCCTGGACTAGAGATGGAATCAGCATTGGCCAAGGCATCTGGTTGAGTGGGAGGAAGGATGGCGGGAATGGATGCTGGGTGGATTACATTTAGTAGGGGAAACAGAAAACCTGACTTGCAAATGGCTTAAGCCAAAAATTTATTTTTATCTCATAATGAAATTATTGCATTAGCTGGCTACTGGCATTGATTCAGCAGCTTGGTGTTGTCATGGCTAGCAACGTGATGATGCTCTTGACCTTTCCTTCATGCTTCACCTCATGGTCCCCTGGTGGCCACTCAAGTTTCACACACCATGTCTGGACTCAAAGCAGGAAGAAGGGAGACAAGAATAAGGGCTGTATAAAATACTGCGTGCCAGAATCTAAGGAGAATATTTTAAAAAGTAGGTTTAGTCTCCCTATCTTGTTTGTTGTATTGCAATGGCTTGAGTGTTGCTATGATGGAAACTATACCACTGATATTTCACATACCAGCAGGGTCATCCATGGTGGACAAGTTTCTGCAGAGCTTCTAGATTAAGACAGACTAGGACGAAAGGCCTGATGATCCGAAAATTAGCCAATGAAAACATTACGAATCACAGCAGAATACTGGCTGATACAGTGCTGGAAAATGAGGGCCCTAGGTTTAAAGGCACTCAAAATACACAGTGGCCACAACAATGGACTTGAGCATACCAAGGAACATGAAGATGGCGCAACATTTAGTTCTCTTGTACATGGGGTCTCCATGAGTCCGAGCTGACTTTACAGCAATTAACAGCAATTTTGCAAGAGTCTATAATTTATATGGGAAGATAAAACACAGAGAGAAGTATGCCAACAAGTATTACAGAGGTTCAGAGCAGCACAATAGAGTGGACATCGTGGTTGCCTGTCCCTCCCCTCCCCTCCCCACATCTAGTCTCCCAGCCTGCAGTGTGTGGTCTTGCTGCATGACTGGGCTGGCTACAGCTCCAGGCAGGCTTACTGAAATCGTGGCCTGCACACCTTCATGGCCTGCATACATGAAGGAAGCCGATCTGCGTCTACTTGTCCTTTAAATGGACAGCACTTTGCACCACTTTTCTGTTGGGAAAACAGTTAAGTGTATCAGAGGCTCTTGGAAGACAATATTATCCTGGCGGGGGTCCAGGGCCCCTGGGAATAGAGAGCATTTAATGGGTCTGGTGGCAGAGCAGTTGAGGTGTGACTGGATGTAACAGAAGACAAGGACCTCTTTGGTAGTGACATTATCTGAGCTTGGGTGGGCTCTGGGCTCAAGTTTCAGACAGCCAGGCATCTATTGCTGGCAACCATTCAACTGACATGTTACATTTTGTGACTGTGAGTTAAGTTTGGAAGAAATTTATAGGAAAGTACCAGCTATTTTTTAGTTAGTTATTTGGGTGTTTCTGCATCTCTCATTGCATTTTAAATTTTGTAAGAGCAGGGAATATATATGTCTTACCTTTATGCTATTACCTTAGCCCCTGGCCCAAGGTGGGTTCTTTCTTCCACTTGACTTAAGTAACACACTCCTAGACCTTAACAATCCCCACACCAACCGCCTCCCATCCCCATCTCTGCAGCTTCTCCTCCTACCTCACTTCCCCTTCTTAACCAAATTTAATAGGTTTGACATCTGAAGTGGAGTGTCAGCTCTTATCCTCTGATGCTGTCGCAGCACTTGGCACCATTAACTGCAGCTCTCTCTTCCTTGACTTCTGGATCCCAACCCTTTATTAGGTTTTATTCCTTGAGGGTTTCTTCTCAAGCACCTCTTCTTTAAATGCCTGCTTTCCTCTGAGCTTTGTTTATTTCTCACTCTCTCCATCTTTCCTAGGTTCTTCATTCATTTTCACAACTTAAACCTCTGCCTCAATCTTCAGCCCAGATCTCTCTCCCAAGCTCTACACATTACACCTCCACTAGTAAACTCCACAGGTGTACTGAATTTAACATGGCCAAGACTGGAGACAACCTTTCAGCCCAAAATGGGACTCTTATCTTTTTAAAGGACACCAGCATCTATAAGCTAGAAGCCTTTGAGTTATTCTAGGCTCTTCCCTTGTATGCATTTATTGCCTTCCTAATATGTGACATACTCAATCCTTTCTCTCAAATCTTCCATCATGGCATTGCCATTATTTGGTGCCCCTCATGTGAGATCTAGGTCACTGGATGGCACAAAGGATTTGTACTCAGCTACTAACCTGAAGTTTGGCATTTTGAACCCACCCAGAGGCACTGCTTCTGTAAAGATTACAGCCAAGAAAACCCTATGGAGTATGGAGCACAGTTCTACTCTTTAACACATGGAATCGCCATGAATTGGAATCGACTTAACAGCAATGGTTTTGTTTTGGTTTATGTAAGATATACCCCTTGCTGCCTTTCCCTGTCCAAGCCCATCTGATTTAGTCATCCTGACTCTGGGATCCAATAACACAATAGCACCCAACACCTTCCTCTACTGTAGAACTTATGACAAGATAGTCTAATCACACGTTTCTTTCTTTGGCACTTGTACTAGGTTCTCATTTCCTCCAGGGAAAGCACCCTGTTGTAATTATTTTGGAATCCTCAAGAACCAGCATACATAGGACACGACACAGGTTGTTATATAATTAATGACTGTTGCATCAATTAATCAATAAATGGATGATAATATTTGTCTTAGTTATCTAGTGCTACTGTAACAGAAATACCACAAGTGTATGGCTTTAATAAAGACAAATTTATATTCTCACAGTCTAGTAGGCTAGAAGTGCAAATTCAGAGTGTTAGCTCCAGGGAAAGGCTTTCTCTCTCTGTTGGCTGTGGAGGAAAGTCCTTGTCATCAATCTTCCCCTGGAATAGGAGCTTCTCCGCTCAGGAACCCCAGGTCCAAAGGACTCACTCTGCTCCCAGTGTAGCTTTCTTGGTGGTATGAGATCCCCTTGTCTTTCTGCTCGCTTCTCTCTCTTATATCTCAAAAGATATTGGCTCAAGACACAATTCAATCTTGTAGATTGAGTCCTGCCTCATTAACACAACTGCCGCCTATCCCACCTCATTAACATTGTAGAGGTAGGATTTACAACATATAGGAAAATCATATCAGTTGATAAAATGGTGGACAATCACACAATACTGGGAATCATGGCCTAGCCAAATTGATACACATATTTTGGGGGGACATAATTCAAACCATGACAATATTTTTATACTGTAAAAGTTAATACATTTTTTGAATTACATAGAAAAGAAAAGAAAAAAGCAACTCATAGTCTCACCACCCAAACTGAACTATAGTTTCCTTTGGGTGTATTTTTTTATCTTTTCTTTTCTGCATAAGATTTAGTGTTATCTAGTGGTTAAGAGCTCGGCTGCTAAGCAAAAGATTGGCAGTTCAAATCCACCGGCTGCTCCTTGGAAACCCTATGGGGCAGTTCTACTCTGTCCTACAGGGTTGCTATGAGTCGGAATTGACTCCGCAACAGTTTTTTTTTTAAAGCATAATCATACCACACTTACAATTTTGAACCTTGGATTTCCACTAAGAATATCACGATGTTTTTCATATTGTTAAATAGCCATTGTAACATTATGAAAAATGTTTTTGTTTTTTATTACAAGAGATGCTTATTGATGGTAGCTAGTTTTATAAAATATAAATAAGAAATAGCAATCAACTATAATCCTACATCTCCACAAAAAAAAAAAACAACACAAAAACCCAAACCAAACTTGTTGCTGTAAGTCGATTCCGACTCATAGCGACCCTATAGGACAGAGTAGAACTGCCCCATAGGGTTTCCAAGGAGTGACTGGTGGATTCAAACTGCCAATATTTTGGTTAGCAGCCAAACTCTTAACCACTGCACCACCGGGGCTCCAATCCCACATCCCAGGGATTATTATTACACAGTACAGTTATTATCCACCACGAGAGTCTGTCAGTTTGTAGTACTGTGGTGGCTTGTGTGTTGTTGTGATACTAGAAGGTTTGCCACTGGTATTTCAAATACCATCAGGGTCACCCTTGATGAACAGGTTTCAGCTCAGCTTCCAGACTAAGACAGACTAGGAAGAAGGACATAGCAGTTTACTTCTGAAAAAATTGGCCAGTGAAAATTTTATGAATAGCAGTGTAACACTGTCTAGTATAGTGCCAGACGATGAGCCCCTCAGATTGGAAGGCAGTCAAAATACGACTGGGGAAAACCTGCCTCCTCAAAATAGAGTCAATCTTAATGGCGTGGGTAGAGTCAAGCTTTCAGGACCTTCATTTGCTGAGGTGGCACGACACAAAATAAGGAGAAACAGCTGCAAACATCCACTAATAAAAAGAATGTGGAATGTACAAAGTATGAATCTAGGAAAACTGGAAGTCATCAAAAATGAAATGGAATGCATAAAGATAGATATCCTAGGCATTAGTAAGCTGAAATGGACTGGTACTGGCCATTTTGAATCAGACAATCATATGGTCTGCTATGTTGGGAATGACAAATTGAAGAGGAATGACTTCACATGCATTGTCAAAAAGAACATTTCGAGGGAGAATGAAGAGAACAGGATACAAGGAAAAGATTAGTCCGAAGGACTAATGGAACACCAGACTGAGTCCAGTACAGCTAGATGGTACCCAGCTACCGCCACTGACTGCTCTGACCAGGATCACAACAGAGAGTTCTGGACAGAGCTGGAGACGGATGTAGAACAAAATTCTAACTCACAAAAAAAAGACCAGATTTACTGGCCTGACAGACTGGAGAAACCCCAAGCGTATGGCCCCAGACACCCTTTTAGCTCAGTGGAGAAGTCACTTCCGAGGTTCACTGTTCAGCCTGGGAGTGGACAGCCCCATAAAACCAAATGGGACTAATGAGGCACAGTAGTCCAGTGACAAGGGCCAGAAGGCAGAAGGGGACAGGAAAGCT
Source organism: Trichechus manatus latirostris (assembly GCF_000243295.1). Classification (NCBI taxonomy): domain Eukaryota; kingdom Metazoa; phylum Chordata; class Mammalia; order Sirenia; family Trichechidae; genus Trichechus; species Trichechus manatus. The sequence goes on from NW_004443946.1 coordinate 3,473,047, forward strand.
GGTGATGGGGAACCCAAAGTTGAGTAAGGATAGTGTTGATGTGTTGTGAGGTTGTTAACCATTGTCATAGGGCAACATGTGTACTAACTGTTAAATGAGAAACTATTTTGTTCT
>NW_004443946.1:3473473-3475115 GCF_000243295.1 Trichechus manatus latirostris
TGATAGGATAATATCCATACGTCTACAAGGAAGACAAGTTAATATGACTTAATTAAAATTTACACACCAGCCACTAATGCCAAAGATGAGGAAATTGAAGATTTTTACCAACTTCTTCAGGCTGAAATTGATCAGATATGGAATTAAGATGCCTTGATAAATACTGGGGATTGAAATGTGAAAGTTGGAAACAAAGAAGAAGGATCTGAATTTGGAAAATATTACCTTGGTGATAGAAATGACGCTGGAGATCAGATAATAAAATTTTGCAAGACCAATGACTTCTTCGTTGTAAATACCCTTTTTCAACAACATAAACGGTGACTATACACCTGGACCTTACCGAATGGAATGCACAGGAATCAAACTGACTACATCTGTGGAAAGAGATTATGGGGAAGCTCAATATCAACATTCAAAACAAGGCCAGAGGCTGACTGAAGAACTGACTATCAGTTGCTCATACACAAGTTCAAGTTGAAGCTGAAGAAAATTAAAACAAGTTCACTAGAGCAAAAGTATGACCTTGAGTATATACCACCTGAATTTGGAGACCATCTCAAGAATAGATTTGACACATTGAACACTAATGACTGAAGACAAGATGAGTTGTGGGATGACATCAAAAACATCATACATGAAGAAAGCAAGAGGTCCTTAAAAAGACAGGAAAGAAAGAAAAGAGCAAAACGGTTGTCAGAAGAGACTATGAAACTTGCTCTTGAATGTAGAGTAGCCAAAGCGAATGGAAGAAATGATGAAGTAAAAGAGCTGAACAGAAGATTTCAAAGGGCAGTTCGGGAAGACAAAGTAAAATATTATAATGTAATGTGCAAAGACCTGGAGTTAGAAAACCAAAAAGGAAGAACACATACAACATTTCTCAAGTTTAAAGAACTGAAGAAAAAATTCAAGCCTAGAGCTGCAATTTTGAAAGATTCTATGGACAAAATATTAAACGATGCAGGAAGCATCAAAAGAAGATGGAAGGAATCTGTGAAGCATCTCACAACATGGATGAATCTGGAGGACATTATGCTGAAAGAAGTCAATCACAAAAGGACAAATATTGTGTGAGACTGCTCCTATAAAAATTCAATGAAAGGTTTACACACAAAAAGAAACAATCTTTGATGGTTATACAAGGGAGGAGAAGGATGGGGATGGAAAAACATTAAATAGACAATAGATAAGTGATAACTTTGGTAAAGGGTAAGACAATACACAGTACTGGGGAAGCCAGTACAATTTGTACAAGGAAAAGTCAAGGAAGCTCCATAGACACATCCAAACTCCTTGAGGGACCGAATTGCTGGGCCAAGGGCTGTGGGGACCATGGTCTCGGGGAACATCTAGCTCAACTGGCATAGCATAGTTTATAAAGAAAATGTTCTATATTCTGCTTTGATGAGTAGTGTCTGAGGTCTTCAAAGTCTGTGAGTGGCCATCTAAGATACTCTACTGGTCTCACCACTTTAGGAGCAAGAGAGAATGAAGACAACTAAAGACACAAGGGAAAGATTAGTCCAAAGGACTAATGGACCACAACTACAATGGCCTCCACCAGGCCAAGTCCAGTACAACTAGATGGTGCCCAGCTACCACCACTGACTGCTCTGACAGGGATCACAACAGAGGGTCC
>NW_004443946.1:3481156-3485491 GCF_000243295.1 Trichechus manatus latirostris
GACAAGGGCCAGAAGGCAGAAGGGGACAAGGAAGCTGGTGATAGGGAACCCAAGGTTGAGTAAGGATATTGTTGATGTATTGTGGGATTGTTAACCACTGTCATAGGGCAACATGTATAGTAACTGTTAAATGAGAAACTATTTTGTTCTGTAAGCCTTCATCTTAAGTGAGAATAGGAGCACAACTGGAAGAGCGCAGTCAATGTCACTGAACTGTGCGTGTAGTAATTTTTGAAAAGGTGTATCTTTGGCTACGTGTATTTTCACCAAAAAAAAAAAGGTTGAGAAGTTAAAGGGTTGACATGTTGTGGGGTTGTTAACCAATGTAATAAAACAATATGTGTACTACTGTTTCATGAGAAAGTATCTGTTCTGTAAGCCTTCACCTGAAGTGCAATAAAAAAAAAAAAGTGTTTGAAAAAAAAAAAAGAAGAAGAAGATGGAGGGAATACACAGAGTCACTGCACCAAAAAGAATAGGTCGACTTTCAAGCATTTCAGGAGGTAGTATATGATCAAGAACTGATGGTATCAAAGGAAGTTGTCCAAGCTGAGCTGAAGGCATTGTGAAAAACAAGGCTCCAGGAATTGACTTAATACCAGTTGAGATATTTCAACAAATGGATGTAGCACTGAATGTGCTCACTCATCTATGCCAAGAAATTTGGAAGAAGCTACCTGGCCAACTGACTGGAAGAAATCCATATTTGTCTGCTTTCCAAAGAAAGGTGATCCAACAGGATGCAAAATTTGTCAAACAATATTATTAATATTACACTCAAGTAAAATTCTGCTGAAGATCATTCAAAAGCGGTTGCAGCAGTACATTGACAGGAAACTGGCAGAAATTCAAGCAGGATCAGAAGAGTACATACATGGAACAAGGGGTATCATTGCTGATATCAGATGGATCTTGGCTGAAAGCAGAGAATACCAGAAAGATGTTTATCTGTGTTTCATTGACTGTGTAAAGGCACTGGACTGTGTGGATCGTAACAGATTTTGGATAACATTGCAAAGAATGCAAGTTTCACAACACTTGTGTTCATGAGGAACCTGTGCTTAAACCAAGAGGCAGTCATTTGAGCAGAGCAAGGGGATACTGCATGGTTTAAAATCAGGAAAGGTGTGCATCAGGGTTGCATCCTTTCACCATACTTATTCAATGTGTATGCAGAGCAAAAAATCCAAGAACCTGGACTATATGAAGAAGAATGTGTGGCATCAGAATTGGAGGAAGACTCATTAACAACCTGCGATATGCAGATGGCACAACCTTCCTTGCTGAAAGCAAAGGGGACTTGAAGCACTAGCTGATGAAGATCAAATGCTACAGCCTTCAGTATGGATTACGCCTCAACATAAAGAAAACAAAAATCCTCACAAATGGACATAAGCAACACCGTGATAAATGGAGAAAAGATTGAAGTTGTTAAGGATTTCATTTAGTTGGATCCACAATCAACACCCATGGAAGCAACAGTCAGGAAATCAGACAACATATTGCACTGGTCAAATCTGCTGCAAAAGACCCTCTCTAGCGTTAAAAAGTGAAGATGTCATTTTTAGGACTAAAGTGCACCTGACCCAAGCCATGATATTTTCAATCACCTCATATGCACGTGAAACCTGGATAATAAATAAGGAAAGCTGAAGAAGAATTGATGCCTTTGAATGAGCGTGTTGTGAAAAATACTGAATATACCATAGACTGCCTGAATAACGAACAAGTCTGTCTTGGAAGAAGTACAGCTAGAGTGCTCCTTGAAGAGAGGATGACAAGACTTCGTCTCATGAACTTTGGACACGTTATCAGGAGAGACGAGTCCCTGCAGAAGGACATCGTGCTAGGTAAAGTAAAGGGTCAGTGAAAAAGAGGCAGACTCTCGACAAGATGAATTGACACAGTGGCTGCAACCATGGGCTCAAACATAAGAACAATTGTGAGGATGGCACAGGACTGAGCAGTGTTTCATTCTGTTGTACATAGGGTCACTATGACTTGGAACAAACTCAATGGCCCCTAACAATAACAACAATACAGTTATTAATATTTTATGTGTTTTATTATACTCTCTAAAAATGCATTTTCCAGGGATGAGTTATATTTCATACTGTTGCAGATTCCTTTAGCCATTATGAAATCAGAAATATGTTGCTATGTGCTTCAAAATGTTTCCCAAATATTTTTAATGATTGTATAACATTCCACTATGATTGCTTCATAATTTATTTAATTATTCCTCTAATGTTGAATGTTTAGACTCTAATGTTTAGACTCTTTCCAATTTTTTACACATTGTTAAAGATGACAATTAAATAACATTCTGATACATACATTTGTGTATGTTTCATAATGTAAATTTTAAGTAATAGAATTAATCTATCAAAATATATGAATATTTTAAAGGCATTTGATATGTATTGTCAAAATGCCTTCCAGAAAATTTTTACCAGTTTGCCTCCTGCCAAATAGGAGAGGTAATTTTTCACTGCACGGTTATCAACACTGGGAAGTTATTGTCTATAAGATTGATAAATCTTAAAAAAAAAATTTTTAAAACAACTCAGACCTTACTATTACTTGAATTTTTACTTCTTTCATTGCCAATGCAGTTGAAGACTTCAACATTTTTAAATGACCATTTAAAAATTGGCTTTTTAAAAATTATATAAATTGCTTGTTCATGCCCTTTGGGATATTAGTTTTTTTACACAGAAATATTACCATTTTCCTTATTGATTTACATAAATTCTCAATAACAGAATATTAACTTTTTTGATATTTTTCACCAGTATTTTTCTTAGCTTATTATTTACTCCTTAATTTGGTTAATGATTTTTGTTGTAATTTATATAGTCAATACAATATTTTCCTTTGTGATTTCTTATGCTGATTTTAACCTTAGAAAGTGATTTTCTATCCATAAATCAGACAAATATTTAGCTAGCTTTCCTTCTAGTATTTTTATGTTTTGATGTACTTTTCTATTTAATGCTTTTATCCACTTGAAATTTATTTTGACATGTCATGTGAAATAAAGGTCTAACTTGATTTTTTTTTCTCCAAAGAGTTAAGCAGTTGAGTAAACATCATTTCTAATAATATTATAATATTGTGCATTGAATTGCATTTCAAGATGAGATTGCTAAAAGGAAGTCAAGGTAACGATTCCGATGAAATAAAACCTCTTAATGTCATTTAGAACATGAGTAAAAGTTATGGCATCCCAGCAGGTGGGGGTGAGGGTGATGAGTATGAATAAGGCCTTGGAAAAAGGATTAAATCCCATTTCTGGAAGTATCTTCAGGCTGCTGCAAGTGCAAATAGAAAAAGCAGAGATGTGGTTATGGAACTTTCCAGCCCCAGGAACATTTACACATACAAAGAATTAATTTAGCAAAGCCTAGGTATGCTGTTGTCACTTCCATTTCTATAGAAGTCTACAAATACGACGAGATGGGAAAGACAGAGCGCAGATGAGGAAGACGTTATTTTAATTTGCATCACTTTATACCCAAACCTCTATCCTGACCCCATGTAAATTATGACTCATATTCCCACAAGTTGCTAAAAAATTTAAAGACTATAGAAACTCTATAGACACTGAATGCAAATTTGTCTTTTGCATTTCACATTTGCTGTAATTAATATATGTGATTCATACGTTTACTCTCAAGTCAGGGATGACTCTCCAGTAGGAGAAGAGTTGGTAATGAGGCCATTCCCTCCACCATGAGTGCAGATCAAGAGTGTCAGTACTGCCTTCACTTAACTGATCTGGATTTTGTTTGGAAACTCAAGCCCAGAGCCCAGCACTACTTGCCAAGGACTTCTGTTTGGCTTGGTAAGCAGAGGCAAACTAACATACCCATGCACAGGACTTGGAATATTGCCTTTTCTCCTTTTTAGTCGTCATAACAGAGAGACTTTACTCCTGATTATACCAGCATTGCCACTTAGCAGAACTGAGGGCATCAGCAAAAAAAATACAAGAGAGAGAGAAAGAATATGTTGCAGCTGCATACACACACACGTACACACACACACACACACACGTTTGGCTCCTCTTTATCGATGAGATCTTGACTTGGAAATAGATCAGTTTTGTAATTCATGCAATTGAAAAAGCAGACCAAACAAATCACTAAATAAGTAGTTGTCACAGAAACATAACAAATCCTTAAGTTACCCAGCCACGATCTATACACAAACTACTCAGACTGTTCACTTAAAAAAAAAAAAAATCAATCTGAGAGGAACTCAAATCATATGCTTGGGAAATTCGTTTGTGTTACATTTTGAAGATTTCAGTTTCATTTTACAATGCTTTTT
>NW_004443946.1:3486985-3488946 GCF_000243295.1 Trichechus manatus latirostris
CTTATTGCCATTCGTATATCTTCTTGGTGAAAGTCTAATAAAATCTTTTGCCCATTTTTCCACTGGTATTATTGAATTGTAAGAGTTCTTTATATTCTGGATACAAGTCCTTTATTAGATATATGATTTGCAAATATTTTCTTCTAGTCCATTGCTTGTCTTTTCATTTTCTTTATGGTATCTTTTGAAATGTAAAAGTTTTTAATTTTGATGAAGTCCAGTTTATCAAGTTTTTCTGTTATGTAGCATGTTTTGATAGCAATTGTGTTTATATTCCAAAATATGGAATTTTCTATAAAAATAGTATCTAATATTGTCATACATAATATACATTATTTTATGTAAATATAATATTTTAATATATCAAATGTATGTTATGTGGAAAATTAATACCTACGCCTTCCCCATTATCCGTCCTGACCCACTTAGTATTTTGAACAGAAGCAACAGTAGTACTCTGTAGCAAACTAGTGTTAAGGTTTTTCAATTCCACAATGAAAGAAATTCACTACACATCACCAAGTACAGGAGCCTGATGTGACACCTGGGTCACAGTGTCAATGCAAGCACACTTCCTAGATCGAGCTTTGTTTAATTGTGTTAGTTATACAAACAAAACTACACAGTCTTCTGTCCGCTTTGTTGATTTCCTCCTGTGCTGTGCTTCCTGTTTATGTTTTTGTCTTTTTCCTTGTTTTTTTTTTTGTCTTCCTGCCTTTTCTGGAGTTGTCACCAAGTGAATAGGAGACCCTCAAATCCCCAGACAACTTGTTTCTCAAAGGATTGGTGAATTTGTTATTTTTTAATTGTGCTGACAGGAGCTACTTACCTGCCTTTTATTGAGCAGTACAAATTCATGTCGGAAGCAAACGCATCATTAATATAATACTGTGTGCTTCTGAGGTTGCTTTCTCATTAGTGCCTAGCATACTGAGCAATGAAGCCAGGTTCCAGAAATAAAGAAAAATGTGGTGTTGACAGTGCAAGCTGAGTCCCCTCTTTCATGTGGCAAATCAGGAGGTAAAAGAAAAAAACCTTAAAATTCTGCATACCAAATTCAAAAGCCTTGATAGGAGGAATTTAGAAGAATTTACTCCTCGTCCTAATTCAGTCATCAGTGGGTAGCAAGGGCTGACAAATGAATGCTTGGACTGTGTATGAGAGAAAAGGAAAAGAGGGAGCTGCAGAGTTTCATGAGGTGGTTTTCAGAGTTGAAGTAGAGAGCCCAGAGCCAGCAGAAAGGCGATGGTAGAAGGTATAAGGAAAGAACATGCAATAAGTGATGCTAAATGCCAGCAAAGACTGTGGGAATGAGGCAGGAGGGTGGAGACACTGACCTTGAACTGAAACAGGAACACATCATCCTCTGAGATGAAGGGACGAGAGGGAAGGAAGCGTGTGGCTACAGACACATTTGTTCTTTGGGTGGAGGAGAAAAATGGAAAGATCATGCCTGATGAAATCAATTTTACTTGATGAAGTAGGAGTTGAGGTCATCTGAAGAGTTCAAGTAGGAGAATTAGAATGGCGAAACTTTGGGATTATCAGCAAGGGAGATGGAGACCCTAGAGAATCAAGGATAAGTTAAAAGATCAACGAATGAGCTCGACTAAGATGATCTTCAAAAACATATGGCCATGTGGTTTTTTCCAGCCATGCTTGAGGAAAAGAAAAAAAACCTTAAGAATTCTGCATTCCAAATTCAAAAAAACTTTATATGAGGCATCTAGAAGAATTTACTCCTCCTCCTAAATCAGTCACCAGTGGGTAGCAAGGGCTGACAAATGGATGCTGAGACTGAGAGCAGTAAAGCAAAGAGGGAGAGTAAGAGTTTAGTGAGGTGGTTTACAGAGTTGAAGTGCCTGGTATTTTGTTATTGTTGCTAGCTGCATCAAGTCTATCTGTAGGGTTTTCACTGGCTGATTTTTGGAAGTAGATCTCTAGGCCTTTCTTTCTAGTCT
>NW_004443946.1:3502611-3571481 GCF_000243295.1 Trichechus manatus latirostris
GAGTTGCAATATTGAAGGATTCTATGAGCAAAATATTGAATGACACAGGAAGCATCAAAAGAAGATGGAAGGAATACACAGTCACTGTACCAAAAAGAATTGATCAATGTTCAACCATTTCAGGAGGTAGCATATGATCAAGAACCAATGATACTGAAGGAAGAAGTTCAAGCTGCACTAAAGGTATTGGCAGAAAACAAGGCTCCAGGATTTGAGGGAATACCAACTGAGACATTTCAACAAACGTATGTGGCACTGGAAGCGCTCACTCATCTATGCTAAGAAATTTGGAAGACAGCTACCTGGCCAACTGACTGGAAGAGACACATATTTGCACCCATTCCAAAGAAAGGTGGTCCAACAGAATTAGAAAATTGTCCAACAATATCGTTAATATCACACACGAGTAAAATTCTGCTGAAGATCATTCTAAAACGGTTGCGGCAGTACATCTACAGGGAATTGCCAGCAATTCAAGCCAGATTCAGAAGAGGACATGGAATGAGGGACATAATTGCTGATGTCATATGGATCTTGGCTGAGAGCAGAGAATACCAGAAAGATGTTTACTTATATTTTATTGACTATGCAAAGACATTCAACTGTGTGGATCATAACAAATTATGTATAACATTATGAAGAATAAGAATTCCAGAACACTTAATCGTGCTCATGAGGAACCTGTACATAGACCAAGAAGTAGTCATTCAAACAGAACAAGGAGACACTGCATGATTTAAAGCCAGGAAAAGTATGTGTCAGGATTGTATCCTTCCACTATACTTATTTAATCTGTATGCTGAGAAAATAATCTGAGAATCTGGACTATATGAAGAAGAACAGGGCATCAGGATCGGAGGAAAACTCATTAACAATCTGCGATATGCAGATGACACAACCTTGCTTGCTCCAAGTGGAGAGGACTTGAAGCACTTACTGATAAAGATCAAAGACTATAGCCTTCAGTATGAATTTCACCTCAACACAAAGAAAACAAAATCTTCACAACTGGACCAATAAGCAACATCATGATAAACGGAGAAAAGATTGAAGTTGCCAAGGATTTCATTTTATTTGGATCCACAATCAATGCCTATGGAAGCAGCAGTCAAGACATCAAATGACTCATTGCATTGGGCAAATCTGCTGTACAGGACCTCTTTAAAGTGTTAAAAAGCAAAGATGTCACTTTAAGGACTAAGGTGCACCTGACTCAAGCCTTGGTATTTTGAATCACTTCATACGCATGTGGAAGCTGGACAATGAATAAGGAAGACCAAAGAAGAGCTGATGCATTTACATTATGGTGTTGGCGAAGACTATTGAATATACCATGGACTACCATAAGAATGAACAAATCTGTCTTGGAAAAAGTACAGCCAGAATGCTTCTTAGAAGGATGGCAATACTTCGTGTTAGAAACTTTGGACATAATAAAGGAGGGACCAGTCCCTGAAGAAGGACATCATGGTTGGTAAAGTAGAAGGTTATCAAAAAAGAGGAACAATGGGCTCAAACATAGCAATGATTGTGAGGATGGTGCAACATCAGGCAGTTTTTCATTTTGTTGTATGTAGGGTCGCTATGAGTCAAAACCAACTCGACAACACCTAACAACAGCAAAACACATAGAGCATTTGTTTAAGAGAGTGAAGGAGTAAATATTATTAGCTCTATCTGGAGTGAGTGAATGGATCCCAGTGCTTCTAGTTTGGGGTGCCATTTTAACATGCAAGTCTAACACACTGAAACAAAATTGCACCTTTTTGATTAATTTCTTTCTGTTCATTCTGGGTGCCAGGATCTTGACGGTATTTCCCACTCAAATCTGTTTTGTTCAAATACTTAATAATATTAGAAAGGTTCTTTAAATTTAGCACTGTACCAAAAGGTTAAGTTAGGAACTTAATCCATGCCGTATAAAAAAACTGTTGATTGTTGCCATCACGTCAATTCTAACTCATGGCAACCCTATGTGTGCAGAGTAGAACTGCTTCATAGAGTTTTCAAGACAGCGATCTTTCAGAAGGAGATTTCCAGATCTGTCTTCCAAGGTGCCTCTGGGTGGATTTGAACCACCAACGTTTCTGCTAGTAGTCCAGCACTTAACCATCTGCACCATTGGGTAACCTACGTAAACAACTATGTACATTCAAATAAATCTAACTATAAATATGTACCACTTATCTGTCAGTTTGTCGTACTGTGGCGGCTTTCATGTTGCTGTGATGCTGGAAGCTATGCTACTGGTATTTTAAATACCAGCGGGGTAACCCACGGTGACCCTTCACACATAGCAACCCAGAAAGTTCTATTAAGAGAAACATGCTGACCTCTGATCATTCTGCTTAATGAAGGTTTTTACTCCACTTACATTGATTTCTTACTGTCTAAAAGGCATCCTTTTTATCTAACCTAGATGGCTACCATGATGTCATGCTTAGTTGCCCTCACCTGACCTAAACAGTAATGAAATGGAGGTCCTTGAAAAACCCTCATATTCAGAGCCAGAACACTAAAAACCTATTCAGAAATGAGACAATTGTCCTGATAGTATCTAGTCTAGACATCGAGAATCATGAAAGAAGGTACAATTAGAATCTTTTAGTCTGGAGTAGTCTTGAAATAAATTTTCAAAAAATCTGATTTTAATATGTGCTATTTTTGTAGAGGAAGTGAGGGAGCAGACAACATTTCCCAGGTATTCACCAGAGCAGTCAATTGTGGTTTCTTCTTTCTACATCCTCTAGAGCTGTCAGAATGGTACCCACCAGTAATTGAACCTGTGATTGACAGGCAGAATTGATTCTGCAGCAGCCAGCTGCACTGTACACCTAAAGCAAAGTGGTGAGGAGCAGGGCACTCGCTGGCCCTGCACAGGCGTGGCTTTTCCTGAGGTCCCACCAGAGCAGTCACCGCTCTATTCAGGGCAGAATACATTTAACAAGATGGTAGGTAAACCTATGTTGCCAAAGGGATGGCTTGCATGTGACCCTTTTTTCACAGAGCAAAGTTACTTGCCAGAATTGAAAATAGGAAAGAAAAAAAAAAAAAACCCTCTCTCTCTGGAGAACTCTGCTGCTAATCTTGTTGCCACTAAGGTAGCAGACTGCGATGTTGCAGCAAAAGGCCCACCCATGTTATTATAAAGCAGCAGAGACCAACAACCTAATTAAGTTATAATTAGCTGATCTATTCCGGGTGCTCTTAATCAACATAATCCTTACCGTAAATCATAAGGAAGGTCTTCAGGGCAAAGGGAGGGAAAAGATGATGCTTTTATATTAATGCAAATAAATAATTGTTGAATAGATGGAAGAAGGCACAGTCATTTACCCTGGTCACTTTGTTGTTGCTGGCTGCCTTTGAGTCAATTTTGACTTATGGCAACCCAATACGACAGAGTAGAACTGCCGCCAGAAGGTTTTCTAGGCTGTAATCTTTATAGGAGCAGATCACCAGGTCTTTTTCCTGAGGAGCTGCTGGGTGGGTTCAAACCACCAACCTTTTGGTTAGCAGCAGAGCACTTAACCATTGCACCACCAGGGCTCCTTCTGGTTACTTTACTTTTGTGTATCTTTAAATTATAATTAGATCATAGCGAGGATCTGACCCAGCAGTTCTCAAAGTATGCTCTGAAGAACTGAGAGATGTTCTATGAAGGCAGTGTTTGGTGGCAAATGTTTGGGAAGCTCAGTATTCTCTAGAGTGCCCGCTTAGAGAGTCACTATAAATATTGGAATATTAAAAGCGCTGAGAAGTCCTGCAGTACATAAATCTGCCTGACGTTCTTGAACTTGAAATTTTTGCAAAATTGAGCTCTGAACTCCCTGCCCCAATTTTTTCCCCTATGTGACACCTATTGATCCATTTTGGGACATGCTGACTTTAGTGATGAGGCAGTGTTGAATTCCAAAAAGAATATGAAGAAATGGCAGTTCCAAGGTTTGGATCCGTCGCTTTGTACTCTGTATTACCCTGGGCATGGAGCTTTGCCTCTCAACATTACTACTCTAGCATCTATCAAACACGGGATGCTTTACCTCACTGCAGCTCTAACCTTCCACAAGATAGGCTTTAAAAAATGACCTCGTGACTCATCTTCTCAAAATTAGTATTAAAGCACCTGTAGCTCTCTCTGTGTGTGTTTCAGTAAATCCATGGACATTCTGCCCAATTAGGTTTTTAAAACATATGAAGTATTTGTCAGAAGGTACAAAGACATTTTTTTTTGGAAAAGGAACAGCAGATCTATTTTAAACCATTTGACTCTGAGATATAATGATAAAAATTCTGGGAGATGAGTTATCAATAATTTTAGTTTTCGTATAGATTTTGAGTAATACAGAATACATTTTATGTTTTTTTTTCCCACATGCCAGTGCTCTTGATAGATATTCTTGAACACAGACAGCATCCAGATTATGCAAATTGTAGAAATCTAGATTAATCAATTTCTCGCATGCTGTTTTATCAGGTGTTATCAATTTTAAAAACAGAAAATAACTGTATTTTGTGAGTAATTCTCCAAAAGTTATTAGATAGAAATAAAAACCAAATGCTAACAGATTATTAAATTAGACCATTTGGAATCTTAATTCTAAAAGCATAAAACTGCAAAAATTAAAGCACTTCTAAAAATAGCCATGAGACTTGTTTTTATGTTTTGTTTTCAATCTAACTTAATTTTTCCATTCCAGTTAAATATTTCAGATTGTCTCTCGATGGGACTCAGGCTGATTACTGAAGAGTTATAGCTGCCTGAGAATGGCATCTGTCTTCCTGTTGCCATGCCAATTCCTTTGACTACAAATGGAGGGATTTCCCCCCTTTTTTTCCAGTCTTCCCTCCAATGAGGGAGAGACACACTCACTCCTACCTCAGCAAGAGCACCATTTCTAATTACAACTGGTTCCTTCCCTCCACACCTGTGTGAGAGAAAGGCTAGAGATGAAATTCTTTGTCTTTTCTAATATGATTTTGTTTCCTCACTATTCTTACTGACGTCTTTGTGTGGGGCAGTGGCAGGGATCCCACTGCATTTACATGGCAACCAGGAAATCACTCACTCAGCGTTGCCATGGTAACCAGCGGGGGGAGGGGAGGAGAAATCTGTTTTATCACAGTTGGCTGTGTCCCTTCCTGGAAGCCCTACAGAATTTTTTGACAGAGGTAATTATGAAAACAAAAAAAAATGCATGTTGGCATCAGGACAGTTCTGTGCACTGGTGTCACAAAGCAAGCCAGTAACTGTGAGGGTGTGAGGGAGGAGTGTAGCAAGCATGACAATGAGACCCAGGGTGTTGCCTGCTCCCCTCAGAACATACAGACTTGGTCTCTGTAGCGAGTCTGTAGAGGGAGGTCTGTAAGCACAAGCACCAAACTGAATTGCCACATTTGCTCTATCGCTTCAGCTCTGCCAAAGAAAAACAGGTAACCGACGTTGTGTAAGCAGACTGAGTGTCGCAGTTTTGGTAGGGGCACAACTCTACTTTTATGGTAAGAAGAGCCCTGAACTGCGGAAGTGGGGCAAAGAGTGCTGTCCTAAGAAAAGCGGAAGTTCTGTTCAGTCTTGTTTCCTGCCACATCTGCTTCTGAAGCTGGAAGTAGTCATACTTCAAGTTAAAACAAACAAAAAAAGTCATATGAGGTAAACCAGTGAGATTATCTTTTACAGCCATGATAATGAGAATCCTCAATGGCATAGAATCCTCAATCTAAAGGCAGATTATGTTTTGTAACAAAGAGGAGTTCCTGACCCCCAGAACAGATGTGGTTCCTAGATTTATTATTTAGCCTGATATTTGGGGGTTCAGATTACCAAGAATTGATCACACTTAGAAAGGTGAGAACGCACAACTTGATTTTAGAAGTCTCTTACAATGGCAATCTTCTAATAGGCCAGAAGACAGAAATGTTCTCTATGAACATCAATCCTTTTCTTTGTAAAACGAGGAATAGCCTGTCATCTTCCTTTTTTTTCCTCCATCTTCCATTTTTTAAGGCAGAACATTACTCTTTTCCTCTTTTGAAAATGAGACGAACAAACTCTTTATTTCCCCCTTTCTCCTTTCCAACCTGTTCCTCCTCCACTCCCTTGTTCTCATCTCAGTAAACGGTTCTGACCGCCATCCTTCACTTTGGAGTCTTCCTTACTCTTACTCTCTTTCCCTCACATTCAATTCAAGAACAAATCTTTGTGGCTCTGATATCAAATTACATCCTGAATCTGATCATGTATCACCACCTTTACTACCCATCATCCTAGACCAAGCACCATCTTCTTTCTAAATTCTAAAACAGCCCTCTGACTGGTCTCCCAGCTCCATCTTGCCTACCTACAGCTTGATTTTGCAATGCAAGCCAGATTAGGTCATGACCCTGTTCAGACCAGTCTCCACCCTTACCCTCATAGCTACACATAACACTCAGGATGCAACCATGACCCACAAAACTCTACCTAATACAGCCCTTGAATACCTCTCCAACCTCCTTCCCTAGCACTCTCTTATTTGTTCATTCGGCTCTACCCACACTGACTTTCTTTCTGTTCCTTGAACGCAACAAGTATTCATTAATCTCAGGGTCTTTGCATTTGCTTAAACACTCTTCTACCAGCTGTTAGGAGTGCTCCTTCCCTCACTTCCTCCAGGTGTCTGTCCAAATGTCCTCTCCTACGGGAGGCCTTTTATATCACTCTGGGTCTTTCAGAAAAAAGAAGGCACGTGATTCTTAAAAAAATGAAGAGACTAGTTACAGAGGTGTGTACAGGGTTGCGGAAACCAACATTGAGGTCTGATGCTGCACCTAGACTTGAAGGGGCAAAGGGAGGAAACAGTGTGCGAGTGCAAAGGGAACCGCAGCCCTGGAGAGGAGGCTGCCCAGGATAAGCTGTGGTCACTGAGGGAGGAAACTAGGACCAGAGCAGAATGCTGAGGACTAAATATGCTGCCTCCACTTTCTTCCCAACCTCCCATCTCCTTTCGATGCTTCTCATTGGCCACATACGATTGGAAGTCAGAGACCAAGGGGGTCTAGGTAATGCAATACAGACAATCCCTGGGTTATGAACCTCCGACTTACGTACAACCCGTAGTTATGAACCAACCCCTGTAAAGCCTATTATATTATAAATTCAAGGTACATAGAAAGGTTCATAATAACAAATGGGTGCTACTTTGTGACGGGCATCAAAACATTATTATTATTATTATTACTGTATTATTATGTTAAAGATGTTTTAGTATATCTGGAAGTGTTTCTTTAATGTTTTTATGCATAGAAAAGTACCGTATATACTATATACAAAGACAAACATTTGACTAACTGATGTTAGATACAGACCGTACCTAACTGTTCCAACTTACGTACAAATTTGACTTAAAGACAGATTTAGGAACATAACTCTTTCATAACCCGGACACTGCCTGTATTGGGCCCTGCACAAGTTATCTATTGCTGTATAACAAGTTATTCCAAAATGTAGTGACTTAAAACAATAAACATTTATCTCTTATAGTTTCTGTGGGTCAGAAATTTGGAAACAGCTTACCTTGGTAGTTCTGGTCCTGGGTCTCATGAGAGACTGCAGTCAAGGAGTCAGTCATTTGAAGGCTTGCCTAGAGCTGGAGGATCCATTTACAAGGCAGATCACTCACGTGGCTGGCAAGTTGGTGCTGGTGTTGGCAGGAGGCCTCAGTTGCTCCTCATGTGAGCCTCTCCACCCGGCTTCTTGAATGTCCTCACAGCATGGCTCCTGGCTTCTCCCAGAGTGACTAATCCAAGAGGCAAGGTGGAAGCTGTAATGCCTTTTATGATCTAGCCTTGAAAATCATGCTTTCACCTCTACCATATTCCATTAGTCACACCAACCAGTTCTGAGTCAATGTGGGAAGGGACCACACAAGGATGTGAATAGCAGGAGCCAAGACTCATTATGGACCATCTTGGAGATACCACAGGTGCAGAACAGAGCAAAAAAAAGAGCGGATAAGGAAATGGAAAGGGTGGAGGAGGGGTGCAAATCGGAGAATAACAACACCCTTCTTTGACCAGCCTACTTACATGCATTCCTTCCACTGTGCACACCCTTAGTCCGTTTTATTTTTCTTCACAGGAATTAATGCTACCGGACAGATTATGTATTTCTTTGTTAACTCTTGTGTATTCTGATTCTCCCCCTAGAATATAAACTCCATGAGAAAAGGGACTTAGTTTATTTTGTGGAAACTACTCTGTGTAATTATACAAGCAATACTTAAAGAATGTTGAATAACTTCCTACTAAAGTAAATGAAGGAATCCCTGGGTGGCGCAAATACTTAAGCATTCTGCTACTAACTGAGAGGTTGGTGGTTTAAAGGTGCCTCTGAAGAAAAGCCTGGCAATCTGCTTCCAAAAACTTGTAGCGTTGAAAACACTATGGAACACAGTTCTGCTCTGCAACAGACGGGATCGCCAAGAGTTGGAATCAACTTGACAGCAACTAGTTGGTTGAGTAAATGAAATCGTTTTGTAATATTTCCTGAAAAGTTACATCAAATGTTTTACATTACTGCAAATATACCTTCCAAGTTTGTCATTTTGCAAGAAGAGCAATCAATTGGCAAAACGTTCCTTTATAAGAGCTTTCTACATATAGTGGGACTTCATAATTGTCTAAGTAAATTACTTATTTTTTTCTACTAGTTTAATATTGGAGCCCTGGTGGCCCAGTGGTTAAGCATTCTGCTGCTAACCAAAATGTTGGCAGTTCGAATCCACCAGCCGCTTCTTGGAAACCCTATGGAGCAGTTCTATTCTGTCCTATAGGGTCGCTATGAGTCAGAATCAACTCAACGGCGAGAGGTTTGGTTTGGTTTAATATTATTACTTGACTGATAACTTCAGGGTCTTTCCTTTTTCCAAATCAGTATCACATTTTCCTCCTTACACATCCTCTTCATTTTCTGATTCTAGGGACATTTTTGGTAATATCTTAAGCAGCCTTGGTGGTTTGTTTGTTCATTCTGTGAAGATTTTGCTTGATTTTGTAAATGTATGCTCTGGTATCTTCAAAATAGCCAGTAGTACTCGTAGCTTCCTTCCATATTTAGGTTCAGTTAAACTTAACAAATATGCTTTGAGCACATGCTACATGTCAAGCACTGTGCAAGGTGCTGCAGATATAGAGATGAGAGATGCAGCCCTTGCCCTCAAGGAGCGTTTAGTCTACTTATTAGACTCCAAGGACCCTGGCAGAAGAGACAGGCTCACTAGTGAACACTTACCATCATGATTTCCTCCTAAACACCTACAGTTCTGTTTCTGAAATTCTATCACAGGAAAATTCAAAGCTGAGAACCTTAAAACTTAGGAGAAAAATAGAGCTGGGAAGACCATGGTCGTAAGTAAGCCTATGAAAACTCTTTGTTGTTGTTAGCTGCCATCAGGTCGGCTCCTGATCCATGATGATTCCATGCACAGTGGAAGGAAACCCTGCCTGATCCTGCACAATACCCATGACTGGTTGTGATCGGACTGTTGTGATCCATATGGTTTTCATTAGCTGATTTTCAGGAGTAGATGGCCAGGCATTTCTTCCTAGTCCATCTTAGTCTGGAAGTTTCATTTAAACCTGTTCATCATTATAGCAACACTTAAGCCTCCACTGAGAGAAGGGTGGTAGCTGCCCTTAAAGGGCATTAGCTGGGATTCGAACCCAGGTCTTCCTCATGGAAGATGAGATTTCTAGTACTCAATCACCACTGCCCCCAAAAACCCTTTACAGTAGGTAAATCAACAAAGACACAAAGACAAAATACTTCCAAATGTCTACTTTAGTTCTCTAGCCTCTTTTACCAACCTATTTACTGTAAAATAAATCACACTGTCTGGACCACATATTTGGCACAGAAAAAGCAAGTCTTGCCTTTTTGCCTTGCCTGCAAATTACCGGAGTTATTGTTATATAGCTTTTCTTTCAAGACACTTCATAATGATTTACTTGTGTGATATTAATCTCACTGATTCGTATCCTTTAATTCTGACTTTCCTTATAAAGGCTTATTTTCCCAAGGCTTTGCTTGTGCACTATGTTCTCTTACCACTGCCATACTTTGTTGCTGACTGTCTCTTCTTGATCCGTTGCTCATTTCCTGCTGTCCCTGGATTTCTGTATTGATGTTCAGAGACTCCTTAGAGGGAACACATATTTCACAGAATTATCATTTCTGTTGAGAAACAGTTTTAATTCTCCTGGAATTCACATTTCTGGGGTCCATGGAGATGGGGTGACCCACTCAGGCCATTTCCCTGAGATGATCTTTTGAAACTTGAACCTTAATTAAAGAAACTGTTTTTTAAAGTCATCTTTGAGTGAAACAATAGTCTAGATAAACTAGTGAAAACCGTTTTGCCTTAGATCCGACTCATAGCGACCCTATAGGACAGAGTAGAACTGCCCTATAGGGTTTCCAAGGAACAGCTGGTGGATTTGAACTGCTAACCCTTTGGTTAGTAGCCAAGCTCTTAACTACTGCGCCACCAGGGCTTCTATGTTCTTTTGAAGAATTATCTATGTGCAGTCAGTTATGAGAAACAGAGACTCCAAAGATCAGACTAGAGCTATGTTTTAGGGTAAATTAGTAATTATTTTAGTTGTTCTTCAAGAGAATGTTGTATGAAATCCTTCCTTACGCAAATTGTTTTATCGGTTCTGTTCTGGCCTTTTTCCATGGCGATGTAGATAAGATGGGGTATGAGAATTTTGGGAAGTTCTTTTCATCTTCAGAACACTTTTAACTCCCTTGTCAAAAAAATCACCATGTCTGTCAGTTGTTGTACTGTGGTGGCTTGCGTGTTACTGTGATACTGGAAGCTTTGCCACAAGTATTTCAAATACCAGCAGGGTCACACTTGGTGGACAGGTTTCAGCTGAGCTTCCAGACTAAGAAAGGCAAGGAGGAAGGATCTGGCACTCTACTTCTGAAAATAATTAGCCAGTGAAAACCTTATGAATAGCAGTGGAACATTGCCTGAGATAGTGCTGGAAGATGAGCCCCTCAGGTTGGAAGGCACTCAAAATACTACTGCGGAAGAGCTACCTCCTCAAAGTAGAGTTGACCTTAATGATGTGGAAGCTTTTGGGACCTTCATTTGCTAATGTGGCATGACTCAAAATGAGAAGAAACAGCTGCAAACATTCATTAATAATAAGAACGTGGAATATATGAAGTATGAATCTAGGAAAATTGGAAGTCATCAAAAACGAAGTGGAATGCATAAGCATCGACATCCTAGGCATCAGTGAGCTGAAATGGACTGGTATTAGCTATTTTGGATCAGACAATCATATGGTCTACGATGCTGGGAATGACGAATTGAAGAGGAATGGTGCTGTGGTCCTCATCAAAAAGAACGTTTGAAGATCTATCCTGAAGTACAATGCTATCAGTGATAGGATAATATCCATAAGCCTACAAAGAAGACCAGTTAATACGACTATTATTCAAATTTATGCCCCAACTACTAAGGCCAAAAATGAAGACATTAAAGATTTTTACCAACTTCTGCAGTCTGAAGGAACAGGTCCAAGCTGCACTGAAGGCATTGGTGAAAAACAAGTCTCCAGGAACTGACAGAATACCAATTGAGATGTTTCAACAAATGGTTGCAACGTTGGAAGTGGTCACTCATCTATGCCAAGAAATTTAGAAGACAGATACCTGGCCAACCAACTGGAAGAGATCCATATTTGTACCCATTTCAAAGAACGGTGATCCAACAGAATGTAGAAATTATCGAACAATATCGTTAATATCACATGCAAGTAAAATTTTGCTGAAGATCATTCAAAAGCATTTGCAGCAGTACACTGACAGGGAAGTGCCAGAAATTCAAGCCAGATTTAGAAGAGGATGTGGAATGAGGGGTATCATTGCTGATGTCAGATGGATCGTGGTCAAAAGCAGAGAATACCAGAAAGATGTTTACCTGTGTTTTATTGGCTATGCAAAGGTATTCGATGGTGTGGATCATAACAAATTGTGGATAACATTGTGAAGAATGTGAGTTCCAGAACACTTAATTGTGCTCATGAGGAACCTGAACTCAGACCAAGAGGCAGTTTCGTTCAAACAGAACAAGGGGATACTGCGTGGTTTAAAGTCAGGAAAGATGTGCGTCAGGGTTGTATCCTTTCATCATACGTATTCAATCTGTATACTGAGCAAATAATCTGAGAAGCTGGACTATATGAAGAAGAACGTGGCATCAGGATTGGAGGAAGACTCATTAACAACCTGCAATATGTAGATGACACAACCTTGCTTGCTGAAAGAAAAGAGGACTTGAAGCACTTACTGATGAAGATCAAAGACCACAGCCTTCAATATGGATTACACCTCAACAAAAAGAAAACAAAAATCCTCAGAACTAGACGGATAAGCAACATCAGGATAAACAAAGAAAAGATTAAAGTTGTCAAGGATTTCATTTTACTTGGATCCACAGTCAATGCCCAAGGAAGCACCAGTCAAGAAATCAAATGATACATCGCATTGGGCAAATCTGCTGCAAAAGACCTCTTTAAAACGTTAAAAAGCAAAGATATCACTTTAAAGACTAAGGTGTGCCTGGCCCAAACTATGGTGTTTTCAATTGCCTCATATGCATGTGAGAGCTGGACAGTGAATAAGGAAGACCGAAGAAGAATTTATGTCTTTGAATTATGGTGTTGACGAATCATGGACTGCTGGAAGAACGAACAAATCTGTCGTGGAAGAAGTACAGCCAGAATGCTCATTAGAAGCAAGGATGGCGAGACTTCATCTCATGTACATGTTATCAGAAGGGACTAGTCCCTGGAGAAGGACATCAGGCTTGGTAAAGTACAGCGTCAGTGAAAAAAAGGAAGACCCTCAATGAGATGGATTGACACAGTGGCTGCAACAATGGGGTCAAGCATAACGATTATGAGGATGGCACAGGACCGAGCAGTGTTTTATTCTGTTGTACATAGTGTTGCTATGAGTTGGAACTGACTCGACGGCACCTCACAACAACTAGTCAAAATGTTGCCCCAATTTGCAAATCATATAATAAATAAACTTTGATCAATTTCTATTATTGGCTTAATATGATTTTTGTTTCAACGCTGTTTTTATGGTAACAGTATATTTGGTTTAAAGTCTGTCGTCTGACTCCATATCCAGCCCAGCTCCACCTTCTGCTGGTGGAGGGTTTGGAACACCATCTGCTGATGGGACAACTAGGACTTCAGAGACTTAGCAGGTGGTCCCCACTCAAGGTGTCTAATCATAGTTTCTACTTAAGCCTGGCCAAACCTCGCTGGGCACACCTGTTTGCACCCACGTCCAGTCCCCTATCGCTCTTTCTTACCTACTTCCAGCTCTGGTTCTGTATTCCTCACCATCTCCTGCCTTCTTCCCTCCTGTGTCCCTCCATGCCCAGTGCCCTCCTTTGCAACCTCCTCCACTTCATGAGTAGCCTTTCTTCAGCCCTCTTCCAGCTATCTTCAGCCTCATCACCCACTCCTTCTCCTCCCCAATACTTGTACTTTGTTTTATTAACACATATTAACATACGTGTTAGGAAAGCAAGTTTCTTGAACTCATTCATCACTGATAACTTTCCCAGGGCTACATGTAACACATGTACATTTGGGTTAACAACCCACATGAGTTTAATTTCGGTGACATTTCAGGCAATATCAGAAAAGAGTTTAAGGGGCTTTTTAATAGTCTGTTTAATCCCTTAGTTAACGCTGACCAGGGCAAGGAAAGGGAGAACTCATGGTTCCAACCCTTTGTTCTCTAGAGGAAGAGTTTGGCCATCACTCTTCAACCCGCTTGTCCTATTAGCTTTTGTGCTGGGCCATGAGACAGTCTACTGTATCTGATAGTTTTTAATTTGTGAAGGTCGGCTATTCTCTATCAAGGAAGATTAGCCCTGCCCATCCCATGCTTTGGCTCCCTTTAAGCTAAATCTGATTCAGTCTTCTTGGCTTCTAACAGCTAGGGGTAGACTCACATGTCTAAGGGGAGGGAATAATCCTATGACGCACAAATAAGATCATGAGCATGCCTTTTCAAAGAGATCTTTAAGGAGGTCTTCATTCCATTTAGCTGATACAAGAAATTCCTGGAATTCTAGTTTTATATGATAAAATTATAGCTCAATACTGTATTTATTTACTTTAATTACTGCACAACATAACTGAGCAAGTCATTCAATGTATCATCAAAGTATATGAATAAATAGACAAGGGTTATTAATACGTGAATTCACTTTTTTATTCCCATTTCACTTCTCCCTCTTCACACAACCCACACATACACCCAAGGACTGGCTTTGCTGGCACAATTTATGGATCCTTTCTGACACAATAGAATCAGAAACGATAGAGTCAAAACTGAGGCATGAAAGGAAAAGTACGGAGGGCTTATCCAGAGACAGCAAGTCAATGAAATGGTAGAACTAGCTGCGCACAGGGTTTGAGAGGATAGAGAAAGAGGGAACAGTATAGTGAAGCAATTAGAAAGAGTTTGAAGATTTGGCATATGAGAGGCTCTGAGACAGCTGTGAAGTAGCAAAGACTGGAGAGTGGAGGAGGAAATGTGAGAAGTGTTTCTGTCTTATAAATTGGTTCCCTTTAAAGTTCATCCAGAGATGCAAGGAAAGATTAGCCTTCCTTCCTCTTCTCTGTTTCCTTTTAAAATTTATTTTTTAAATTACTTTTTGTTGCCAGACAGTGCTTCTTTATAGGCAATCAAGTGCAGAATTGGAACCATGAGGTGCCCCAGGATTCTTTGTGGTTGTTGTTGTTAGGTGCCATCAAGTTAGTTCCAACTCATAGTGACCCTACATGCAACAGAACAAAATACTGCCCAGTCCTGCGTCATACTCAAGTCATTACTATGTTTGAACCCATTGTTGCAGCCACTGTGTCACTCCATCTCATTGAGGGTCTTCCCCTTTTCCACTGACCCTCTACTTTACTAAGCCTGATGTCCTTTTCCAGGGACTGGTCCCTGCTGATAACATGTCCAAAGTAGGAATACCTATATTACAAATATTCAGACTCTTTTGTGCATGTAGCAAGAATTTCTACATACAATTTTGCAAAAAAAAGAGGAATTATTGTTTTTTACCCCATAACCAATTTCTCATATTTGAGACTTCATTTTTATCCCCTCCCCAGGCATCCAACGGAATATAAAAACAGTTGTGGGATTTCTGCCAATGTCTTTTCATTATACAAACATCTTTTAACTACCTGCTACATGACAAGCAAAGATGAATAGAACATGCCCCTACCCATAAGGTTCCCAAGTACCAATGGGTGAGATGGACATCATTAAAACAATGGCATTGGTGCTAAAATAGAGGTAGTGGCAAGGTACCATGGCTTACAGAGCAGGAAACACCCAGCTCTGCTTACAAAGTCAGGAAAGGTTTCTGAGAGAAGCTGAGTCTTAAAGAATAACTAGGGGCTTGCCAGCAGACAAAAGAAGAGAAGGGATAAGGATATTTCTGGTGAAAGCAACAGCCTATGTCAAGATGCAGTGGAGAAAGAGCACAGCCCAATCAGAGAGCTTCTGGCAAAGGTATGCTGATGTGTGGGTTGCATCAGGCAGTAAGGTTAAAGGGTAGATAGTCAACGTCATGGGAGGCCTTGTATGCCATGCAAAGGAATTTAAGGCTTGTATCCGGTAAGCAATTGGGAAATTTTGGAGAATTTTAGCGGGGCAGAGACATGATCAAATTCTCATTTTAGAAATGTATTTCTGGAGGGGATGGCTTAGAAAAGAATGAAACTGAAGGTAGGTGGACAAAGTAGGGAGTATTGCAGTCATATAGGAAAAAACCAAACAGTTTATGTAATAAGAGAGTGGTAAGGGGAAGAGTTCCATTAAAGAGAGAGTTTGGTGGTGGGAATGCAAGGATGAGGAATTTTAAATCAGATATGGAGTAACAAAAATAAAAGGCTCTGGAATTATTCTCAAACTTCTGCTGTGGGCAACTGGGTTGTATTCCTCATTAAGTGAAATGGAGAATATAGAAAAGGCAACAGACTTTGGATGAAGATAATGTACACAGTTTGGAGAACAATAAATTTAAAGACTCTAAGTAACATCTATGTAGAATGCTCAACAATATAGGAGAGAAATTAGTCCAAAATTACAGTCTCTTTATTACCATCAACCTCCTCTACGAGACAGATGTAAGAAATACAAGGTATTAATGCCTACAAATAGAACCACTGGTGAATGTTAAAGTATTTTACAGACTTGTTTTCTGCATTAATAAAATCTATCTAGGATGGGCTCATGCTTAGTAATTGATGGCATGATAAATGGTGGGATGTAAATATATCTCCTGAGAAACGAACACGTTGTAGACTTACCTTGCTCTTGTTAAAAGCTCTGAGCTAGATTAATCTTCTCTCCTGACCAACTCATAACCCCATAATTTTCTTTTCTCTCCTGAAAGAGAGGCTATTTGAACCAGTTGAAAGCAATGGGGTTTATAAAAACGAGAGAAAGATCTTAAAATCTAGTTTTCAGTTTTGAAGAGAGATTTCTTGGCACTTCCCAACAAAGGTCAGGTTAACCTACTGAGAATTTTATAAAAGCCAGAGATGAAAGAACAGATTAGATGGCAGCAAGACAAATTCTAGAGTTTTTATTGTTTGAAAAGGTTTTCTTTAAAGATAAGTGTCAACCACCTGATGATTGACAGAGAGAGAAAGGGATGGGAAGAGAGAGAAAATTCTAGAGTTAAAGTCAGAATCCACTGGTCTACCAAAAATTTGTTTCATAATCTTTCCAACCATTGATAATGTGCTTCTTATTTTCTTAGACTTGGCACATACATATTTAAATTTGTATTTAAAAGCCCCTGGTAATCTTTGGGGGGCCCTGGTGGTGCAGTGGTTAAGCATTTGACGGCTAACTAAAAGGTCGCCAGTGTGAATCCACCAGCCGCTACTTGGAAACCCCGTGGGGCAGTTCTACCAAGTCCTATATGGTTGCTGAGTCAGAATTGACTTGACGGCAATGAGTTTTAACGGGGTTAAACTTTGGAGCCCTGGTGTCAAAGTGGTTAAGTGTTTGGCTGCTAACCAAAAGGTCAGCAGTTTGAATTCACCAGCAGCTCCTTGGAAACCCCATGAGGCAGTTCTACTCTGTCCTACAGGGTCACTATGAGCCAGAAACGACTTGACAGCAATGGGTTTGGTTTTGGTTTGGTAACCTTTGGCATTAGGATTCCTGATTTAGAGGTAATTCATGTCTGACTTTCTTCAGGTTCTTGGAGGCTGTCTGATCTATGTCCAATCTTTTCTCACCCACTCCTCACTTATCGACATGGTTAGGTTCCAAAGACCAGGTCGTTATCTGAAAATTAGCACTATGCAAAAATTGAGAGTGACCATATCAGGTCACTAAGTGGAGGATGACTATGTCATTACATAACTGCCAAATCACATCATTACAGAACTGTCAAACCACTGAGAATCTTGGCTCAGCCAAGTTGACATATAACCTTAACCTTAACCACAGCACATCACAGTCGGCATTACTCTTGCCTAGCACCTTGGCGATCGTTACAGCCAGACATCCAACGTTAATGTGCAAAATAGCCTGGTAGTAGATTTTTTACTATTGTCATAAATGTGAAATGCTGGATTAACGAGATAGTCGATAATTGAGGAGTACATGAACTACAATTCTATTTGCTGGTGGTTCGAAAGTAGTTTCTAGTTCTTAATCTTAAAACAATCCTTCTTCTAGTTTCCAGATGTTAGTGAGTTGACATCATGGTCCTTTTTGATCAAAGATTTCCAGGAAGAAATAAGCAAACTCTGTTCATGTAACATCAAATTAAAACAGAGTATCCTGGGATGTCTCCGAACATTTCATATAAATTAAATTCTTTATCTTCCAGGTTAACATGCTGTTGTCACCAAGGTGTGTTAGGAAGGCTCACTTGGTGACTTCCCTGAGGACTGAGTCATTCTACATCAGTCCCAGATTTCTAATATTTCCTGTTAGCTTGCTTGCTGGAGGGTTGAGGCAAGACTAGATTAAAAAGGTGGAGCTAGAGAGTTATCTCTATTGTGTGGGACCATAAATTTTCCAAGTATGTTTCCTGAGGAAAGATTTTTTCACTGAACACTAGAACAAGATTCCCCTGCCCCTATCCCATGTTTAATCTGTAGGGTCCCCAAACCACTTTGTGTTGGTATTGAGGAGACAATGACTCGCAAGTGAAATAAATTGTCACCAAGAACATCAGGGTTTAGTTGTCAGTATACTAACACAGGGTCATCATGAGTTGGAATCAAGTCCAGGGCAACTAACAACATACTCACTGTGGGGAATTGGGAGACCAAGTACTAGTCCTGGCTTGGTGGCTGATTGTCACTTGCCATCTTTGTACTTTGACACTCTTTAAAATAATAAGAGCTAATACGTACTGAACTATTCCTATGTTCCAGGTTCCAGAAGCCATTATTAACACTTTGTGTACTGTCTCATTTAATCCTCAGATTTCCTCTGTTGGGGGTTGGTGGGCAACTATAACCGTCTTCATTTTGTAGATGAGGAAACTGAGGCATATAGAAATTAAATAATTTACCCAAGTTCATAGTCAGTAATGACAGCAATGAACTCATTCTAACTCTGGCAAACAGACCACCTCTAAGTTCTACCCTTAATCCTGACACTCCCACCGTGTCCTCAAGTGAAGGAAAGGGAATGGAGGATCACGAAGGTCTTTTCAGCTCTACCAGTTGGAGTTACATTTCTGGGCTTAAAATATACAATGTTTGGAACCTCCTCATTCCATCTCCACACTGAGATATCAGAATCTTTTGGGAATGTGTCTTCACTATTAGGCCTACAGGTAACATGGCAGTACTTGGTTTAGCTCCTAGGCCCCAAAAGAATACTTATCAGGGCCATTCTTTTCTTAGCATGTGGGTTAGGTAAGATCTCGGTGGTAATGGGACCTTGGAGAAATTAAGCATCTGAAATGTTGGCTGCAAGAAGAAGCTGCAAGCTGCAAACTCCCAGCTAGCTGACTGGATAGGGACCCTAACAAATTAGAAGTAGTTGAGGCTGGTGCTTGATCTTAGGGCCAGAACATGCCGGGAATTGTCGACCCAAAAAGCAACAGCAACAACAATAAAAAGTAAAGTTCAGGCTAAGAATGCAGACTGTGTGCCAGGAAGAAGGCTGACTGAGGCCATTTGAAAACCTGTTGAGAAGGTGAGGGTGGGGGAATGAGAAGGGAGAGGAAGGAAGGGACAGCACCAGAGGGACTTAGAACAAAAGGGTAAAAGGGATTATAGTCAAATTAGTGTCAGTAGTCCAGGGCAAGCCAAAACTGCTAGAGTGAGCCACGAAACAGAATGAGAGGGAAAGAAAAAAGCATCTAACAGCCACCAAGAAGAGGAGGAAGTGGGAGATGCACTGCTTCCTGCAGAAAGAACGATGATTGAAGACAAAGCTGGGTGGGGACTAGTCCCTGGGCTGCAGCCGCTGTCGCTGCTACACTTACACACACACACGACTGCTGCCGCCACAGCCGCGAGCAGCTCCTACTACTGCTGGGCTGGGCTGGGCTGGGCTGGGCGAGCTGCGCCGGAGCACTCTAGCACAGATCAGCTTCAAAGAGAGGAGAAAAGCCACTCTCCTCAGACCAAGCTCCAGGAACTAAGGTAAGGAAACATTTTCCATGTTGCTCCTTTTTTAATTAAGAAAAATAACCATCGCCTGTGGTTTTAAAGGCAGATTTCTAGGGGAAGAGAGGGCACAGCTTCAGGATTGGGGGAAATGATTGGAATGGGTTCTTTTAGGGGGGCTTTTGAGAATTAGCAAATGGGTGACACATTGGCTTTTAAAAAATAATCATATTCCTAGCTTTGGTGAGTCGTCAGGAAAACATGCTTAATGTAAGAGGCTGTTTTCATAGTTTCTCTTTGAAGAAAAAAGCAGGGCTCAGTTGAAATCTGTTGGGGCTGTGTGAGCTGTGGTCTCATCTGGAAGCATTGCAGTCCCCTTGTTTCAGGGGTGGAAGGGGTGGAAAATGCTAATTGCATTATCTTTCTTACATATTGTACGGTTCTGTCATGTTTTGCAACATAATGGCTGTGATTTGACTTTTTTTTTTTTTTTTAAATTAAATCCTTGGTGCTAAGAATTTGCCAACAAAGGTTTGCATTGCGTATGTGAGGGGCAGTATTTACCATTAAAAAAACGGTGTCTTCCTCCCTCAGCTCTGTGCAGCTGCTTTCAGGATAACCTCAGAAACAGCTACCATTTGCCAGTAGGTCTTATCCTAAAGTTGCATCCTTGTTCAAAGGAGTGTGGCAGGTTTAGGGACAGTAAATTGTCCAGAATCAGATATCGGTGTTACAAACATGGATTTTGTTCATCTCTAAATTGAAGGTAGATGTAAACCTCAACGAGAAATAATATACAAAATTGTAGCTGGGTTGTTTCCTTACCTACTGTATACACTGTTGATAGACTGAAGTAGTAAAATCACAATGGGATTTTATGCCTTGATTTTCTAGAGCAATGGATGCTCTTAATGAGAGTCTGTGACCATGCCTTGTTCATATTTATGAATGATATTTATAAGTGCAATAAACAGGTCTAACGGATTAGAAATGAGATTGTGGGATTCCTTTGGCAGGATATGTAGGAGAAGGAGTTTAATATTCTGTCATAGCATGATTTAAAAAAGGAACCTTTTGTTCCCTTCAATGAAAAGTGCAGTTAAGCAATAAATTGTTGAAAATGTTTTTCTTGAGTTTTTATACAGCAGATAATCTTGCAAAGGAAAGAAAGAACTGCTTATAGTGGAATAAAAATAATAAAAATGTCATATTGGACACTCACAATTTCTTAAAATAGAAGGTTTTTTAAAATACCAAATGTGCTGATTAAGAGTGTATATGCCTGTTCTTTTATCACTATTCTCAGTTGTAAAAATCTATAGGGTTTTTTATGCCATCTTTGTGAAACTGATTTGGCATCTTAAAATTTGTGGGGTAGCAGCACATTCTCAGAGAGAGAAAGCTTTGTGTAAGTGTTAAGGAAAAAAAAAAGTCTATTTATTGGAGGATACTTCTTGTTAAAGTAAATCTGCACCATGTCTAAGAGGCTAAATGGTGGAGGTGGGGTTTGATGAAACCATGAAGTTTGCCTGAAGGATTCATTGAATTTAATCAAACCTGTGGCCAAAACCAGTCATGCCATGGATTCCACAGTTCTACCTCCCGTTTGCCTCCTAAAGTGGAATATGTAAAAATAATCTTCCCAAAGAGAAAACCTAGGGTAGATTTTAGATCCAGATTGCCCCTAGTTGGAGTTCTGTGATCAAGCTGCATGTCCTTAACTGAAGTAGAAAGTTGAGGATCTGGGCTGCATGAATGAGTACGTCTGGTACTCAGCTACAGGGTGTATCCAACCTTGCTTTGTTTGGGGATGTGCAGACAATCTGCATTACTCTTCTGTGTATGTTTCACACAAGCGTAAGTAAATGAACCTTGGCCAATAGACAGAGTAAAGAGAGCCCCTGCTATCTTTCTGGAAACAACTGAGAGTTGCCTATTTTCTACACAGCACAAAATATTTCTTTAATTTTTACATTCCAGCTTGAAGCAGAACATTAGTGAGTAATAGCAGATCAGTAACTGTGATGGTAGAATGTTTAGGAAAAAGACAAATATGCTTCTATGGTGTAAAATTGAGACTATTTGCCATGCATTCTGGCCATATGGAATATTGAAAGATAATACTTTTGCTAAGGATATTCAGTGGCTTTTGAGGGAGTCAACCAATACTGAAATTTTAATTGTATTTTTTTTTTCCTCCATATGGCCAATGGCGGAATGGAAACATGACTCCATTATTTCACGGCCAGCCTGGGCGTCATATGGTGGGCGTGTAGTGAATGTGTTTGGTTGACTGACTTTTTTAGTCTACTTCAGAAAGCAGGCCCAATTTTTAAGTATAAGGGCTCTATAGTCAAAGCAGAAAGTCTGTCTGTGAAAGACTGCTGTGGGTAGAAAAAAAGAGCATCTTGGGGTAAAAAGAACATAGACTTTGTGTTAGGCAGATCTGCTTTTGAATGCTATCTCTGGCCCTTACTACTTGACCTATACTACCTTCATTTATGAGTATTAGTTTCTTCATTGTAAAGAGGGGTTATAGTACCTAATCAATATTTTTTATTTTATTTGAGGGGGGTTGTTTGTTTGTTTTGTGAATAAAAGAGCGCATAATATATAGCAAGTGGAGCCCTGGTGGAGCAGTGGTTAAGAGCTCAGCTGCTAACCAAAAGGTCAGCAGTTCGAATCTACCAGCCACTCACTGCAAACCCCATGGGGCAGTTCTACTCTGTCCTGTGAGGTCACTATGAGTCAGAATAGACTCAATGGCAATGGGTTTGATTTTTGGGAGTTTAACATATAGTAGGTAACTTAAAAATTTTTTTTTGCTGAAGATAATTCAAAAATGGTTGCAGTAGTACATCAGTAGGGAACTGCCAGAGATTCAAGCTGGATTCAGAAGACGACATGGAATGAGGGATACCATTGCTGATGTCAGATGGATTTTGGCTGAAAACAGAGAATACCAGAAAGATATTTGCCTGTGTTTTATTGGCTATGCGAAGGTATTTGACTACGTGGCTCGTAACAAATTATGGATAACATTACAAAGAATGGGAATTCCAGAACACTAATTGTGCTAAGGAGAAACTTGTACACAGACCAAGAGGCAGTAGTTCGAACACAACAAGGAGATACTGCATGGTTTAAAATCGGGAAAGGTGTGCGTGAGGGTTGTATCCTTTCATCAATCTGTATGCTGAGCAAATAATCTGAGAAGCTGAACTATATGAAGAAGAACATGGTATCGGAAGGATTGGAGGAAGACTCGTAAACAACCTGCGATATGCAGATGACACAACCTTGCTTGATGAAAGTGAAGAGGACTTGAAGCACTTACTGATGAAGATCAAAGACCACAGCCTTCAGTGTGGATTACACCTCAACATAAAGAAAACAAAAATCCTCACAACTGGACCAATAAGCAACATTATGATAAAAGGAGAAAAGATTGAAGTTGTCCAGAATTTCATTTTATCTGGATCCACAATCAACACTCATTCAAGCAGCAGTCAGGAAATCAAACGATGTATTTCATTAGGCAAATCTGCTGCAAAAGATCTCTCTGAAGCGTTAAAAAGCAAAGATGTCACTTTGAGGGACTAAGGTGCGCCTGATCCAAGCTATGATATTTTCAGTCATCTCATATACAAGTGAAAGCTGGCCAATGAATAAGGAAGACCGGAGAAGAACTGATGCATTTGAATTATAGTGTTGGTGAAGAGTATTGATTATACCATATTGACACAGCAGCTGCAACAGTGGGCTCAAACATAGCAACGATTGTGAGGATGACGCAGGACCGGGCAGTATTTCGTTCTGTGGTACAAAGGGTCGCTGTGAGTTGGAACTGACTCGACAGCACCTAACAACAACAGCAAGAACAGGTACTCAAATGCCATTTTTCTCTTCCTTGGTGGTATAAAGAAAACTTAGCACATTTTTGATGTTTGCCACTACCTCAAAGATTTGAGGAGATATTTGTAAATGGAGAGATTCAAATCTTCAGTTAAGAGTATTAGAGATTAACGGGGTTCCCCAAAACTTATGTGTTAAAGAAAACAAGTTATATTTATTGGTAACCAGTGTTAGAACACTATCTAGAGGACTTCATTAAATGTTAAAAAAGAGAGAGCTCAATTTTCAAACTTTAGTGATAATATGTTTCTTAGAAACGGTATCACTGTCTACTGAAGTTTGAGATAAGACGGGATCAGCCCTTTTAACTCTTGGCAAATATGTGTACACAGTCAAACTATTAATTGAAAGGCTTTGAAAACTAATCTCCTGACCCCTTCCTCCCTGCTCCCTCTGCCTTCTCTTGTCCTCTGCAGCCTGGTTGTCAGAGTCAGACGTTCCCACGATTTTTTCCCCCAGGTGCCCAGGCACTCAGAACTAATGCAGAGGGTCTGGAAACTGGACTGATTGGTTCTCCAGATTCATGGTAACGCCAGTAGGGCCATTTGCTGATCTTTGAAAATCCTTCTCTTCTTTATTTTTGATTATACTTTTCACTATCCCTTGTACATTTTCCATGACAACCATTCAACCCAAGTCCCTAGCCCTTTATTAATTATGTGTGGCCTGGTCTTCTGCATTTATTACAGGCTTCCTCAACCTCATTCCTTATTACCTTGAATTTTCTCAGTGTCTTCATTTTTCTCTTCTCCTTTCTTTTTGAGTCAAAGTAACAGATAAATGACTTTCCTTCAAGCCGAAAGTAAACCCTGTACTGGGACTTTCCATTCCATTCTCTTTTAGTTTCTAAGGGACTATGTTCTGACAATAAGTCTCTTTTCTACATACTTGGTTTCTTTCTCTTTATTTGTCCTTTCCTCTTTGCCTATAAACTTGTTTAGTTTCCCCATACACACATAGATTAATTTAAAAAAAAACAAATAAAATAAACCTGCTGGCAATGAAGATTTCCTCTTTGACTTTGGTGACACTCTCCTAACCCTGTTTTCCTTTTACCTCTCTGACGGCTCCCAACTTCTTCATGAATTCCAATTCCTGCTCCCGAAATATGAGTATTCTCAAATTTTATTCTTTGGTCACTAATTTCTCCCTCGCCTTTGATCGAATCCTTTTCTCTGATTTCAACTGTTGTCTCTGTGTGGGTCAGTCTCAAATCTGGCTCTCCATTCTGATCTATCCATCATCTACTGTCTAAACGTGTGCATCAAGCTGCCTGCAAATTTGCCAGGACATCCAGCTCATGTCTGAAACAGAAACTGAATGTTCAAAACAGTGCTCACCATCACCTTCTTTCACTCCTTAAAACCAGCTCCTCACCTGATTCCATGACTATTGATGACACCCCATTTTCTGAATCCCTCAGTCATGACAACTAAGTTTCACTGCCTGCTTGGCCATGCCCTCCCACCACCACCAGTTTTAATCAGTTACATAGCCCTTTGCATTATGACTGGAAATATATTTTGAAACTCTGCTCTTCCATTTTGACAGCCAATGTCTTAGTTCTGGCCCTCCTCCCCTCCAGATGGGTTGCTTTATTATTTGTGTTCTTTCCTTCCTCTCTCTGGAATATCTTTCCTCCTTCCCCTTCTATAATTCACCCTCATCATCTTGTTTCTCTGAACAGCCAAATCCCTTCTGTCCTTTAAGGCTCAGTTCTTATGCTACCTCTGCCACGACACCTTCCTTCGTTTCTCCTCATCGCCCCTCAAATCAGAACAATCCACCTCCTCTGAAATCTGTGGTCCTTTCGCCATGGCACTCAGACATTCTAGTTTGTATAGTGACATTCTGCATGTCTTTTTTCTTTTTGACTCCATCGCAAGTCCTTTGAGGAGAGCAGCCACATCTGATTCTACCTTTGTCTTCTTTATAGCACACAATGTAATTTGGTTATAATTCACTCATCTAAGGAACCTTCTTAAATGCCTTATTTTTTTATGTAGAGTGGGCTAGACACAGCACTTGCCTTCTAAGAGCTTGTAGACTACAGGGATAAACAGACAAAAAATAATTACTGTACAGTTAGTCATTCTGTCCACAGGTCTTAACTGTCTGCTCTATGCCACGTGCCCTTTGACGTGCAAGGGAGACTAGGATGAACAAAAGAGGCCAGTTCTTTGTTTCTTGGATCTGATACTCCAGTGTTGCAAGAGATCCAGTACACACATAAACCATTGTTTTTTTAAAAAATCTGTTGGCACATTAGAAGATCCCTGGGTGGCACAAACGGTTTGCACTCAGCTACTAACCAAAAGATTGGCAGTTTGAGTCCGCCAGCTGCACCTTGGAAGAAAGGCCTAGCAATCTACTTTGGAAAAATCAGCTGTTGAAAACCCTATGGATTCTACACTGACACATGTGGGGTCACCACAAGTTGGAATTAACTTGATAGCTAGGAGCTTTTGGTTTTTGCACATTAGAGTCACTGGTGGCACTTTGAAAAAATGCTCATGTCTCCACTTCACCCTAGACTAGTCAAGTCAGAATCATCCAGGATTGAAACTCTTTGACAGAAACAAAATACAATATAAGAAGTTATCAGGTAGTGATAAATGCTGTGATGGAGAGAAAAAAAGGAACAGGCAGAAAGAGATTGCGTGTGTAATGGTGGTGGTATTGGGGAGTTTGCTTTTGAAATGGGTTGTGCCTGAAGGCATTTCTGAAGAAGTGACATTTGAATGGAGACCTATATGATGGTGTGGAGTCAGCCACGTGAAGATCTGGGGGAAGCAGAAGGTCCAACAGTTTTCTGGAAATGAGGATGAGATGAAATTCCAGAGGAAACGTGGCCTTCTTCACACACGTGTACAATAATCTATAAAATGCCTCCTGCATAAAGCAGCTTTTCCATCAAACTAAGCAGGCACCAAATTAAGAACATTTGGTCACTCTGTTGAATACTTGGTCTCGGTTGAATTTCATTTAGATCAAATTGATTTATACAGTCAGGAAAGCTACTCTGTTTAATTATATATATTTTTTCTTCTACACTGCCATCAACACTACAGAGTTTGTTATCTGAATTAAACGCCATTCTTATTGTTTAAAATAACCTGAGGTACTTGGTATTATCCTTTAGATGAATAAAGGAGAGAAAGCAAGCATTTCTGCCCTTAATTCTTCTTTGGGGAATCAGGGAAAAACTCACAGAGGAGACATTCAAACCATACATGGTAAGCACTCAGTCATGTTTTAATGAGTGAAGATCAATACATTTTTAGAATCAAGTTGACATTCCTTTTGTGCTGCTGTGTGCTGGATACTTTACATACATTCCCGTTTTCATCTAGTTTTAAAAATAACCCAATGAGATGAGTACAATATTTTTCTATCAGGATACTTTTGGCTGCTGGAAAAAGAATGCCCTACAAAATGGAATCAGAAACTTATCTCAAGAAATTTGAAAGGAAGGTGGCTCAAGAGTTAGTTACTCAGTAGCTCAACAACGTCATCAGCAACCCAAATTCTCTCCTACCTTCTACTCTAACATCCTCAGCAGGTGGGTTTACCCTCCTCACTGTGCCAAGATGGCTACTACAATTCCAGAATTACAGGCAGATTTTTATATCTAGAGGTATGGTAAAGGGACTAATTTCTTCTCATGTGCTTCCTTTCGTTGTTGTTGTTAGGTGCCATTGAGTTGATTTCAACGCATAGTGACCCTGTGTGACAGAGTAGCGCTATCCCATAGGGTTTTCTAGCCTGTAATCTTTAAGAGAGCAGATCGCCAGGTCTTCCTCCTACAGAGTCACTGGGAGGGTTCAGATTTCCAACCTTTAGGTTAGCAGTCAAGCACTTAACCATAGTACCACCAGGGCTCCTTGTACTTATTTTTAAGGTTATGGAAAAGCTCTCTCCAGCAGAATTCCCTTCACAAATCACATGACTTATCAGTGGCTAGGCGGATGGACCCACTGTGTTTGGTTAAGAGTTTCCTCCTGGGGCCATGAAGCAGCTCAGCCTCTCTGAAGAACATGGTTACCAGACCCTAGAAAAAATGTCTGGTCCCTTAGCAAAGAAGAGGTTAGTGGTTACTGAGTAGGGAATTAATAGAATCTACCCCTATTACTATCCCCATTGTATCTCAAGATACCAAAGCTCAAAAAAGTTAAGTAACTTACCAAGATCACACAACTTAGAGTCGGACAGAGTTTCAGAGTCCATGTATTCCCCTCTGAGAACATAAACCAGAAAAACTTGCTTTTGTTGATGGTGAGCTTCTAGATAGGCTGGAGAAAGAATTCTGGAGAAAAATATAAAATGGCTGAAATGAGAAGAGAATTACCTTCTAAACAAAATATTCCAGAAGAAAGTACATTAAGCCCTATAAAGCAATAAGAATGGCATTTAATTTAGGCAACCCGCCCTGCATTTCTGCATTATAAATAATATACATAATTAAATTGAACCTCCCTGGCTGGTGATTTGAATCAATCTGAGCTAAATAAAATCCACTCCCCACCAAGTAATGAGCTAGAGATACTAAGGTTTTTGTGGGTGGTGTCTGTTAGACTTAAACGAAAACCTTGTTTTCTCTAGAGAGGTATATATTTTGTCAATTATAGCATCTGTAAGAGAAGAATAAATAATCTGAAACTTCAGATTATGAGTTATTTTGAAAATACATTTTCACTTTCCAACTCAGGAGGCTCCAGGCAGTTACCGCTGCATTTACTTCCTGGTTCCTGCTTTCCACTTTAGTGCTGCATTGAGGAGGCCACATATGTGAGGCACAGTAGTGAAAAAGACAGATTTCAGTGGAACTGCCGTCTCAGACAGTGTTTTGACTGCT
Organism: Trichechus manatus latirostris; assembly: GCF_000243295.1. Taxonomy (NCBI): domain Eukaryota; kingdom Metazoa; phylum Chordata; class Mammalia; order Sirenia; family Trichechidae; genus Trichechus; species Trichechus manatus. The sequence continues at coordinate 3,531,071 of NW_004443946.1, forward strand.
TGTCTCTCAGGTGTATTTCTGTGCGTTTTCATCGTAACAGACTAAGTATTAATGGTAGGAGTGCTTTTTCTGTAACAAATGATTGAGTCCCTCCTACTCTTATATTTGCATTTTAAACAGGAAAGGAAAATTAATTTCCAGACTTTGCCAACAGAGCTCTGTTTAAAAAGGGCATTTATCTAATCTGTGCAGAACCATATGAGAAAAATTGGGAAAAAATTTTTAAATAAGAAAAAAAAATCTCACTGTCATGTTACAGGCTTTCCTTGGTGAATCGAAGTTGATCTGTTGCCATTTTTTTTTCTAAACTTATGAATGATGACTGTGTTTCAGAGAACACTGCTGTGTATGGGCATTAGATTCATTTCACTAATAGTTTTTTTTTTTCCCTTAAAAAAAAGGCTTGAAATTGAACAGTCCAAGATTTAAAAAAGAACTAAAACAATAAAACTTTAAGTAAGAACAGGTGAAAAATTTTAAGCAAAAAATTATATGTCTTAGAAAGAAACAATCTTTGATGATTATGAGGGAGGGGAGGGATGGGGAGGGAAAAACACTAACTAGACAGTACATAAGTGGTAACTTCGGTGAAGGGTAAGGCAGTACACAATACTGGGGAAGTCAACACAACTTGGCCAAGGCAAGGTCATGGAAGCTTCATAGACATATCCAAACTCACTGACGGACTGAATTACAGGGGTGAGAGCTGGGGACCGTGGTCTCAGGGGGCATCTAGCTCAATTGGCAGAACATAGTTTATAAAGAAAATGTTCTACATCCCACTTTGGTGAGTCTGGGGTCTTAAAAGCCCGTGAACCACCATCTAAGATACTCCACGGGTCCCACCCCATCTGGAGCAAGGGAGAATGAAGAAAATCAAAGACACAAGGGAAAGATTAGTCCAAAGGATGAATGGACCACAACTACCACAGCCTCCACCAGACTGAGTCCAGTATAGCTAGATGGTACCTGGCTACCACCCCTGACTGTTCTGACAAGGTTCACAAGAGAGAGTCCCAGACAGAGCTGGAGAAAAACGTAGAACAAAATTCTAACTCACAAAAAAAGACCAGACTTACTGGTCTGACACAGACTGGAGAAACCCTGAGCGTATGGCCCCCAGACACCCTTTTAACTCAGTGCTGAAGTCACTCCTGAGGTTCACCCTTCAGCCAAAGATTCGACAAGCCTATAAAACAAAACGAGACTAAATGGGCACACAAGCCCATGGGCAAGGACAAGGAGGCAGGAGGGGACAGAAAGCTGGTAACGGGAACCGACGGTTGAGAAAGGGAGAGTGTTGACATGTCGTGGGGTTGGCAAACAATGTCAAAACAATATGTGTATTAATTGTTTAATGAGAAACTAATTTGCTCTGTAAACTTTCATCTAAAGCACAATAAAATTTTTTTTTTAAAAATCTGTTTTCCTATTTATTATCTCTTAAAATAATCCTAAAATATTGTCGTGTACAAAAATAATATTCTAAGACTTTCTACATGGGAGACCATAGTAGTTAAAGGATATAGATTTGAAGTCAGAATCACTTGGGCAAGTTGCTTAAACTTTCTATGCCTCAGTTTCCTTATATGTAAAATGGGGAAATAAATAAAACAATACCTACTTCACAAAATTGTCAGGATAAAATTATATAATGTATGTAAAACGTATATGTAGCATGGTGCCTGGCTTAGAGTAATTACTCAAGAAATATAGCTATTATTCATATAATTGTTACTGTTACTGCAAATCTGGAGTAGAGTATCTTTTATTCTATCCATGAGATTCTTACCAAATCCTAGCAGAAGTGATTGTTGTGGCCCAACATTCATCTTCAAAAAAAAAAAAAAAAAAAACCATTGTCGTCAAGTCGATTCTGGCTCTATGGGACAGAATAGAACTGCCCCATAAGGTTTCCAAGGAGTGGCTGGTGGATTCGAACTGCCAACCTTTTGGTTAGCAGCCAAGCTGTTAACCACTCATCTTAGGAGCTCAAAATTTGGAGTAAGGAATCACCAAAGGAAGCCTATTGCTTTGGGATAGTCAAATGTAGATGTTTTGACTTTGTTAAGTCTCAGCTTTGCACCATTTGTTCAGGAATTCATGTGGTTAGTCATTGGTGCTATTCACTAAATATTTCCAGTTCTCCTTCCCAACTCATGATAGGCTTACACTTCCCTGTCCACTTAGTCAGGTGTGGCCCTGTGCTTTGCATTGGTCAGGGAAACGTGAGCAGAAGTGATAATATGTCATTCTTGGGCAGAAGCTTGTCAGAACCAGTGTGTGAGCACATTCCTTGGCAATTGGCAGTGGTAGAAGCACAGAAATGGTGGCTGTACCCTTAAGCCTAGAACTTAGAGTGAGGACAACACAGAGAAGAACTCTCTGTGGAGCTACAATGGGCATATAGGGAGAATGAGAAATAAGCATTGCTGTTTTAAGCCACTGAGATTTGGAGGTTGCTTGTTACCACAGTATAACCTAGCCCTTCCAGACTGATACACTCTGGTGTGTTTCTTCAAATTCTAGATTAAAAAAAAAAAAATTTGCTAACAGTACATACAATGTACAACTATTGGATATAGTAACTTTTAATTACTATATTGTATTGTTGCTACCTGCCACTGAGTGGATTTCAACTCATGGGGACTCCATGTAACAGAGTAGAACTGCTCCATAGGGTTTTCTAGGCTGTAATCTTATGGGAGCAGATCGCCAGGCCATTTTCCTGTGGAGTCCTCGGGTGAGTTCGAGTTGCCAACTTTTGGTTAGCAGCCGAGCACTTAACCATTTCACCACCAGGGCTCCTTCTTACTATATTGTGTATATATTTTTAATTACTATTTTGTGTGTGAATAATATGTTATATGCATATATTAGTATCAGGAGAGTTAGGCTGTTAAGCTAAATAGAGTTAAATAAAAAATTTCCATTTAAATTTCTTGTAAAATAGGTTTATTTCCATTTCACACACAGAAAAGGGAGTCCTTCGTGATACAAACAGTTAATGTACTCAACTGCTAACAGAAAAGTTAGAGTCAAACCTACTCAGAGGTGCCTTGGGAGACAGGCCTGGTGATCTGTTTTTGGAAAATTCAGCCATTGAAAAATCCTAAGGAGCACATCTCTACTATGACATACATGGGGTCACCATTAGTCAAAATTGACTATTTTTTGTTTGTTTTGTTTTTTTTACACAGAGGAAAATGTTACACAATTGCCAACACATTTTTTTTTTGTTTGTTTGAGGGAGTCAACAGTGATGCAAAGTCAGGACTCTCAGTTCCAGGACCGATAGGATCATTGAGTAATGGTCCCTCTCATTGAGAGCTTTACCCAGAATCGTGCCTTGTGGACCAAAGGGGATTTCTGAGAGAAGGAAATGCACTGAGCTGGGCCCATGGCCTTTTCTCCAGTAATTAGTCTTTGCTACACCCTGTTGAGATGATCCAGTTATAAGTAATGGTGCGGTGGTTAAACACTCGCTTGCTTACCAAAAGATGGGCAGTTTGAATCTACCGGCCTCTCCTTGGAAACCCTGCTCTGTCCTAAAGGGTTGCTATGAGTCAGAATCGACTTGACTGACAACAACAGGTTTGGTTTGGTTTTTAATACAGAGAATAATAAATATTTATTGAATAAATGAATGAAAGTAGTCCACAGTTCTCTCAAATGTCTGGACTCTATATTTGCATTTTTAACATAAATGTCTTTATTTTGGACCTTGGTTTAAAAACATTCCGGTATTAAAACTTCTATTTATTCTTTTGTAACATATTTCACATGACCATGTACTCACAGATTTAGGTTATTTTATTTAATATTTTTCACTACGGATTTTATTTCACCTGGTTATTTCATTTGGGTCTCTAAAACTACATTATGAAATACCTTAATTATTTAAATTAGGAACAGATTAATTATCTCCAGTGTACAAACTCAAATTAATTTCATTATAAACCTGAGGTTTAAATTGATTAATCTTGGAGTGTTTAAGGAACCAAGTGGGGTTTTGTCATCCTTAAGGAGAAGGACATATCTGATATGATGAGTCTCTCCGCTGTACCAGTAGTGCTGGTAGAACAGGGAATTTGCAAGAAACTTTGGATGGATTTTATAAACCATCCAGAAACCTATGTGTCTGGGGCTTCTGGGGGAATGATCTGAGTCATTTTAAAAAACAAATACACTCATAATCACAGTGCATGTTGTTACCATGGTAATTAAGCCTGTCGAGTTGGCTTGCTTATGTTTCTGTAAAGGGAAGACAGGGAGAGAAACTGAACATTTAGAGCTTTGACTTTCAGCTTCGATTTACCTATTGCAAGACAGAGTTTAGGGGTTTCTTGAGAGCACATTGGCAGTCATCCTGAAAGGGGAAGTGAAGAAACTCTGGCATCCTGCTTTTGTTACTGAGTCTAAGTTAGCCATATTAGTGTTGGGTGGCATTCGTTGTTCATAGAGGAGAAAAGGACCATTTAGGAAGAAGGGGAAAAATAGGTTCTTTCTCTGCTATATAGGAGTCCTGGTGGTACAGTGGTGAAGAGCTCGGCTACTAACCAAAAGATGGGCAGTTTGAATCTACAAGCTGCTCCTTGGAAACACTATGGGGCAGTTCTACTCTGTCCTATAGGGCCGCTAAGAGTTGGAATCAACTCGACGACGACAGGTTTTGTTTTGTTTTGGTTTATTTGCTATATAATCACGTATAAATCTCTAAGGTCAACCTGGTGAAGGCTCTTGTGTGCATGTGCACAAGGCTTTAATGATCCTCTAAAAGGCATCAAAATGCCACTGGCATAGTATTATTGAAGATTTAAATGATCCTCTGTGTATTATTCTCATATGGTTACAGGCTGGTTCTAATGAGGCCATTGTTTCAGATCTGCTCCCCAAGTAGACCAGATATCTTTTTCTTATTTTATGGACTAAGTCTGGCTCCTTTATCTTGGATAGTCATCTTATAACACAGGCCCATGGGTCACAAAGGAAATCAGGGAAGATGTGAGCTCTGGGGAAAATACAGTCAAAGCATATGCTTGGTTGATGGACAGTCGACAAAGTTAATGAGCCGCTGGAATGGTTGTAGGATTGATTCACTATGATTCTACATGAAGAGCAAACAACATCCTCAATTTAAAGGTCCACTTAGTGCACATACAAAACCATGTTTATGAATGTTTTTAAGGTCACCTTAAGAAGTCTAGGTATCCTCTTAAGTGAGTAATTATAATATGTTGCCTCAGGTTTTATTTTGGACAGCATGCTTGTGTTCCTAAAGCAGATTTTAAAGCACATTTTAAGTTAAAAGAACTTTTTCTTATTACAACCATTTTTCAAAAGGTTTGAAATAAAGTCCTATGAACTGTGATTTAAGGATCTTACAAAATCAGGGAGTGTGTGTGTAAGTTATGCCCTGGCATGTATGTACTAACTACTTCTCTAGACAATAAATTTTATTTTTCCCCTTGTATATAGGATGGAGGCACATGTTGCCCAAACTTCATTCTGTGCTACCTTAATTTTCTTATCATTAGTAAGCAAAACTTAATTTTTTTCCTGATAATTAAAGTAATTCATGCCAATCATTGCAAATTTGAAAAACACCAAAAAAACTGTGCTCTCTCCCATTAGTTAGATTTTTGGTTGAATTGCATGTAATAGAGACCCAATTTCACAGTGACTGACAGAAGTAAGAAGTTATTTCTCCTTCACATAATCCAGAGGTGAGTGGTCCAGACCTGTTCAGGTAGCTCTGCTCCACAAAGTCATCTGGGGACCCAGGCTCCTTCTATCTTCTCGTCCCATCATCCCTAACATGGTCTAAGGTGAATTGCCTTAAGGACATTATAACCAATAGGAAGGGAGAAAGTTGGAAGAGGAGGATACGACCAAGAGGCTACACATATCACTTTTGCTTCGATTCCATTGAACTTTGTCACATGGCCACAAACCTAGAAGCAAGGGAGGCTAGGAAAAGTGGATTTTTACTCTTGGCATGTATGTGCCTAGCTAAAAATTCTATTATAAACATGGAAGAAGAGAAGAGCAGATATTGTGGCATATCTCGCCATTTCTGCCACTTTCGTCATCCCATAAAGCAGAGATAATACATGGTTTACATTTTGATATATTTTCCTCCAGTCTTTTTTCTAGAAACTATGTATCAGAAAGATATTAAGTATACTATATATTAGAAAAGTATTATATATGATATATTGGAAAACATGAGAAATTGAAAATACTATAGATATATTAGATAAACATTATGCATATATAAATATACATTAGAAAATTAGTTGTCATATAAAATTTTATATTTTTTTCACCTAACTTGACATCATGTGCATTTTTTCCTCATCATTTAAATATTTTGTGTTTAATTTGATTTTTGCACTCATTATTTTAAAATTCCGTCATGTGGAGTTTCTGTGTTATACTTAATCAGCTCTCTTATTGATATGTAGGCTGTTTGTAACACTTCTGTAATAATTCTTAGTCTACATTTTGGGTTTTTTTTTTAGTATAAAGGCAAGGAGTGGCATCACTAAAACAATGACTGACATCTTTGAGACTCTTGAAACATAGTGCCAGACAGCTTTCCAGAGAGGCTATGCTGACTTACGCTGTCACCAATAACGTATTAAAGTGCCTGACTCACGGCATCCTTGAACGAGCTTATTTTGCAAGTCCCACAGAGAGTTTGTTCTCTGAAGACAGGTTGTTTTTTGCCCTTGGCGTGTTTGTTCCTTTTCCTTTGCTGTCATTAATCATGATATAATGATTTTCTAATAACTTTGGCTCATTTAAAAACATATGACTGACCTCTGATAGTCAAAACAAACAAAAAAAGAAACAAAACCTATTGCCATCAAGTCAATTCCGACTCATAGCGACCCTAGAAGATGAGTAGAACTGCCCCCACAGGGTTCCAAGGCTGTAATCTTTACGGAAGCAGACTGCCACATCTTTCTCCCACAAAGCAGGGCTGGTGGGTCCAAACCCCCGACCTTTCAGTTAGCAGCCCAGCTCTTAACCACTGTACCACCAGGGCTCCTCCCTCTGATAGTAGTCTGGAATATAATTGGTTGAGTTGAGATTGTAGCGTACATGTCAGTCTTAAGCAATGTGAGGTCTCTAGAGATGCTGATGTTCACTTGGTCATAGGACCCAACGCAAATTTGATTTCCACCCCTGTTTGGTCATAATGCTCCAGATGTGAGGTGCCTCTTTGTTCCAAGACACAACAACATAGGAATGGCAAAGTACTCCCTGAGGCTTCAGCAGATTCTCTTTGAGCTTGGTGCTCTATAACTCTTCAGGTGTAAAGGAGCTCTTATACATAGGAACTTTCTCAAATACAAATCATACTAGGCACGAGGCAAAATTATGCCAACTCTGCTCAACACTGGCAGAAGTCATTAGTGGCCATGGGTAGAAACTTTGGATGATAAAGGTACTTTTATAACCATTAACTTGTCCTGATCTACCCTCTTAAAGGGTTGAATCCACCCAAATGGAATTCCAACTCGTTCCTGACACCTGAAGCAAGAGTGTGTGTCCACCTCTGCCACTTTGGTCTGAGTAGGAGTCAGATCAGGTTAGGTCAGGAGGAAAGCTTGCTCTTGCTCATCTGACTGGTACACAGTCTCTTTCACCAAGAGCTCTGTTCCCCCTGGGTTCCCAAGCAGCCTTTGTGTTTTCATATTTTCTTGAAGGCTAGGGAGCTCACAAAGAAAGTTACTCCTATTTTCACAAACCTGTTTCTAAAAAGAAAATGATTAACAAAATGTTTATCAGAAATGTAAACCAGTATACAAGGAAAAGATTAGTCCAAAGGACTAATGGACCACAGCTACCAAGGTCACCAGACTGAGTCCAGTACAGCTAGATGGTGCCCGGCTACCACTACTGACTGCTCTGACCAGGATCAAAACAGAGGGTCCTGGACAGAGCTGGAGGAGAATGTAGAACGAAATTCTAACACACAAAAAAAGACCAGATTTACTGACTGACAGAGACTGAAGAAGCCCCGAGAGTATGGCCCCCGGACACCCTTTTAGCTCAGTGGTGAAGTCACTCCCAAGGTTCACCGTTCAGCTGGGGATGGGACAGCCCCAGAAAACAAAACAGGACTAATGAGGCACAGCAGTCCAGGGACAAGGACTAGAAGGCAGGAGGGGACAGGAAAGCTGGTGATAGGGAACCCAAGGTTGAGAAAGGACAGTGTTGATATGTCTTGGGGTTGTTAACCATTGTCATAGGGTAATAGGTGTACTGTTTTAATAAGAAACTATTTTGTTCTGTAAACCTTCATCTAAAGTACGAAAAAAAAAAAAGAATTATCTATATGAGATAAAATTGACAACAGCAACTCAAAAGCATTGATGGGAAGCTTAGGGGACAGTGAGTTGAAGACAATGGTGATGGAATAATTTGGAAAAGGATAGTGAGAATAGCAGCACAACTGGAAGAACATAATCAATGTCACTGAATTGTACATGTAGAAATTTTTGAAATGGTGTATCTTTGGCTATGTATATTTTCACGAAAAAAAAAAAAGGTGCTTCAAGGTCAAGAAGGGAGAGTGTTGACATGTCATGGGGTTGTTAACCAACATTATAAAACAATATGTGTACTGACTGTTTAATGAGAAACTATTTGTTCTGTAAACCTTCACCTAAATTACAATAAAATAAACAAATAAATGTAAACCTGTGAGACCCACCCCCCTTATAATTAGCAGGCCATTACCACCAAACCCTAGTTACAACAATGTTCATTTTCTCATTCAACTCTTATATATCATGTTATTTCTCCTTTATATTTTTATTTTTTTAATACGCTTTCCTGCCTGTTTTCTCAACAGCCAGATCTGCCAGTGAGCCTCAGGCTTTGGGGACAGAAAAGGTAAGAATTCTGAAATATTTTATCCTAGGATCTTCTTGAATCTAATGAGAACTCTAAAGAGAAAAACTTATTTTAAGTAATCCTATGGATGAAAGCATTTAAGCATGCAATATTTTATTGAAGAAAGGTATTCATAGAGTCTTTGTCAATAGTGACATGACTTCAGGATTAAGAAAAAATGACTCTCCTTGGTGATAGTTAATATTGTATTTCTCACTCAGATTTTCCCATTTTCTTCTAAAACCTGAATTGAAGAGCTCTTAAAGTCTCTGACTCAACAAAACGTATTCTCTGGCACCAAGCATGATTATTCAGTTGGCAGACATTGAGGACTTGTCTTGTGCAAGACAGAACCTCAGAGTAGATTGGATCTGAGAAGAGTAAACCCTGTTCTTAACAGATTAGTTGTAGACATTGTAAGAAGGGCTATTTCAGCAACAACAACCCCAACAAATCAATCTAATGCTGTTGGGGTTTCTTCCTGAAGAAGTTGAGTTGCCTTTTTTTTTTTTTAATTTATTTTATTTTGTTGTTGTTGAGAATATACACAATAGACCGTACACCAATTCAACAATTTCTATATGTAAAATTCAATGACGCTGATTATATTCTTCAAGTTGTACAGCCATTCTCAACCCTCTTTTTCTAAATTATTCCTCCTCCATTAACAAAAACTCACTGCCCCCTAGGTTTCTTATCTAATCTTTGAGTTGCTATTGTCAATTTGATCCCGTATAGATAGTTCTTAAAAGAGCACAATGTCTGCTAAAGACAGACATTCTTTACTAATTAGGCTAAACTACTGGGTTGGTTTAAAGAAGACTTCGGGGGATATTTTTGGTTCAAGGCTTAGAAATTATCTCAGGGCAATAGTTTCAGGGGTTTATTTAGCTTCCATGGCTCCAGAAAGTCTGGAGTCCATGAGAATTTGAAATAATGTTCTGCATTTCCCCTCCCTCTCCTTTTGATCAGGATTCTTCTATAGAATCTTTGATCAAAACGTTCAGTAATGGTAGCTGGGAACCACATCCAGTTCTTCTGGGCTCATGGCAAAAGACGCTGTTGTTCATGGAGGCGATTAGCCACACATTCCATTTTCTCCTCCTATTCCTGACTCTCCTTTTTCCTCTGTTGCTCCAGGTGAAAAGAGATCAACTGTTGTACCTTGGATAGCTGCTTGCAAGCTTTTCTTTTTTTAAAAAAAATAATTTATTTTATTTTTGTAGTTGTTGAGAATATACACAGCAGAACATATACTAATTCAACAGTTTCTACATGTACAATTCAGTGACATTGATTACATTCTTTGAGTTTTGTAACCTCTCACCCTCATTTTCTAACTTATTCCTCCCTCATTAACCTAAACTTACTGCCCCCTGAGTTTCCCATCTAATCTTTCAAGTTACTGTTGTCAATTCTGGGTTGGCTTTTGAAACTAGCTAATGCCATTTGAATCTGGTTGTAGGATTGAGAGATTATCATATTGCTGAGACTGATGGTAATGTGTTTGCCCTTTCCCACTAAGACCAACAACATACACAGTTTCCACTAGTTAGTGACTTGGTATTTTCCCCCATTTTTAAACGTAACTTGATCACGGAAAATTTCAAGTTTATATACTGAAATAGAGAGAACTTCCGTGTCCCCTTCAACAATTATCAGCTCATGGCCAATATTATTTCATTTATACCCCCATTCACTTCTCTTCTTTCCCCCATTGAATTATATGTGACTTGAATTTGATTATTGGATTTTTTATTGCTTATTTATATAATTAGTTAGTAATTATGGAAAAAAAAGAAAAAAAAAAAAAACCTACTTATATCTGCTTCCGAAGGGTCACAACCTTGAAAACCTTACGAAGCAATACTACTCTGCACACACGGGGTTGCCATGAGTCAAAATCAACTTGAGAGCAACCAACAAGAGCAACACCACCAACTTGGAGCTAGCCATTCATTCATTTATTCATTCAGCAAATATTTATTAAGCATTTACTAGGTGTAAGACCCTTTTTGGAATAACCAAACCCATTGCCATCAAGTCGATTCTGACTCATAGCGACCCTATAGGACAGAGTAGAACTGCCCCATAGGGTTTCTATGCAGTGGCTGGTGGATTCGGACTGCCAATATTTTGGTTAACAGCCAAGTGCTTAACCACTGCACCACCAGGAGGGCCAATTTTCCTCCACTCACGTTTATGTGGTCACTAAATTTAGACTTTTGATATCTCCAAATGATGTTATCCGTCACACACCACCGACGAATGAAAAGATGACACTCATAATATGACCTTGTTAAATATAAATATTTAGAATATGCCATAATATTTTAAACCTATCTTGACATTTCCTCACTTTTTAGTATATCAGGAACTTGAAAAACAAAACAAACTTCTCCTAGCCTTCTAATATACTTCCTGTTTTATCATGAATGCTTATCCAATGACTTGACTCCCTTTCAAGAATATAAGCTCTGAGAGGGCAGGAATAGTGTCTAACTTGCTAACCACTTTGCCTCCAGCATCTAGCAAGGTATCACCAAACCAAAAAAAAAAAAAAAAAACAAACCGGTTGCCGTCCAGTCGATTCCAATTCATAGCGAGCCTATAGGACAGAGTAGAACTGCCCCATAGGGTTTCCAAGGAGTGACTGGTGGATTCGAACTGCCAACCTTTTGGTTAGCAGCTGAGCTCTTAACCACTGCGCCACCAAGGCTCCAGGCATTGTTATATTTAATGAAAACTGTCGAATGAATGAACAAAAGAATAAATGCTGGATGCTTGGAATTTGAGAATAGAAGACACACCAGCCTTGCCCCAGAGCTATTTTAGTCTCGTGGAGGGGACGAAGAAAGCAATTTCTGTGGTTGATGTTGGTAAGGTGTGAGCAGAGTACTGTGGATGTAGAGGAGAGGACAAACATGGTGGCAGGGAGAAGCTTGATGGACAAAGGGGCATTTGACCTGTGACATGAAGTACCATCAGACAGACAAGTAGGGAAATGCCATTTCAGGAATAAGGAATCTCATGTGAGAGTACACGGAGGTTCCAAAGGGCATTGTGTATTCCGATAATCTTTAGGAATTTAGAGTGGCCAGGGTGTGGCCCGGAAGTAGTAGACTAAAGAGATGTGGTTTGAGAAGCAGGCTGAAGAAGCTTCTGAAGGAACTTAAGTGCTGTGCTCAAAGGTTTGAATTCTATCCTGTGATGGGAAGGCAGAGAGGGGGCACATAATCAGATTTTTTTTTTTTAAAGGAGAATTCCTTAGGCAGAAGGATGAAGGATAAAGAAATAGAAAAATACTAATGAAAGGGTAACCAGTGGAGGTCTTGGGTTTGGAAATGATGGGCCAGATTTGGGAGAATTGATGGAATTGGTGATTAAAGATGAGAAGTGAGGGAGAGGAAAATATCTAAATAACTCCCAGACTTCTCTTTTGGGAGATCTGATGGGTGGTTAACTGAGCTACAAATGCAAGAGTAGAGTAGCTACAAATGCACATCTGTAGCGTGGCCACATTCAGGTGAGTATGTCAGTAGGGTACAGAGCAGTGGTACTAAGCCCTGGCTGTACATTACAATCTCCAAGGAAGTGTTTACAAACACTGATACCCAGACACTAACCAGTCCAGTTCAATCAGAATCTCCAGGGGAGGGGCTTAGGCATCTGTAGTTTGTAAAATCTCTCCCGGTGGCTTTAATGTGCAGCCAGGGTTGAGAATCTCTGGTCTAGAGCTTTTTAGAAGAAAGGTCATTTTGTGTATGCCTTGAAACCATGTATAGCTTTTGTTATCCCATAATGAGGTCCTTTTGGAGTTAAGTACTTAATATCTTTCAGATGATGGTTGAAACAGCCCTACATTCTAACAAATACTGTTAATAACACTGTTTTACAAGCATTTCACGTTCTTTGAAGTTTGTATTCATTTATTTCACGCTAATAAATGTACTTAAATGTTTCAGATAAATCTCAGCAGAGTTTCTCAGTGGGGGGCTGCTGGCATGTTGAGTGGACAAGTCTTCATTGTGCTCCTCAGTACCCCTGTCCTTGGCTCACAAAAAGCCAGTGTCATCTTCCAGACATTGTGACATCCACAGCACCCTAGGGTGACATTCAGAACTACTGTGTCTTAACACACAACCTTAAAGAGGTTACTTGGCATTTTCTACTCACATCTAAAAGCATTTTTGCTTCGTGCAAAATTACTGGTTGGTATCAGTTCTGCTCAGTTGTTGCTTATGTAAGTGGTCTCTGTGCTAACAAACTGAAGAAACAAACTAAATAAACAAAATCAAACCCGTTGTTATCAAGTCAATTCTGACTCATAGAGATCCTATAGGACAGAACAGAACTGCCCCATAGGGTTTCCAAGGAGCAGCTGGTGGATTCGAACTGCTGACATTTTGTTTAGCAGCCGAGCTCTTAACCACTGCGCCACCGGGCTCCAAATAAACAAAGTAGACCTTCAAAAGGAAGTATTGTTTTGCACCATGAGCATATTTGGTCTAGTTTTTTTTTTTTTTTTAAGTCTATACAGAGAAGCAAATTAAGCACTAGGTAAGAAATGGTTAAACATTGGGGTTTGAAACAAACTACTACTAAAGCATCATGTAAATTGAACAGCAGCAGTGATGAAGTATGTATTAGTTTTCTATTGCTGCTGTAACATACTGCCACAAAGTTTGTGGCTTAAAACAATACAAATTTATTATTTTACAGTTCTGTAGATTAGAAATCGAATAGAGGTCTCATTGGGCTAAAATCAAGGTATCAGCAGGGCTATGTTCCTTTCTGGAGGCTGTAGGGGAGAATTTATTTCTTTTCCTTTTTCAGCTTCTTCCTCCACCTTCAAAGCCAGCAGTATTGTATCTCTCTGTGTCTTTTCTTCTGTAGTCACATCTCTAACTCAGCTAGCAAAGGTTCTCTCATTTTTGGGACTCATGTGATTAGGTTGGACCCACCCAGATAATCTCCCCATTTTAAGGTCCCTAATTTAATTACACTTTCGAGGTCCCTTTTGCCACATAAGGTTCTGCGGATTGGGAGGGGCATTATTCCATCTACCACAAAGTAAAGATTAATTGTTCATGAAGGCAGAAATGCTGTAAGTAGCAGGGATTGACTCATCCAATGTTCAATTCTATAAGATTTAGAAGCCTTAGGGTTCCAAGTTGATGAAGCAAGTTCTTGTCTTGACTCTGCAGTTCCCATTTTATAGGTGCAGGTACTGGAGGCTTTAGGTTTTATCGGAGTATTTGGCACTGTATCCCATGAACAAGTTGAAGTCCAACAGCTCCTTTCTTGGCCAGACTTTCTGGTAGTATAGGTGTGGTCTGTGGAGAGCGTGCTGCCGTTGACATTTCTCCAACTCTGGAGAGTGTGCCTACTGTTTGCAGGTTCCAAGGTCTTAGAATAGCACCAAAGAAATATGAGATTTTTCTTTTATGCTGTCATGTCTACCTGTCATATTATGCTTTATTTATTAGGTTCTAAAATGTGAAAATTGGAGGAAGAAATAATACTCACTGTAGTGGTATTTATTATAGGCAATTTCTTGGTATGGCTAAACTTCCTCCACACATTAGGAAGGTTATCCCCACAAAGTAAGAAACTGTTTCTTGCCTCGTGAATGAATGGATCATTGAGTTGTTTTTTGAAAGCTATCTTTGGAGTAGAATGTGGCTGGAAATTTTTAGTTGAGGTTTTAAATTTTTCGGCTATTTTTTTTGCGACAAGCTCCCTTTCTATTCACTTCAGCAATGCAGATATGAAGCCAAAACCTAGGGCTATCCATAGGGTAACAAACCATCCTGGTTTACTAAGACTAGGGGGTTTTCTGGGAAGTAGGACTTTCAGTGCTAAACCTGGGAGAATCCTTGGCAAATTGTGATGATTGGTCACCCCAGATGTCTAACAAAATTTTGCTAATGCAAAGTGGCATTCATGTCCATAAATTAGTAAAAGAAAAGAAAAATTTAGTGTGCTTTAGATGAAGGTTTACAGAGCAAATTAGTTTCTCATTAAATAATTAATACACATATTATTTTGTGACATTGGTTGCCAACCCCACAACATGTCAACACTCTCGCCTTCTAGACCTTGGGTTCTCCATTACTAGCTTTCCTGTCCACTCTTGCCTTTTGGTCCTTGCCTCTGGGCTGGTGAGCCCATTTAGTCTCGTTTTGTTTTATGGACCTGTCTAATCTTTGGCTGAAGGGTGAACCTCAGGAGTGACTTCAGTACTGAGTTAAAAGGGCGCCCAGGGGCCGTACTCCCAGGGTTTCTCCAGTGTCTGTCAGACCAGTAAGTCTAGTCTTTTTTTTTTTTTTGTGAGTTAGAATTTTGTTCTACATTTTTCTCCAGCTCTGTGCAGGACCCTTTACTGTGATCCCTGTCAGAGCGGTCAGTGGTGGTAGCCGGGCACCGTTTAGTTGTGCCGGACTCAGTCTGGTGCAGGCTGTGGTAGTTGTGGTCCATTAGTCCTTTGGACTAATCTGTCCTTTGTGTCTTTGGTTTTCTTCATTCTCCCTTGCTCCAGATGAGGTGGGACCAGTGGAGTATCTTAGATGGTCGCTTACAAGCTAGTAAAAGAAATTTTGATCTGAATTAAATGATTAATGAAGATACCTCCCTTTCCCGCCCCTAAGGATTGGGTTGAAGATGGAAAATCTGTATGCATATGTATGTATTTTCACAAATCAACAACAACAAAAAGACAAAAAAAAAAAAAAAACCCAAGATTCAGAGCTAAGAAAAGCCAGCAACATTTATGAAATTACAAAATATAGACTGCCTTTCAGTTCTTCCGTGCCTCCATTGTCTCTGATGATCACAGCTTTAATAACTTTATTACTGAGTTGACCACAGGACCTCACTGAATCTCTCTCAGCACGGCAGCATGTATGGAAGTAATAACAACACCCGAGGTTGCCAGTGCAGCACAGGGTCGTTTAGCTTTAATTCTGTCTTTTGTATAACAAAATTGAACTGTTTCCCCTTAAGAGACAGCATACACCGTTCAGGAAGAGATAAGTGTTAGGAAGACTATCTTGAATGCCCAAGGGGAGGGAATTGGAGCCGATAACGTCTTGGAGTCTTATCCTGCTCTGAGCACTTGGTGCTTTCTGACCTCCTGGCAGCTCAGCATGAGCTACTTCTTGTTGTTGTATGATACGATTCTGATTCTTAGTGAGCCTATAAGACAGAGTAGAGTTGCCCCATAGGGTTTCCCAGGCTGTAACATTTACGGGAGCAGATCACTAGGTCTTTTCCCCTGTGGAACTACTGATGGGTTTGAACTGTCAACCTTTTGGTTAGGAGCTGAGTGCTTAACCATTGCACCACCATGGCTCCCTATGAGTTACTTACCCTGATGTACTGTTGCAGCATCTGGATAGACTCCTGCTCAACCCTTCCTCCCTCCTTCTGTAATACCCTGCTCCAGGTCATCCATAACAAAGTCAGGCTGGGAAAAAAATCTGGGGGTTGGGGGGCTGGAGAAGGGGGGAGCTGGGGATGAAGAGAAACTAGGAATATAGAAGGCCCTAGTGTCTCATCCCTTTTATTTCTGTGACCTTTATACGGAGAATTTTGTTCTCTAAATCATTGGGATTAAGCAAGGAGGACTACAAGTGTACTTAAAGGAGCAATAAATTATCTTCCTCAGAATAAGCATTTGAATTTTAGGAGCTGTCAGTCTTTTTTTTTTCCCCTTCTATTTTTTTGAATGTATGTAATCATTTCGTATCTTCCAAACTGTCCTAACTGGTAGGTCCAAGGAATTCTCTTTCTCTTTCAATTGATTTTATTTTCTGAAACAAATATTGAGCACTATCAGGCATTGAATTAGGATTTGGGTTTGTGAAGAGACTAGGCCCTAGACAGGATTGTGAATTATTTTTATATTCTTCTCAATCAGTTTTTTTTACTCCTTCCTTCTAGGACTTCCAATCCTGGTTTCATTTTGTTACGACTAGCCTCATTTTAACTCTGTTGTTTGAAGTTAAACAAGTTCCTGAAGTCAGATCAAATCCTTTGCTCTAATTTAAACCCAGATACTTTTATTTGCTTCCAAAGAGAAATAAGGGAGTAAATGTAAACATGAGATCAAAATGTCTACTTCTCTGGATATAGGGTTTCCTTTTGGAGTGATGAAAATGTCTTGGAATTAGATAGAGGTGATGGTTACACAACATTGTGACTGTTCTAAATACCACTGTACATTTTAAAATGGTACATTTTTAAATGATTAATGATTAATTTTATGTTATGTGACTTTTACAATAAAAAAAATATATTAACTTCAAAAACAGAACAAGGACTACTTCTCCCTGTCTTCAAAGAATCTTAATACGCTCGTGTTAAATCTGTAGACCAAAGTTGTTGTTCCATCCTGTTCCGTTACTGGGAGAAGATCTTTGGACTTAAAAGTGTCTGCAAAGCAGAGCTAATGAGGAAACTCTTCAGGCAGGCGAAAGAGGAACATCTCTGACCGATAAGAAACTACTTGTTTATTATTAAGATGTATAGTTTTTTTCTTTATTTAATTTTTTAAATTAGATTATTGACTAGCCTATACTTTGCAAAGTTGATCACAATAAAAGTTTGTTTTCTAAGTTTACAAGTTAAAACACTGGACTTTCCTTACCTATTAGGCAATGCAAGTTACATTAGCTTGGTTAGAAAGTTCTTTCATAGCTTATGGTTGTTCTTGTTAGGTACCATTGATGTGGTTCTGTCTCATAGCGACTCTGTACAAAAGGATGAAACACTGCCCAAACCTGTGCCATCTTCATGATTATTGTTACGCTTCAGCCCATTGTTGCAGCCACTGTGTCAATCCATCTCACTGAGGGTCTTCTTTTTCACTGACCCTTTACTTTACTAAGCATGATGTTCTTCTCCAGGGATTGCTCCCTCCTGATAACGTGTCCAAAGTATGTGAGACCAAGTCTTGGCTATCCTTGCTTCCAAGGAGCATTCTGGCTGTACTTTTTCTAAGCCTATTGTAGCAGACTGCAATTGGAAATGATAAAGTGGAAAGAGTCCAGATGTGATAACATTAATGAAATGTGAGCAAGTTAACAAATTTCATATACAGAAATGTCTTTCTTTAAAATGTCTCCTTACATATCCCCAAGGGCCATCATCTGATTAAATTTTGATAGACTTGTTTCAAGGGATGACTGCATAGTGGCTAGCACGAAATCTTTGGTTTAATTATGAAAGTTTAGGGCTTTAAATTCCTTCTAGATTTAGAGACAACCATTTTGCCCTTTCTACAGAGATGTAACTAGGCAACCAGTACAGCACTTAGCTGGTGCATAGCATCCAAACTTCATAGCAATTGCATCTTTTTTTTTTTTTTGGTACTATTTAAATCTGTCTTTTAGCTTTGGCGTATGGTGCCACGTAACCTTTAATTTCTTAGAAGACATCATGCAAACCTGAGCTCTAAAATGGGATGGTTCCTGGAAGTTCAGCATCCTCTGATATTAATAAGGAAGTATGCTTACAAGAAGAGCAGTAATAATAGAGTTGAGAGGAAGCTGTAGGCACTGTGTTTTATAATTGGAAATTAAGAAAATAGATTTCATTTCCGTTGTGTGAAGGTGTAAGAGTTTAAAACCATATCCTCAGCAGGTGGTAATGAACATTCCTCCCAATATAATTAATGGAAAACATGAACATTCACAAAGAGGAAAGTTAGCTTTTATTCTAGAGAATTTGGGCTTACTTTGCCAGACAGGTGGTCACTAGAAATACCTAGTTTGAACCATAAACGAGGACATATTGGAAGTTTTTATGTGTCAGACACTGTAGTAGTTTTATACTATATTTCTTTTCTGTGATAATCATTCTTTTAATTTTTTTAAATTATGAAAAGAATACATATAAAAGATTTTTTAAATTTAAGTAGTAGAAAAACAAAAACAAACCCATTGCCATTGATTCCGACTCATAACATAGTACATAATAGGTGTAAATGGAAAAAGTTTCTTTCCCACCAACTTCTAGCCTCACTTCCTGGAGGTAACCACTGTTAATAGTTTCTTACGTGTCTTCCAGAAATTTTCCATCTCATGGTTAATCTGTTTTGAAAAGGTGAGTATGGTAAGTGCCATTAAACCATCTGTTCATAAGCTTTACTTCTGAACTTCTAAGTCTTTATTTTCAGACACTATTTGATACTTTTTTAAAAATGTGCCTTTTAAAACTGAAAGAGTAAAAATGTCAGAACCAAAGTGACGTTACTAGAGAAGGGTATTGTGGGGAGGACTACAACTGAAGAAAGCTAATTTGTAATTTTAGTCTCAGTAAAATTTACATACAGAATTTAAGTGATAAGCCTTAATGTCTTTCTTTTGTATTCTTCAAAGTCATTAGGAGTACATTATCTCTCTTTATCCTTTTGATGACCCTGTAACGCAGTGTCATTTATTTTACAAAGGAGGAAGTTGTGGTTCACAGAGGTTAAGTAACTTGCCCACAGTCACACAGCTGATGAGACATAGAATCAGGACCAGAACCCAAGTCTCTTCCAAGCTCTAACTGAGCCAGACGACATTGATGACTGTGAGGAAGAGAGAACCACAGTAACATCTTCTTGGCCCTTGCAGTGAAGGGTTGTGAAGTAAAGCAGAATGGATGCTGGTTTTACAGTGTGAAGATCTGATTATGAAGTAGCTCTGATTCTGTCCCTTGGATGACTAATTTAATATAAAAAAAAAACCTGTTGCTGTCAAGTCTATTCCGACTAATAGCGACCCTATAGGACCTAGTAGAACTGCCCCATAGGGTTTCCAAGGAGTGGCTAAGGGATTCGAACTTCCGACCTTCTGGTTAGCAGCCAAACGCTTAACCACTGTGCCACCAGGGCCCCAATTTAACGTAATACATACAAATTAGGGTGGCTGGTCTTTTCCTCACAATTTCCTCAGTGGCTATGTCTATTCACATGTTGTTTGTTTGTTTTGGTAATACTGGCCACAGGAATAAGTATTGACCCAAACTGGGTAAGCCATAATATTTCATCTCCAGACCACAGTGGTTGGTTCAATGGGTGGGCATGTGACCTAACCTCAGCCGGTAGGTTGTTCCTCTAGAATTTTCTAGCTCAAGCTGAGGGAAGAGGGGTCTCATCCTTTCTGGTCTCAAGGTAGTAAGAATCATGTAAGGCCATGTTCCAGTCTTCTCAAAGAATGGAGTCCAATGCAAAGAGGGGAAGCAGAGAGAGACGGAAAGAGAACAGAGAGACAGACAAAAAGGGAAGAAGGAGAAAGCCCTGAAATAATGGGAGTCCATAGATTCAGTCAACGAATCAAGATTTTTTTCTCTATTATTTTGCAGTTGTTTATGTGAGCCCATACAATTCCATTTTTTTGCCTGTGCTAATTCAAGTAGTTACTACAAGAGTGCAGATTAATAGCTCCAGGTCTTAGTTTTCTCATCTGTAAAATGAGGGTTGCAATATTTGCCCTGACTATATCTGAACTATTGTAAAGATCATTTGAGGTAATGAAGAGGAAAGCACTCTGTGAATTATAAAATGCTGTACAAATGCAAGATGGTATTATTCACTGGTATGTTGCATCGAGTTAGGAAAAATTGAAAGAAGGAAATTATCACTCATTCGGAAAATAAGAAGAGCTTTGTAAGAGCCATCTGGTGTTATGGAGAATTAAATGGAAAAAGTTTTTCTTTTATGTCTCCTTCAAATACTCTTAAATACTCTTAAATGAACACAAAGATCAAGCTTACCCTGCTGGCTCAGGTTAATGCAATGAATTTTTCTTTTCTGTCTCCTTCCTTGATCTACTGCAAACATACACACACCCTCACACCCCCCCACACACCCCAAACAAAAAGTCAACCAAGCACCATATTAATACTTCAACATTTTACTGTTTTCATTTAAAAGAATTTTATAAATTCATGCTAAATGACATTTTGGCTTCGTAAATAAATAAATAAATGAATGACTAAAAGAAAATCAACCTTAAGTTGGCTATTCTAGTTATTCTTCACTTGCAAATGGTATGACTGGGGTGATTCTGGAGATAGAAAAGTAGTTGTCTCAGGCTTAGATGGGATCAAGATCCATCTTTCTTCTTTGATAGACTTATATTTCTAATATAAGCTCTAAGTAATCAAAATCTACTCGAGACTATAACTTAGGAGTGGCGCGAGAAACCTCACTTTATATCATTTTTCACTGCATACAATATAATACGTCTCAATGAAGGAAAACAGATGGTACGTCTCGGAAATCTGTTCCCTCTCTTAAGATTTACCATTTGGGCAGTTTTTATTGTAGCAAACACCTCTTTCTTTATATCTGGAGCTAAAAAAAGTGGTTTGCAGTCTCAATCTAAGTCGAATGGCAAGGTTGAAGACACCAGGGAAATATGATTTGTAAGCATGATAAAGTGTGATACATCAATTTAAAATTTTTTTACATTTCTCTCATTTTTAAACCTGCAAAATACATCCACCACCTTCACTGTTCTCATAAGTCTATGTGAATATGTTTTCACCTTACACAATCACCAGTGCAGTGAGGCTGAATTGTTGCTGTTTGACCACTCCACTCCACACTTCACCTCACCTATCAACCAGTTGCTGTCGAGTTGATTCCGACTCATGGTAACCCCGTATGTGTCAGAGTAGAGCTGTGCTCCATAGGGTTTACAATGGTGGATTTTTCGGGAGTAGCTCGCCAGGTCTTTCTTCCAAGGTGCCTCTGGGTCGGTTGGAACTGCCAAACTTTCAGTTATTAGTCGAGTGCTTAACTGTTTGTGCCACCCAGGGACTCCTACACCTCACCTAGCAATTGTTTATCTTTGCTTTGGTTTGATATCAACCCCATGAACATCAGCACTTTTATATTAACTGAGGACTTGGAATAAATTTATATTCTGAATAAAACATGTTCTTGGCTCTCAGAAAATGCCGGTTGTATTGGAAACAATTGTCATTTTCAAATTGCTTAATTTTAGGAGAGCTCAATAAAAAAGAATATTTATAAGGATGTGGGCAGGGTGTTGGGAAACTGCAAGGAAAAGTGCCACTCTCTAGGGCTCTGTTACCACCCTAGGCCTGAAGGGATGAGGAGATGGAGAGGACCTCCTGAGCGAAGCTGTGGCTTCCAGGTAAGAGGGTAAAGCCAGATTATAGCAACCTTACGGGCAGGGAGCCCAGGAAACAAATAACTCTGAACTCTTTCTCCCCCTCCCCCTTATTCTGATTTCCTGCTCATAACTCCCGAAGGGCCAAATCCAACTAGAAAGGCAAAGGACAAAGAAGCCTGTTGCTAAGAGTCTTACAAGTTAGCCTCCTGGAGCATGAAGCAGGATGGGGCAGAATGGAAAATGGATATGGATGGACAAATAGAAGATACCCAGCACAGTTAAACTTCATTCTGTAAGTCTTAATATGAAAGAAAAGCCACCTCTACCCCCCAAAACCGAAATCCTACCAAAAAATAATTGTTTTAGCCAATGTTCATGTTTTTGCTAATTTTACTGAATCAAGGTCATAGCCCATGTCCAAATCGGCCCAAAGACAATGGTACCATTTGGACAGAGTTCAGTTGCTTTTATGGTGAAAGATGATCTGGAGGAGGTACCGAGGTGAGGAAACCATGCTCATACTTGGCCTATTCTGAAATGGGACGGCACTCACTCTCGACTTAGAGTTCAAGTTTGGTGCAAGGGGTTGAAAGAAGTAGCTGGACATTTCCAAGCAACTTTGAACCATCTGCAGTTTGTGGCCTCCCATAATCAAAGGAGAGACTGTTGCCTCAAAGAAGTGCAATGCCGGGCTAGTGATTTTAGTGGTCAATTTTACGTTGTTGCCATTCAGCTCGTTTTTTGTTTTTTGTTTTTTTCTCTCCTTTGACCTAAGGACCAGGATTACTTGCCTTGATCTAATCCATATTATCACTTTGATCCACTGAAAATCAGTAAATCAACCGAATCAGATAAATCCCCATAATTAGAGAGAGAACTGTGGTAACAAGGTGAAAGACAAAAGAAAGCAAGTTTACAATACCACCGGAAAGCACAAGCCTCTTGTGTGAACTGGAAAACGCTGGGAACCAGGAGTCAACGAACAGAGTTGGTTCTGTGATAGCAACAGTGAGAGGCAGTGTGGTGTGATGAAAAGAGCATGGACTTTGGATCTAAGAATGAGAGATGTCATTTTGGTACTGACTGGTACCTTGGCAAATTACTGAACACTATCAACCTCAAGTTTCCTCATGTATAAAACGAGAATCATTTTCATCTCTCTGACTTGTTACAAGAGCTAAATTAAATGAATATAATAATTAAAGAATTAACTAAAATCATATTTGCAAAATGAAGGCAACGTTTTCCACACCGTAGTCACTCAAATACTTTTTAAGGATATATTCACTTAAAAATTATTTTTTAACAGCTTTATTGATGTACAATCAACATTCAACGATTCACACATATTTAAAGTGTACAGTTTGATGACTTTTGACTGCATACACTCACGAAACCATCACCACGATCAATATAATGAACAATTCCATCCAAAAGTTTCCCATGCCCCTTGGTAATCTTTTCCTCCCCATCCCCAGGCAAACACTGATCTGCTTTTTGTCATTCTACAAGAGTTTGAATTGTCTATAATTTTATATAAATGCAATCACAAAATACGTATGCTTTTTTTTTTTTTTGGTTTGGCTTCTCTTGCTCAGCACAATTACATTGAGATACATCCATATTGCTGTATGTACCAATAGTTTATTCCTTTTCATTGCTGAATAGTATTCTATTGTATGGTATACCACAACTTATTTCCCTGTCCACCTACTGGCGGATATTACTCAATTATGTTTTAATTCTGTCCCCTTTCTTTTTTCCTCTTAAAAAAATGGTCATATATTCCATGTTACCACAGGTGACGTCTCCAATAACATCCTCCAGGAGTAGTGAGGTTTTTAAGAATCGGGTATAAATGCAGATATAATGGTCCTTGTGTTTATTAATCCCGGGTTTAGGTTGAGTTCTAAGCTGAAGTCTAGTCCCTTCTGCTTCCTAGGTTTTCTTTTGTTCTTTACTATAAATAAGGAAACTGCTGGAAACCCAAATGGCCATCAACTAATGAACAGATAAACAAAATGTGGTACACCCATGCAATGGAATATTATTTGGCCATAAAAAAGAATGAAGTACTGATACATACTACAACATGGCTGAACCTTGAACACATTATGCTAAGTGAAGGGCCATATATTGTATGATTCCGTGTATGAAATGTCCAGACCAGGCACTCTGTAGAGACAGAAAGTAGATTAGTGGTTGCCATGGGCAGAGGGTAAGGAAGAATGGGGAGTGACTGCTAATGAATATGGGTTTTCTTTTTAGCATGATGAAAATGTTCTGGAATTTGATAATGGTAATGGATGCACATCTCTGTGAATATACTAAAAACCACTGAATTGTACACTTTAAAAGGGTGAACTTTATGGCGCATGATTATATCTCAATAAAGCTCTTATTTTTTTTTAAAAAGCAATCTGGAACAATTTTTGTTTGGGGTAAACATTCAAGAGCAATAATTAATTTAATTTCTTTCTTTTTTTTTATGCTAAAGGGAAAACTTAAAACAGTTTACCTCTTTGGTTGTACTGCACCTGCATTTCCAGGTCTTGAGCAGAAAAGGGGAACTTTTTCGTATTAGGAAGGAAAAATGCCACATCTGCAGCTAAATCATATTTCAGGAGGTGGTTCAGTATCATATTGTTCTGGTTTACTTAAGATGATAAAGAGCTTGTAGTCCTTTTGACTTTTTTTTTAATCTTTTCTTTCCTTTAAAAAAAAACTGTATTCAGATTATCTAATCACCTTCTTCTCTAGTATTAGTTAACTAGATATAGGCTATCCTGTCAGTAAATCATCTTAAACAAGTCAGATTATTTACCAAATTCCTAACAGCAGTAGATAGAATAGAGTGAGTACAAAGAAGTCTAAATATTCAAAATATTCTTTGGAAAGGAAAATAAGCAGCCAGTAGATCAGAATTAGTCCAGTCCAGGGGTACTACTTCGGTTTCAAGCAGCTGGGGAGGATGGGAGTAAGGACGGACTTCCTCTCTTTCTAATTGCCTTCCTTCACCTGGTAAAACAATGCCTTATTTAGAATCTTTTTAGCTGTTCAACTGCTGTGAATCGGGACCAACACTGTAATATCTGGAAATAGAGTTCCACTTGGTCTGTTTCCAATAAATCAGTGTTTCCTGGGTACTCATAACGTGTAGCTGAGAAAAGGCATCTTATCCTGCTCTTGACAATCTTGCTAGCTAAGGATTGAGTTTCGATGTTAAACATTTGGTTTAAATCTTAAAGAGGGCGGAAGGTGTTAGCCCAGGGTAAAATAAGATCAATATAACTATACTCAGAAATGTGCCTTTGCTTTTTGCTTAACTTGGTAAGTAGAGTTTCTCAAGGTAACTCAAACTTTTATGTTAGTGTGTGCATTTATCTTGAGTTTTCTGTTCTATTCTCTCTGGCTTCTCGTGAACTACAAAAATATACATAAAGAAACTTTTGTGTTTTATCCATGGCACTGAAAGAACATGGCTCCCAGGGATGTTTCTTAGAGTGTTGCTCTAGAAATACACATCCTTTCACTTATGCAGTGAGCAGAAAGTGTAACTGGAAGATGTTAGTGGCTCTTCTCCAGCAAGAAGATGGGCTTCGTAGGAACCAACAGACATAAACATAGACTCCTTTTCTCTCTCTGTGTGTATATCATACATCAAAAGAATATATATATGTACATACGCATATGACTATTAGTAAAACAAATATATATATTCCCCATCTTTTAAATGCGACCTTTAAAAACCGCTATGTGCGTCTCCCTGAGCCTATCCTCTTTCTCTCCCTTCCTAGAAAGCCATCATCATTGTTTTAACAAGTAAAGCAGTGCAAAGTTGTATGAAGTTGTTCATTCCCCCTTTCCGCCATTATCTTCCCCCTCCCCTAGGTAACCAGTGTTAATGCTCTGGTGTGTATCCTTCCACATCTTTCCTCTTGTGCATAAATATGTAACAAACATGTTAGGTTGAAACATGAAATTGCCATTTTCTTAGGTCACAAGGAGTTGAACATCAGCAGTTCCCTATAGTTCAATCACACACAAGCATACCATGTCATTGTTTAGGGATTTTAAAAATAGAAACATTACCCTGCAATTGCATCTTATTTATCCAGTGCATAGGCGTGGACCTAATTTGTGTTAATGATTGCACAGTGTTTACGCCGTTGTCCCCATGGAGAGTCATTAACATTATCTCCATTGGTTGTGGTAGGGTTTCCCCTACCTATGGTGCTTCTGTGACCATATTTACTGTTCTTATACACCAGTCGGTATAGGATTGATTGACTCTCTAAAGGGAGATTGTTGAGTCAAAGGGCATGAGTACTTTAAATTTTAAAATATATTGTGAGATTTCTTTCCAAAGTGGTTGTAGCAGTTCAAACTCCTGTTTTCTGTATTCTCGCCGTCACTGAGTGTTATCACTCTAATGGGTGAAGAATGATATTCTATTTTAATTTGCATTTCCTTGAATTCTGCTGAGGTTGAGCATATTTTCATATGTTTTTATTGATCTTTTGCATTTCCTCCTCTGTGAAATGTCATTTCATATTCTTTGCTCCTGTTGTTATAAGGTTGTTTGACTCTTCATTCAATTTGTAGTGAGCTCTTAGCTTATTAACGATTGTAACGTGTCTGCTCTACATGATGCAGTTGTTTGTTTCTCAGCCAATTGTTTGTCTTTGATTCTTTTTTTACAGTTTCTTTGCCATACAATTTTTTTTATTTAGTCATATGTGTCTGTCTTTTCCTTTATGGCTCTTGGTTTCTTGTCTTGCTTAGGAAGGTCTCTTCTATCCAAAGTACTATAACATCCTCCTAACACATCTTCTAATATTTTATTGCTTTTTTTCACATATATTAAATCCATCTGCAAATATTTCTTCCATATGTAGAGTCAGTTCTGATGACACCATTTATTTTAAAAATCAGCTTTTATCTATTGATGGATATGCCACCTTCGTCATTTAGTATTTCCATATATACTTGGATCAATTTCTGTACTTGGTATTATATTTCCAGGATCTATTTTCTATTTCTGTGTAAATTTGATACCACTCTAATTATAGTAGTTTTATTTTAGGTTTTAATGTCTAGAAAAGCAGTGGAGTCCTATTTTGCTCCTTTCTCAATATTTCTTGGTATTGTCTGGCACTTCTTTTTCTGTATAAACTTTAAACTCATTTTGTTCCATTCCAAAAGAGGAGGAGAAATAACTCTTGTTCAAGTCTTGCTTTATATCTTTTAACATTTTATAATGGTTTTCAAATAAATACAGTAGCTTTCTTTTTAAATGCATTCCTCATTATAGAACAGTTTTTGTTTCTTTTGGAACTGGAAATTTGGTAAAGTGACTAGAAGTAAGATAAATACAAAAAAAAAAATAGCTTTTGTTTTCCTAATGCTAAAGCTTGTTCTCAGACTAAAATACAGAGGAGTGCTTAGTTCAGGTCCCCAGGGACTGATGTGATAAGCTGGACTTAAAGAACGTTAAAGAAGAGCTTTGTGCTGCTTGACCTCGTTCCAACTTTCTAAGTGTGTGTCGGCATGATTCTGGATGAAGGCAGCACACTGAGTTCTGTGTGATTGGGCATGTCATTTCTTCTTGTAGTTCTGGATCAGCCAACTCTTTGTTAAAACTGGGATCCTAATAGAGAAAACTAATTGTTATATTTAAATTTCAATTTTCTTTGAAGCATAATTTTATTTGTTGGACAGAGGCTCATTTGAAGACAAAACCTCAAGATATAAACTATCGGCAGATTAGGAGTATCACTTATGGGAGGAATTCTATCCTCAGTTAAAAACAAGCTGCAATATTCCTGTACTGTTCTTCTAAAGACCAGAATTTACAAATAGAAATATTTGTACCTCTGAGGAAGCTAGCCTGAGTAGCAGTGTAGATATATTAAACTCATTAAAATGCCAGTGAAAATCTCTTGAACAAACAAAAACCTTCAAAAACGTAACCTCAATATCCACAGAATAAGTCAAGGAGAAATTTTTAAAATAACCCAATTAATTTTTAAATATTGCAATTCCAAAGAAAAAAACTGTAAAAGATAGAAAAAAGCACAATGACTTTAAAATTATCTGATATGGAACAACTGGGAAATCTCAATCAGAATTCGAAAAATAACTCGAATACACTCTAAATGAGAAGACAGAACATATACAGTCATGAAACAAAGGCCATGTAGTGAAAATCACAATACTGTATTAGAGACATTTCCAGAAGCAGTGAAGAGAAGAATTTACATTGCAAACTTGTTGTTAGGTGGAGTCCCTTTTCTGCTCATAGCAACACCACTTGACAGAGTAGAACTGCCCTGTAGGGTTTTCTTGCCTGTAATCCTGTAGAAGCGGATCACCAGGTTTTCTCCTGCAGAGTGGCTGGGTGGGTTCAAACCACCAACCTTTCCATTATCAGCCTAGATAATAAATAGTTAATCATAGAAGCATGTTTATTAACCACAGTATCAAATCCAAAATCAGATGGCTTAAATAAATATGTTTAAATAACACCTAGCCAAAATGACCCATTTTTACAAGGGAGTACAGTGTTTTAACTTAAAAAAGATAGGAATAAGTACTTGGGCCAGCTGAAGAAGTAAATTTTAAGGAATCAACAGTTTAAGGTATAAAATTTCCAGAACTGATAATAGACTTGGCCAATAATGAAAATTAACAGTCAGAGAAAGGTATCAAGGCATTTACTTATAACATTTTCAAACTTTAGTGAGGAAGAAAATACATCTGCAAAGAAAGGCCAGAAAACATTCAAAATACTGATTTCAGATGCAGTCACAACTGAGATCATACATTCCCCAGGGAAATGAAACAACATCTGCAGCTCTCTTTTTGGAAAAAATTATCCAGGCAAGATGTTATTCATTTCGGTAAATTAAAGAAAAATTTTTTACATATCCCGACACCACCCACCCCAACTCTAAATTGTCACTGACCTTACATTTTGGGTCCAAAACAGGAACATTGTGGCTGCTTTATCAAATCCTACTCTCAAGTAGAGAGACAAAAAACACTAATACCAAAAAGACAAAACAAAACCCAAAACAGTTGTCATCGAGTTGATTCCTACTCATAGAGACCCTGTAAGACAGAGTAGAACTGCCCCATAGGGTTTCCAAAGAGTGGCTGGTGGATTCGAACTGCTACTTTTTGGTTAGCGGCTGAAGCTCTTTTGACTATAGTCCTATGGTAGAATAAAATTGTGATCTAAACTTTAAAAGGAAAGAAGAAAGGAAAGGACCTAATATTTAGTGAGCCTATACTATGTACCAGCTTCTTTACAATACATTATTTCATTTAATCTTCGACAGCCCTGGTGGTTCAGATGAGAAAATAATCTCAGAGAGAGAGGTCAAGTAATTTGCTGCATTAAGTGGTAGAGTCATGTCTTTGTGATATCTAAGAAAAATAGAAGTTTCAGAGTAACAGTTTAAAGAACTGAAAATGAGGTAAGATAAGAAAAGACTGAAGCCAATAGCTGAAATGATCTTTTTTTTTTTTTTTTAACCCATAGAAAGAAGTCCAAGGTTTTTATGTTTTTTTTATTGCTGTAACTAGGAATTAACAGAAAAATGGATTTGATGACCGTCATCGGTTGTGTGTGTTTGTGCATGCATGCAAATTTGGTTTAAGTAGAAATAGTTTTCATCAGTGCTTTCTTCCAAACATATCTCAAAAGAAAGGAAAAGGAATCACATATATAGTGTTTAGTTAATACCAAAAATTGCATGAATAAGTGAAAATAAGAAATAGCAAAAGTAAGAGGAAAAAAGAATGATAGATATGATTCAAATACATCAATCATAAGAGGTACAAACTTAAAATATGCCACATAAAAACAGATGCATTTGAAACAAAAATACAAGGCAGGGCTATGATACATTAATTAAATGACTCATAAGAAAATAGAGAATAATAATGTACTATCAAACATAAAGAAAAAGAGAGATGAACATATAAATTATATAGTGATTAAAGCTATTGCAAATAATAAAATGGGTAAACGGGAAAATTGTTAGAAACAAAAGGAGCAGAAAATACTGTTAAAATGCACAAGAGGTGATATTAGAAGAGGGTCTCTATCTTTGAGTAACATCATTTTGCCACATTCTAAGAGTGACGGTTGACTTATCATAGGATATATTGCAAGAGCGCTCAGGGCCAGAGAAGAGCTTTGACCCTTTGTAATTTAGGAATATATGTTGTATACTTCCTGTTTACTAACACTTAGCCGAGTTGGACAGTCCACTTTTATCTGGACTGAGATACAGTAGAGTCAAACCATTCACTAGAGCTAGGAAATGTATGAGTTTCCTTGGCTTCATCATCTAGGGAGGAAAGAGTTTTGTAAGGTCAAACAACTGTAGAAGTGATGGCTAACGAGAGTGGAGATAGATGTAGAAGGCAGGGTTGCCACATTGCACAACTCCAAGAGGAGTCATGGGAGTAATCCTGTAATGTAAAGAAGATAAATGTTAGAACTAAGAAGTGTCAGTTGGGCAGGTTTAGAGATGGGAACCAAGTTTCCAGTTCAATCAGCACTCTAGTGGTAATTTCACAAAGAAAAGATGAATTGAGAAATTTAACTGATGAAAAAGTCATTAGGTGGGTGAATTAGCGCTAAAGCTTAAACGCTGATCAACTTTGCTTTCCAGGGACATAAGCCTATCTGTAATGTTGCCCATATTTCTTTGAGTATATTACAAAATAGTTTGGGATTCTTTCTCCCCTGACTCTGGGAAGGCAGGGAACTCCTTTGGTAAAAAGCTAGATAGATCTTAAGGTGGTCAAATAGAGGATATCATTGGCCCTGCCATATTTGAAGCCAGTCTCAACAGGCTTATTACAGCCTCATAAGCCACAATATTTTGAAGGAATAATGTTTTAAAGCAAGGTAGTGGGAGATAGCTGCATAATAGTAGCATTCTTTTCAAGCCCTACCTTGAAATCAGTTGATTGGGAAGCAGGTGGTATGAAAGGGGCTGTATCAGCAGAGAGATCCTCAGACTATGGCTTCAGCCCTCTTTGACTATTCTCTAGAAGCTGAAGAAGCTGTACAGAAGGGCTGTTTCTCTGGGCATTGTTTTCCATTTATTTTATTTGCCATCAATGCCATGGACTTCCCAAGCAAATTATCTATGTCTTGTGTTTATATATGTTAGAGACCATGGATTGTAGTTCACAGATCTTATATCCTGAAAATTTTGGAATAGTATTATTTCATCTGTTTCCCCAAGCTGCCTTTGTTGTTAATATTATTGCATAAAATTATGATGAACATTGAAATCCTATAGAAAAGGACAGAGAATTTATTTCTTCCTTGACGGGAAAATTGAGCCCAAGGTCCTTTTGAATGACTTACATGAGCAATTCTTAGGGTAGAAATAGCCCCTGCATTTAAGATTTCGCTGGGTCTGATGCAGATATGCATTGGGGTGTCTAGGAAGGACTATCACAGACCTGGCCTGGAGAAAGGATTGCTCTCATATCTCTTTCCTGGCTTCCTAATCCCCATTTTAAAAAAAGTGAAAGACACAAATAAGCCAAGCACTTATCCACTGCACCACCTGGGCTCCTTCCAAATAAGTAACAAGAAACAAAGCCAAGAAGATCACTCATTAAAGAAAGAAAGAGAAAATTGTCAAAATAGCAGCTCCAGCAAAAAGCCCATGGAACAAATGAAATTGCCACAGAGGACCAGGGAGAGTTCTTCGTCTGAATTACAAATAACTAAAAATGGTAGGATGTCCATGGAATACAAACGTGCCCTTCGTTGCAGAGCCCTTCAGCTCTGCAGCTCAGCTGCTTCTGAGATGGGGGATGCCTCTGTCACCTGCAGGGAAGAGCTTCCCAGCCACCTGTCTAGAGCTAAGTCACCGTTGCCTGCCTTCTCTGACAATTCACTGCAGCATTTGGACGTTGTCAACTCTCCCTTCAAGGTTCCTGCTGAAATATCCTGAGGGTCTGTTAGAAATGAAATAGGACAATGAAGACCTTAAGATTCTGCTATATTTCCCTGTCAGCTGCAGTGAGGAGAGATGGAAAAAAAGGGGAGGAAGGGTGGCTGTGATAAAATCTCAACCAATAGTGCCTTGCCCTGTTTTCTGGAAAGCTCATCTCTTCTCTGGAATTGACCTCCAAGGACTTGTGTCCCAGGTTGCTTATGGGGCTTTCCCTCTGAATACTCCCCTGTCTCTGCAGTGTACTTCTGGTCCTGACCTTTTCTGACAAATAGTGTTTGCTCCTGGGCTTTTTGGGGGACTACATTCCTTCCCCTTCTCCCAGCCCATTTCTGCCCATCAAGCTGTTGTCTGAACTGGCCTTGTCCATGTCCCAGCCATTCCCTGATAGAGCCCACAGACTCTGGACCTGCCTGTCTGCTGGGGCCTGGGCAATCCCCAACCCAAGCCTTAGTTGGAACTGCAGCAAGAATGGTACAGACAATAAGACAGAATTACAATTTATGCTCAACATTAAGAATAGAGAAAAAAATGTTTTTCTCTCAGACACATAGGAAGTGTTCATCAAAATGTACCCTCTGGGTTTGGGACAGAGCTGGAGAAGAAGGTAGAACAAAATTCTAACACACAAAAAAGACCAGATTTACTGGCCTGAAAGAAAGTGGAGAAACCCCAAGAGTATGGCTCAGTGGTGAAGTCACTTCCGAGGTTCACTGTTCAGCCAGGGATTGGACAGCCCCATAAAACAAAACGGGACTAATGAGGCACAGCAGTCCAGGGACAAGGACTAGAAGGCGGAAGGGGACAGGAAAACTGGTGATAGGGACCCCAAGGTTGAGTAAGGACAGTTTCGGCATGTTGTGAGGTTGTTAACCATTGCCATAGGGCAACATGTGTACTAGACAGTTTCGGCATGTTGTGAGGTTGTTAACCATTGCCATAGGGCAACATGTGTACTAACTGTTTAATGAGAAACTATTTTGTCCTTTAAACCTTCATCTAAAGTGAGAACAGCAGCACAACAGGAAGAACGTAATCGATGTTACTGAATGGTGCATGTAGAAATTTAGGAAATGGTGTATCTTTGGCTATGTATATTTTCACCAAAAAAGAAAAAAAAAAGGTTGAGAAGGGAGAGGGTTGACATGTAGTGGGGTTGTTAACCAGTGTCATAAAACAATATGTGTATTGACTGTTCAATGAGAAACTATTTGTTCTGTAAACCTTCACCTAAAGTACAATAAAAAAAAAGTAGTAACTAAAAAAAAAAAAAGTACTCTCTGCTTGAACACATAGAAATTTGCAATAAGAGTTGAAAAATCGGAAATTATATCACATGTCACATTGTATGACCATAGTGCATCTCTTCCACAAATAGGGGTAATAAAAATACTATATATAAAACAATTAAGTCATAGCCAAGCAGTACAAAGGGAAAAAATGCATTGTTTTCAAGATTATTTTATTCCTCATTTCTTCCCTGGAATAAAGAAAACTGTTAGTTGGATAGAGAACTGGTGGACAAAATTTGAGAAAGGGAACAAGGAAAAGAGCAGTAACTTTCCGAGCACCTGCAATCCATCAGGTGACTTACCTGTGTTATTTCATTAATTTCTAACAGCAGACCTATGAGGGAGGCATTGCTGTTGTCATTTCACAGACAAAAGCTCAATAACTTGCCCCCAACCACAAAGTTACTGAGCAGCAGGGCTGGGATGGGAACCCAAACCTGTTTTTCTCTAACGCATCACCAAGGTAACTAATTGTTAACCAAGTCAACAATATCAACTGAAATGTAGACAGAACACTTTATGGGATTTAGCAAAATTATTTTAAAACTAATTGGTAAGAATTAACTTTCCAGCTATCAGAGTGAAAGAAATAAGGAGGATTAGCCTACTGGTTAATAAAAATGCATTATAACACAACACCTTTCAAAACGGTGATATAGAATTAAAAACGGAAACAGATTATTATGACAGAATAAAGAGCTCAAGAATACACCTTGATCTACTTAAGCATTGATTATATAATTGTCTGTGCTTAAACAATTGACAGGAAAAAGCGACTCATTGCTCATTGTTTTTTCAAGACTGAAATTATTATAAATCCATATTTGGCAAAATAGACTAGAGGCCTCAAAAGGAGCTCTGGTGACTCAGTGGTTAAATGCTCAGCTGCTAATGAAAGGTCGACGGTTTGAACCCACTACTGGCTCCACAGGAAAAACTATGTGGAGCAAGCGTGCATGCATGTGCGTATGTGTGTGTGTGTGTGTAGTGTGTGTGTGTGTCTGGATTTGAATCCTTTGAATGCTCCTCTGTGGTCCATCCTGCAGTTTTCCAGGGATCTGTCATTCTGTATGATACTCATGTTTTCAAACTTGCATTTCTATACCTGCCTAGACTCTTTGGCATTTAAAATTGTGACTCCAGATTTATACTTATTCCAGATCAGTGATTTTCAAAATTGAGCAGGCATCAGAATCACCTGAAGGGCTTGTTAAAGCACAGACTGTTGGGCCCCATCCCAGGAGTTTCTGATTTGGTAGGTCTGGGATGGGGGCCTAACAATTTGCATTTCTAGCAAGTTCCCAGAAGAAGTGTGGTCCTTGGACCCAAGATAAGTACATAATTTGAGAGTAAGCATTTAGAAACTCCTAACTTTTGAAAGAAACTTCTATATTACAGAACAATTTGGGTTCTGTTGAATCTAATAATAAAAAAAAATCAGATTGGCATTTTCCATATCTTTTTAAAATTTCATTTTCCTAGTAATATGTTTTTATCAAAATTTTCAAAAATATTGGTCTACAAGCGATTGGAAATTAAAAACAAACAAACAAAAAATTTGTCCACAATCACAGGTGGCTTGAGAAGCACTGACACCGAGATCCTGACCAGTTGGTACTCCCCTTGGTGGATTCACATGGTCAGGGGTTGGCCACAACCTGCAGGCCCAGAAACTTGATCTAGTACAAGAATGAGAGTTGATTTAAGTCACAACACAGACACATACTGTCAGCGCCCACAAAGTACTGGAAAGCGAAACCAGATGCCAATGCCCATTTATTCATTTAGGGAAAAATGAAACTACCAGTTGTATGGGTTACTCACGTTGGCCTGACCAGTGAATCATTTCCCTGCCTGGGAAATCATCTTAGAACAGGAAGGTTACTTGGTGAGCATGGAAATTAAAAAAAGGGAGGTAGTTATATGGCTGGCATATTTATGTACTGAAGATATAGAGACCCACCTGTCTAGTGGATCTCATGCCCCCCTGGACAGTACTTAGATGGATGAACATTTGCTGATGAAGCTTTCGTTGCTGATCCACCAACTTCCCCTTCCTGACTGACACATGATGAAATTATTTCCGTCAAGTTGCTCTCCTCAATCTAGTCAGCCCTGTCTGGAAGTAATTCTGTTTCTTTGATGCTGTCTTTACAAATCTGCATCCCAACCCATTGGGTTAGGACTTGTTAAAGTCAGTTTTGAAAACATTAAGGACATGAATCTCATACAAATATACAGTGAGCACATGTCAAGGATTTAATTAACTTATTACAGAAAACATTAAGTGAGAAGCATGATTTGAAGGAGAATATGAAAGACTGAAGTATATATAGTCAATAAAAGAATAAAGGGTGAAATAAGATTGCTAAGTTACATATAAAACTGGTAAATGTCCTACAGGACAATGAAGCCATATCCTTTGGGGTTTTTTCTCTGTCAAATAATGTGCCATTTCTACCAGACAAATATAACTTATAATTTGTCAATCTTCCACAAGTTAACATCTAACTTTGTACAGAATGTGAGCCATGATGATAGTAAATCAAACAAAATTTCCTTCTCTACAGTGTCAGACAAACATAAGCTTGTTAGACGCTGCTCTAGTATGACATTGAAAAGACACACAGTAATCTTTCTACCTTAGTGCTAAGTTTTAGAAAAGTTTTCTTAACGGACTTAATAGTTCTACTCTCAGAGAGCAATCCTGTTTGCTTGTATCCAAGTCCTCTGGAGGAGGGTGAGGATGGGTTTGGGGGCAGAGTGAAGAGAACCTTTCACAGTCGCTTAACGTTCACCTTTCCAAATTCTTCCCAGCTGGGAGGGACTTGGCCTTCAAGGGATTTTAGATCGATTGGTTGTCTAATTGCTAGAAGGAGTAGCTCAGTACTGATGATTGAATAAGAGCATTGGCATAAGTGTACCCATCTGCATTTAAATGTTCTCGTCAGCTGACTTCGGGTTTTCCGTAATTAGGTTAGACACTCAGCTAGTAAGGAGCCCTGGTGGTACAATGGTTAAGTGCTCGCCTGCTACCTGAAAGGTTGGTGGTTCTGTGGGATGAAAAGACTTGGCAATCTGCTACCATAAAGATTACAGCCTAGGAAACCCTATGAGAGAGTTCTACTCTGTCCTATAGGGTCGCTATGAGTTGTAATAGACTTAGTGGCACACAACAACAGCAACTCAGCCAGCACATGCAAAGCGTAAATGTGGAGTATTTAACGATGATTCCAATGTGTTCTCACACCCTGCCAATCTGACCATCTAAAATATTTGGGAATGCTTGGGACCTGTTGTTAAATTTGCTGAAATTAGGCTTCAGAATAATCATTTTATATGAAGTGTTTATTATGGGGTAGCCAGGACTAATAATCACCAGTATGTACCAAGAGAGCTGCGCTGGGGGTTAAAGTACTGAAATGCTTTCCTATCAGTTGGTAAAGAGAAATGATCTCTTCTCTGAGATTGTGAGGTACCTAATGATGTCACCCATCAGTGGCCATGGCGGTGGTAATGGACCTGGGAGTAGTGCCAGCACAGATGCTGGTGGCCCCTACCAGCCACTGAGTGGCCTGGAAGGTGATGGTGGATGTGTACTCTCCCTTGGGCCTAGAGCAGTCTAGAGTTGGCAGGGGCAGCAGAGCAAACAATGGGGCAGGTTGTGTTGTTGGCAGTGTTTTCAGGAGTTAGGGACTGAAGGTGAAGGAGGGGTCAATGAGGCACAGACCTTCCGGGGTTCAGGTCTTGTAGGTATCCCCCACACCCAGGTGTATACCTATTGTGAAGAGCCTACAGTGGGTTCAGTTGTCTTCCAGCTGCAACAAAGATGCCAGAGATTTAACAACTGTCATTAGTTAACATGTCAATTTCTAAAAAAAATAGTTTGGAAATTTCTAGAATATTTTGAAGAAACATTTTCTCCATCATATAGTAGTAAACTTAATAAACAGTTTTATAATATAGTTAATTTAGCAAATTAAAAGACTGTTACATATTCTTTAATTTATGTGTTACGTTACATATTAACATCTTAACATGTTGTTGTTGTTAGGTGTGAAGTTGGTTCCAACCAATAGCAACCCTTTGTATTACAGAATGAAACACTTCCCAGTCTTGTGCCATCCTCACAATCATTGTTATGCTTGAACCCATTGTTGTAACCACTGTGTCAATCCGTCTCATTGAGGGTCTTCCTCTTTTTCACTGACCCTCTACTTTACCAAGTATCATGTCCTTCTCCAGGGACTGGCTCCTCCTGATAACATCCAAAGTACATGAGACGAAGTTTCACCATCCTTGCTTCCAAGGAGCATTCTGGCTGTACTTCTTCCAAGACAGATTTGTTCGTTCTTCTGGCAGTCCATGGTATATTCAATATTCTTCACCAACACCATAATTCAAAGATCAATTCTTCTTCAGTGGTCTTCCTTATTTATTGTCCAGCTTTTGCATGCGTCTGAGGTGATTGAAAATGCCATGGCTTGGGTCAGGTGCGCCTTAGTCCTTAAAGTGACATCTTTGCTTCTTTACACTTTAAAGAGGTCTTTTGCAGCAGATTTGCCCAATGCAATATGTCCTTTCATTTCTTGACTGCTGCTTCCATGGGCATTGATTGTGGCTCCAAGTAAGATGAAGTCCTTGACTACTTCAACATTTTCTCCATTTATCATGATGTTGCTTATTGGTCCAGTTGTGAGGTTTTTTGTTTTATTTTTGTTTGAGAAATCGGGAAGCTTGTTACCACTTTCTGAAAAACTCATTGCCATCAAGTCGATTGCGACTCGTAGCAGCCCTATAGGACAGAGTAGAACTGCCCCATAGGGTTTCCAAGGAGCAACCAATGGATTCGAACTTCCGATCTTTTGATTAGCAGCCGAGCTCTTAACGATTGTACCACCAGGCCTCCATCCAGTTAATTTATTACTAGCAATCAGGGATGCTGATTTTCTTCAACGCATTCTGGGGATTTATCCTCAGGAAGGTTTCTTGGCACAAAGCTAGCCAAAAAGTTGGCGATTTGAACCCACCCAGAGGCACCTCTGGAGACAGACCTGGCGATCTACTTTCAGAAGGTTACAGCCTTGAAAACCCTATAGAGCAGTTCTACTTTGCACACATGGGGTCGCATCGCCTGAGTCGAAATCAACTTGACAGCAACTAACAACAACAATGTCCTCAGGAAACAGTGTTAAAGAAGATGAAAATTAAGAACAAAAAAGTCTTTTTTTAAGAAAATGAAAAAATATTTATAGCAGAGCTACTTATAATAGAAAAAATCAGAAGTAATCCAAATATCTGACAGCTCAGTAGAATATGCCCTCATTCGAAATGACAAAGGTGAAGATTAACATAGCCATTTAGAAGAAATGTTAAGTAATATGTATTCTCTTTTACAAACCTTCTTAAAAACAACATAATATCCATCTATTGAATGAAAATGGAAGGGACAATGATGAGATACAATTAGAGAATCTATAAGAAGCATTGTTGGAGTGTAATTCTGGAGTATAAGTTGCTTTGCGAATGAATGAACATGAAATCTTAAAGAAAAATTTGCCCTCCTTAGAGATTTCTAATATAGAAAGTCACTACAGCACATTCACCCATTAAAATTTAATCCCAGATGTATTTTCCCAAATATATCTCTCCATTTTACGTTTTCTCCTCACAGATTCATGATACATAAATTCGAATTGACAGTATATAATAACAATTTTTAAAAGTAGTTCACAGTATCCTGCAAGATTTCTGTGAACAAAGCATGTGGTTTTAGTGAGGCATAGATTTGTATGTTCAAATCTGGTCGAATATCATTGTGATAGTCAAAACTTTGGACAAACCAGAAAAGAACATCTGTTTTTAGGTTATTGTTCTTTTTTTTTTCTTTTTTTGACTCTGTCTTGGCAGTGAGCACACAGTTAGCTAGCTCTAGACTTCAGTGACTTTCAGTTTTTTGTGGAGTGCTCAGATTTTTTATTCCATTTTTGCTCTAAGAGCTATAAGAATATTGTTATTAGAGCAACATAGTCTTGCACAGTAATTCCATAGAAGATGGTAGGAACCTTAATGGATCTATCCAGTATTTTTCCTTATGACCCCATGAGGTCAGAAATAATAATTTCAACGATTTATGGGATTTGGGAAGAACTCAGACAAGGATAGAATGGTTGTCATATAATCTTTAACCAGCTAGCCTAGCTGGACATAAAGAATCTAACTTCAGAGAACTCTTTTCTGTCCCCCGGCTCTGCCCACTATGGGCATTCTTAGTTTTAAGCAGAAGTAACCACTTCTGGTGAATTTCACTATGCTGTTGCTATAAATTGCCATCGAGTTGGTTCCAACTCATAGCAACCCTAGATACAACAGAATGAAATGCTGCCTGGTCCTGTGCCATCCTCACAATCATTGCTGTATTTGAGCCCATTGTTTCAGACACTGTGTCAATCCATCTCATTGAGGGTCTTCCTCCATTTCGCAGAAACTCTACTTTGCCAAGCATCATGTCCTTCTCCAGGGACTCAGCCCTCTTGATAACATGTCCAAAGTACATGAGAGGAAGTCTCACCATCCTCCCTTCTAGGGAGCATTCTGGCTGTTCTTCTTCCAAAACAAATTTGTTCGTTTTTCTGACAGTCCATGGTATATTCAATTTGCCAACACCAAATTCAAATGCATCAATACTTAGGTCTTTCTTTTTCATTGTCCAGCTTTCTCATGCATATGAGGTGATTGAAAATACCATGGCTTGAGTCAGGCGCACCTTAGTCTTCAAGGTGACATCTTTGCTTTTCAATACTTTAAAGTGGTCTTTTGGAGCGGATTTACCCAGCGCACTATGTCGTTTGATTTCTTGACTCCTGCTTCCATGGGCATTGATTGTGGATCCAAGTAAAAGGAAATTCTTGACAACTTCAATCTTTTCTCCTTTTTATCATGATGTTGCTTATTGGTCCAGTTGTCAGGAGTTTTGTTTCTTTTGTTCTTTTTTGTTGAGGTGTAATCCATACTGAAGGCTGTGGTCTTTGATCTTCATCAGTAAGTGCTTCAAGTCCTCTTCACTTTCAGCAAGCAAGGTTGT